>NC_086366.1:21501276-21820443 GCF_036324505.1 Eleginops maclovinus | reverse complement strand
TTCGTGGAGATATTTCCACATTACAGTCAATGGAACTGATGGATTAGAAGCTTGAAGCTGTCTGTCTGATGGATGTCAAATTCAGCCACCAGTGATGTTAGAGTGGGATATCAGTCTAGAAATGCAAATAGCGCAACCGTCTTAACACTGGAATGATGATCTAGGGTCAATAATGATGGGGGTGTCTGTCTGTGTTTGTTTTTCTTTAGTGGGACTGCTAGTCTATAAACTATAATAGATTGCCACTTACCAGTCAGAGATCAGCAAATACAGTATTGATTTTTTGGATATACATAGCTGTTTTAACACAGCTGGTCTAAGTAAACAAGTCAACACAGGGGAACCACTTAGGTATGTTGTTTTGTACATTTGTATCTGTATGATCCCAATGATACTGCAAGGATCAAGGCATGAGATATGTATGGATGTCTCCTACCATGTATTATGGAAATAAGTCTCTTTATAAGTGGGTTCCTGCTTTGTTGATGGTGTAATTCTGTTATTCATTGTGCACTATAATGTACTGTAAATACCAGGGAACGCGGTACAACTGTGGCACAGTGTATGTACAGACTCATAGTAGCTACTTTTAGAAATTGTCTCAGCTGAGCTTTCACTTTAGCTTTTAGGAGCAATCCATTAATGGCTATTTCTCGTGGAAGTGGGAGAGAGACACAACAATGCTGCTCATCGTGTGGATGATCCAATACGTCATCTTATTTTGTTAAGGGATAACATAAAATATCTATACAGTACATTTAACACAGGTAATAAGGTGCCTCAGATCTTTATACCCACCTATGAGTAAATACAATTTCCTCCACAAAACAGAGTTAATATAATTACAATTTCAAGTTTCAAAAAAGATCAATCAGTAAAACAATGGCTTGATTTGTAGATGATGTACAGTATGTCAAACTGAATAGTGATCACTGTCAATAATAATTCAAAGGACACTAGCAAAAGGTCATTGGGTTCCTTGCATTGTCTTAATGGAGCTCCTTATTGAGTTACACATTTATGGATGACTGTTAGATGATATCATAAAAGCGGGGCTGCACCAGATGTTAAGCATGGCTTTTGCACAGGCATTTCTGTGGCTCCACTTCACACAGAACAAATAAAGGGCTCGTTCTGGCTTTTGTCCTGCGTGGTGAAGTGGGTGAGCTGTGGGTTATTTTAATCTTCATCTCGACTCAATCTTTTCACATTAAACCCATGTCAGCTTAACCATTCACCTGGCATTAGTGTGTAACTGAACACCAAATGCTTGATCCTAACTCCTATACTTTTGTAATATCCTTTGGTTGGGTCTCAAATAGGGATAGATTACGTCTTTTTACATGACGAAGGGTGTTTCATTTGTACAGGCAGGACCTATTTTAAGGGCAAGTACAATCATAGATCTGGGGGGTACTTTGGATGAGAGCCACTACAAATGCTATTCTCATTTTAAAGATGTGATTTTGTCCAAAGGCAAGTTCAGGCGTGTTTCTATATTGCGTTTTTACACTTTCATTTTGTAAAAACTGACATGGCACAGTTATTTCTAGTGGAGAGGGAGGGCTGAAGCTTAAGTGACTGTATATGGACGTGGAAGACATGTTCTCTCCCTTTTCAGCAGAAATCCTAGAGAGGTTAGATTTTCTCATAACTCATAGCTGAAAGGTAGATGAAGAAAGTGCTGAAACTAAGTTCAAATGTGCAGTGTATTAATATTCATTCCGAAAATGGTCGTGGTATTGATCTTCTCAACTCGAGAAGAAATTTAATACGTTTTTCTTTTTACAAAGTAGTAAACTATTGCTTGCATTATTCCTTCTATGATCTGTCTCCATACAAAAAAAAAAACATTGTTTATATCAATAGGTTTTAGGGAGAGTTGTAGAATGCCATCATTTGGAAATACTCATATTTCAAATGTAGTACTAAATGTCATCCATTGTTAACTTCAGTGACAGAATATTGAAAACTCGTATCAGTCAAATTATTGTTGACAACAGTATTTCACAGTATGACTTTCAATATTTACTGTTTCATTTTTTGCCATGCGTCAGTCCTTCTTAATCAAGGAAAACATCCTTCAAAAGTTACATCATTGCATTAATATCCATACAATACGTAGTCGAACATGCTTCCCAGAAATATTTGAGTAAAAGCATAAAACCAAAGTTTGGATGTGAATTTAAAAGCCTAACAACAGCTTTGACTCATTAACTTTTATGTATAAGATAATCGACGCATTCCCTCGCCTTTACCAAGGACATTTTTCAGAATTTGAATGCGAGCCCATCCCAAAATATGGTATGTATCAGAGATTGACGTTGTTTTTAACAGTCAGGTCATCGCTATTAAATCCCTGCCAAGGTTTGATTTCACCATTAGTAAAGGATTCTTCATTTAAATTGCATATAAAAAATACTACAGAGCAGAAATGAATGTCCCACATGTTAACATTTATTATAAAATAAAAATCTGAATTTGTACCACATATGGATCGACTGTACATACGTTTGTGCTTTTGCACCAACCAAGTTTGTGGAATATAGCTCCCACTGACCTCCAACATACCCGAAACAGTTCCTTCTTTTATTTGTATTTTACTTTCCTTGCTTACCTTTTTCTCAATATCTGTGTTGTTGATTCGGAGTGATGAAGTGTAAATAAAAAAAATGTTTAATTAAATTAATTTTTAATGTATGTAATTGTTCCAACAAAAAAAGTAGCGCATATACTCAGAATTTGTCTTTATTATTTCTTTTCGGAGGAATGCTTGATAAGATAATGCACAGAAGATTGAAACTGAAGATTGGGTTTGCATTTAAAGCCCCATGTGTTTTTATGTTTATTCAAAAAGGGTGCTATGGTTAGATTGGATGTTTAAGCAAGATCACCATCAGGCATTACAAGCATATATACTCAGTTTCTCTGTGCTTTTATCATTTTATTGAAGCGAGTGGGACTAAATTGGAAAATGTTGATCCACCAACCAGGTTTCAGAAACATTTGAATCCAAATTAAAGTCCACAGGAACTAGGCTAGGTTACGTAGCGAGTCTTGTCTAATGGCTGTGCAAAGCATGTTCGTAGTATGTTTAACTGAAACTGAAACAGAGCTGCAATTGATGATAGAACTGGACTCAGCTGTGATCTATAAGGATGTTTGTGGCTGGGTGGTTCTGCTAGTCAAAGTTAAACAATGTTGCCAAGCAAAGCAATCACTGCTCCTAAAAAACTTTGCAGTTGGACCATTTGTTTCACACATACAGTGGTATGCAAAAGTTTGGGCACCCCTTAGGAAAACCACTGCATCAGTTTGTCACTTGCTGAGCTTTTGAAGCAGCAACTTCATTTTAACATATGTTATACCTTATGGTAACAGAAACATCTCAGTAGTGAAATAACTTTTATTGGTCAAACAGAAACATGTTTATGTGCATTCAAACAAAAATAGGCATGTGCATAAATTTGGGCACCCCTAAGAAATAATTCCATTAATATTTAGTATTGCCTCCTTTTGCTGCAATAACGGCCTGTAGACGCCTCCTGTAGCCACAGACAAGTCCCTTAAGCCTGGCAGGTGGTATTTTGGCCCATTCTTCCACACAAAACATCTCCAGTTCAGTCAGGTTTCTTGGCCTCCGTGCATGGACAGCCTTCTTCAAATAAATCCATACATTTTCAATGATGTTAAGGTCTGGGGACTGGGATGGCCATTCCAGAACATTGTACCTGTGCTTCTGCATGAATTCCTTGGTGGATTTTGATCGGTGCTTAGGATCATTGTCCTGCTGAAAAATCCAACCCCGGCGTAGCTTCAACTTTGTGACTGACTCTAGAACATTCTTGTCAAGAATCTCCTGGTACTGTAAGGAATTCATGTGGCCCTCAACTTTAACAAGTTTTCCAGTACCTGTGCTAGACACACAGCCCCATAACATGATAGATCCTCCACCAAATTTTACAGTGGGCAACAAGTTCTTTTCATTGAATGCAGTGTGTTTTTTTCGCCATGCATACCTGTTCATGTTATGACCAAATAACTCAATCTTGGTCTCATCTGACCACAGTATTTTGTTCCAAAATGCTTCTGGCTTGTCCAGATGTGCTTTTGCATACCTCATGCGACTCTTCTTGTGATTAACACTCAGGAAAGGCTTTTTGCACATCACCCTTCCAATGAGCTCTTCCTGGTGCAAAGTACGCTGGATTGTGGAACGGTGAACAACTACACCATCAGCAGCCAGATGTTGTTGTAGTTCTCTGGAGGTGGTCTGTGGCTTCTCTGTGACCATTTTCACCATCCTTCGCCTGTGCCTTTCCCCTATTTTTGTCGGCCTACCACATCTTTCCTTCACACGGACTGTTCCTGTGGCCTTCCATTTCACAACTACGTTTCTGACTGTGGAGACAGACAGTTTAAACCTGTCAGATAATTTTTTGTACCCTTCTCCTAATTTATAATGTTGGATTATCTTAGCTTTCAGGTCAGTGGAGAGTTGTTTTGAGGTCCCCATCTTGCCACTCCCTAAGAAAGAACCTAGGCCAGGCACAGCCAGCTATTACCTATGTTAAATAGCCTTTTTCATGATTGGTTCCACCTGTCTTTGTAATTGAAGGTCTAATGAGCTAATCAAAGCAATTTTGTGCAGCAACCTGTCAGCTATAAATCCGTACAGGTGTTGAAATGAATGCTATTTATAAGGGTGCCCAAACTTTTGCACATCCCATTTTTTGCATTTTATTTTATTATAATAAAACTATGTAATGCTACCCTAAGAATTTTGGTCTGGAAAACACTAAAACGTCTACATCTTTGTAGGAAAACAAATGTTGTTGCTGTGATCTTCTATTATAAAGGAAAAGCAAATTGTCATGAAATCTCAGAGGGGTGCCCAAACTTTTGCATACCACTGTATCTTCAGGGGAAGTATATCAAGTAAATCTACTGAATATAACAACAAAGCAACCACACGCCAGTGAGGTTCTCAGAGCAGGAGAGGCCCTCATGCAACAACAAAGCTAGCTTAACTACCGTTGTATTAAGTTTCACAAAAAGCCACATGAAACAGTCACCCACCTCCAACTATTGTCACTATACTGTTTTTAAAATCAAGCTTAATCTACAGTTTCTTCTTTAATTACACAGGTGTATTCTAACATTGCTCCAGTGTGTGAGCCTACAATCAAAGCTAGCCACATTAGCCATTCTAACTTCAATAGACTAACCTCAACAACACAGTAAAACAGAGCAGTTGCAAAACCGATGTTATTTGAAATTGTGTCACAGTCAATCCATCTCTGAGCTTTAGTTATGAATGGAATCTTGACTCATATTGAAATACTTTTATGATCCAGCGCCGTAAAACATCTTATCTAGCACAAAAAGGACTCACTTGTTGTTACACATGTTTCTGATAGATGGCGTTGAGGAAAAAGAGGGAGGGTGCAATTTCTGACTTTTTGTGGTCTCTTGACACACCCGGGACAAATATTTATTTTAAAAAGCCATTAAAATTCCTTTTTTTTTTGCCTAATAACTGATCTATAAGGGTCAAGGATGTTTGTTGACGTAACCCAATGATGAAGCCCCCAGAGAAGTTATGAAATCACTGCCAGGCTTCAATTACATCTTCATTAGTGAAGAATGTTCTTGGATTGCACAACCATTCCAAAGACAAATGTGTTTCCATAACACATTAATGACTTTGGCTGTCAGATGTAGGGATAACTTAGGACAAGGCTTTGTTTTTTTTCTTCTAAATGAACTTTTTTTGTGTTAACCTTATGATAGTAGAGGTCTCCCTCAGGGTTGAGTTGTGCTGATTCCCACAACAATATGACAAAGCCCCCAGAGATGGAGTGCAACAGGAATCGCTCTTAACAAGACCAAGATTATTTTCCTGGACCACATGCCCTGAGTTGGCTCCTTGGAGAGACACAAGTGAAGACAGGGGAAACCAACAGAAAAAAACTTATAGACCCAAAGTTCAGTATACAAGTTTGTTTAGTTATGAAAATGTTCAGCAGCTAAGCATCTGAAGTAACGTTGCCAATCTTGGCTAAAGTGGCTCCCTGTGTTAGTACTGTTTGAGTCTGTTAATACAAACTATTTTTTACAGTACAACTTCATGACTCTTCGCCTCCATTTATTTCAAGTCAGCTTTATGCATGAGTATCTGTGAGCTGCTGTAAGTTGGACCATGCTATCATGTTCGAGTTGGTCCTGTCAATCTGAACTATTTGGAACGGGCTACATTTGCAGTGACAGTGATGTATTGCAGAAAGTGGTGGAATGATGAGGGGTAACCTGAGATTTCCCACACACATGAAGACAGACATACATTCATGTGCACTGATCTTGCACAAACACACACACACTAACAAACCCCAGACTACCTAATAGCACAAAGATTGGGAAATCATATATGCTAGGTCTCTTTGGGTTCGTCACAATTAAAGTTGAACATTAATATTGGACAACAGGCATATTGACAACCTGACAGAGTGTGAAAAAGTGAAGCTGGTGTGATCTCCCCTCATTGTCAATTAGAGCAAATTCAGTTCTGAGAACAGACAGCTGTGTGCTGAGGTTTGTATGCCGGGCTGGAGGGAGTGAGGGGCGTTTTATGTTGACAGGCATGACCTCATCCTTTAGTGCTGCCCAGTCTACATCTCCAGCTAGTGTGAAACATTGTGTCGAGTAAATTCACCCATGGTCCTAAAGAATGGAATGAAAGTCTATATAAGGTTTCTGTTGCTTGAGGTAATTGATAACATTTGCTGAAAGACGGTAGAACATGCTGGAACACTGGTTTAAGTTAAGTCCATATAAGTTCCCCTTTCCTGGAGTTCTTTGGTTTTAGCAACAATCAATGCTTATTTGACTTTTCTTTATGACGTAGGACTCAATGTGGTTCAATCAGAGTTGGTTTTTAACCATTAAATGCAGCTTAACCCATTTAGGTTTTGGGTGTAGCTGTGGAATAACTAAAAAGTTTTTATTGGACATGCATATGTAGTTAAAAAAAACATTAAATAAAAACATAAAATCTGCACCCTTATATGGGGGGCGGTAACATTTCGGAAAGCAGTGAAGCAGGGAGGAAGCATAGCTTGGCTTTGTATGCAGACTGAATGGCCCTCAAACTCCAATATCATATTTTACATCCTGTCCATTGGTTTTAGGAAGACATTTCTTCTTAAGAATGGTTGGTGAATGAGGCCCAGTGAGTGCCAGATGTTTGAAAGAAACCTCCTACTGTGAGAGTTACATGATTGAAGGCAGGGGTCATACTGTAACCACTACAACCCCACTCATTCGATTGGAATATACAGGTTTCTATATTTGTCAAACAGTGGCATGACATATCCTGTCAGTCATCATTGGGTCCAAATTGACCTCCGTTCAAAATGTTTTAGGTAGTGAACTACCGAGTACCAACCCTTGAATGGCTCTTACTTAAAGGTCCTTATAAGGTACTTAAGGTTGAAAAACGCGTTAAAAGCCAAATTCGGAGATTTCTTCTTCCCTCTATTCATTTGACCGGGCTGAGACTGGCGGTGACGCTCTATTGGCCCAGATCTCTGGAAGATCCGGGGAATATTGAGTCAGGACAATTTGGCTTCATGAGCCACTGAGAAACTTTGATAGAAATGAAAGTATCTAGTTGTCTTTATACATCCATGGTTTACATATATCTAGTATCAGAGTATTAGAACTTATAAACGGATGTTTGACCTTTCTTGTTTTAAACAGAGATACTCAATTACTTTCACAGGCTTGAAGCAGCCCAATCAGCATTTTGTTAACTGGAACATCTGAAGTGAGGCAAGTGGGACATTTGATCCTTTTTCTGACCCGATCCTAGAATCACTTGACTCATTTCAAAGTTGGACATAATTTCAGCTTTGTCTGGCGTTCACTGTTCAGGGAGTAGAAGGTATAAGGTCAACTGAACCAAACTTCTACACTCCTTGGAACTTGCAAACAAATCTTTATTGACTATTACATATTATGACATAGTACATTATACATGAATTCTCAATGGGAAAGAGGTCCAGGAGAGCCACGGGTCATTTTTGAATCTATTTTAGCTGAACTAAGGTTGTCAGTCACAGATGATTTACTCGAACAGTTGGAGTTTGAATCAAACCCAGTTTAAGACAATAATTCCAAATGCCTCTGCAGCATTTAAGCCATCCTATGAAATTGGAGTTCAGGATCATCAATCATGTAGATCAGGATTGGTCTTGATGATTTTGATCCACAACCGTTCCCTCTTTCTTAAGGGCCAAAACCATTTGCTTGTGGGCTGCTTCAGAGCTTTTCTTTGTGGCTTGCCATGATCTCTGACCACAAATCCCTGAGTCTTTGAAACAATTTGTATTGAATGTAGCTGCAATAAGTTACATCTCTTTGAAACCCATTTGCTGTTGAGCTTTGCCTCTGTGTGCCTAAGTATGAGGCCAACCAAGCAAATAAGATGTTCTTACATATGACTTAATAGTGACTGTTTGATCAATGAGCTTTGATCAGCAATTTGTTGATAGTGCTGGAGTGGATCCAGATGCTGGTTCACTCTTTGTTTCTCACATGAACACACATGCTCACACTCTTGATGTAGTTTGGCAGAGTTCACATGTATGATCCCGAAGGAAATACCGTGTAGATTCCCAAGAGCTAAGAACTTTTAAACAAGGGAACTCAACATAAAAGAAAATCCCAGTTATTGGTTCCAGCGCCTCAGGGCCATGCAAGGTTCAACCCAGTCTTCATGTTCATAAAGTGTTAGCACTCTTTGCACCAAATGTCTCACAAACGTCTGAAGATATTTTCATATGCTTGGTGTAAATGATATATAAAGAGGGTTTCCAACTTCAAACATTTCCGACCTTTAAAAGTAGTACACTATAGAATAAGTTCCACAGTGATGTCGCTATAAACATTGTTGATGTAAAATGCAGTAAACTGGATATTTTTACAACTCGCTGTGGCTCTTTTCTTTACACTTAATCATTGGGTAAAAACTAGATCAATTTGGGTGACACTATCTCTACTATTTGCCATTTGTTCGACAGCAATTTTTCCAGGCCAACATTGTAGATCAGAATTCGTGCTCAATGACTTGCCTAGTTAAATAAAACACAAGCTGTCAACACTAACAATAGACTACAATGACAATGTTCTACTTAACATACATTTTTCCACAGCTAGTAAAGACTATTCTTGCAAACCCAGCAGCATATCACTCATACTTCTTTGCATAAATTAAGAAATGGTCAACTTTTGACCCCTACCTTGTTTTGCATCGCCGATCCTGCTACGATGCATTGCGCGGTCATTAGCTCATGTACCTCCAAAAGTTCCCTTTGCATTGCACTGAGTTCAACCTAAAATGGCTAGAGGACATAGTATAAGGATAAAATGTTTTTCTTTCAATCCATCTGCTTTTATGAAATGTTAAATTGGTGAATTCAAAAAGTTGGCATATAGATTTAGAGAAGGTGCAAAAAATTACCAAATACACCTTTATTGTATTGTTTGATGAATCGTTTTCTCTAGACAAAGCTTTCAATTCATGCTGTAGAAAACTGTTTAGGCTATTCATCTAACAGCGACAACACATGGTCAATTTTTTTGCCCTGACAATTTCCAATTAGTTCACCCTTGGATGTTTATGCCAGATTTGATAACATTTCCCTGTGGCATTCCGAGAAAATGCATTTACGAAAACAAAAAGGACGGTCTCAGGTCACCTTTGACCAAATTCTAATCAGTTCATCCATGATTCCTTTTGAATGTTTGTAGAATTCGAAATCCCTCAAGGTGTTCCTGCTGACTTGGATTCATGAGAAGGGTACCAAAGGACAGCATTTTACAGATATATAACAAAAAATGTAACTATGGCAAAGGTCCAATCCAAGTTAAACCATGCGGTCCAGTGTTTGGCATGACACAGCTTTGAACACGTCAGTGATTAATGGTCTGTGTTAAAGTCTTCTGATGTGCTGATTACATAATTTTCTGTTTCTGCCTTTCTCGCCAATATGACACCTGATATCTTGTCAAACCAAAAAGATCATGTCACTGGCATCAGCGTATAGTGTTTCATATGTTTCAGTATGGTGGTCTTTGATGCAATGGTGTCACATTGAAAACAGACTCTATGGACATTGAATGAGAACACCAGTCATAAAAAGAGCCATTTTACTGCTAGTGCGTATGCAGGCTTGACTGCATGTTTTCCTTGCTCCACTGTGTTGTTAAAATGCTATGACACACACAGCATTTTTATAGTATGGGCATGGTTATATGCCGTGAACATATTTCCTTATGAAAAAAATGAAAGCATTACATAATACAATTCAACACTGTTATCTACATAGATGTTCTCTGCTGAGCGATCAAAACCACTGATTCATACAAATAAAATAACTCTATTAAAATAAATCACTGAAATTGTCATTATTATCACACATGCCTAAATCAATGGATGTGTGTATTTCTGTATGGAACACATGACTATCCATTACAATGTTAACGCTCCAAAGTACTGTAAAGTTAAATGAAAGTAGAAATGACAATATATATTTTTTACTTAATTCAATATTTTTCAGTGTTATTTCAAGGCAAACAATACAAGTAAAATGCCATTATTTTGTTCAAAGGATTAATGATTTAAACTCTCTGACTCACAGTAGGCCATTGGACAGCCTAAAGAGATACCATGCATTTTCGGGTGGTTGTGTACATCCAGTAAGCCTAAGTGTGGGCAAACATAAAATCCACAGTATGTTGTTGGAACGCACAAACTACAATATTTTATGTAATACTTAGTATGAGTGGAATGTTAGGAGCCTATGCCATTTTGAAAACAGAGTTGGGGGTGGAGTAAAATTGTAAAGTGCAATTTATTCTGGTGTTTCAGGTCACATTCAGGACTGGCATCAATTTCCCCACAGTATTGTGTAATGTTCTGGCCCTGAGAAACCAAGCCAATATGAAGACGTAGTTCGAGTTGGAGACATTGTTGATCATCTTTCGGGCCATATGTTTTATTTTTGTCCCACTTCCCTTTTTCCTGCTTCCAACATCCTTTGCCGGGACTGTCGACTAAATATATATGCATCTGATTGGCTATTCAGCTTATGTAAATTAGTGCACGAGAAGAGAAACAGATGGAGGAAGAATACTGCATCAAGAAGACGACAGAGTCTGTTTTTTTCCCATATCCTCTCATCTGATCATATAATACACAGATATTTTTACAACAACATAGCAGTCTTGAATGAAAGTAAGTGGTTGGTGAGAATGACGTCAAAATGGTCGGAAAACACTCCTTTGATTTAGTATTGAATCATAACAATGGCATTAACATCGACGTTCCCAATTTCCCCTTTTTGAATGAGTAGAAAACACTTCCGCTGCCTGCTGTTGCTGGCATTTTTTTCCTGTCACTCAAGCGCAGAACGTACTTGGAAATTTCATCTTTGCACTTTGTTCAAGTGTTTTGGGCTAGCTGCAGGTAATAGGCAACGCAACAATCTGCTCCTTTGAGTTCTTTCTATGTTGGTTTAGTGCAGGCTTTTAGCTAGGATTTTTTTACAGGGTGTCCACTTTTTTTTCAATGGCCTAGCAACGCCACAGGCGTGAGTATTGTAGGGGGGACCGGGGGCATCCCCCCTGAACATTTTTGAAATTCATAACTCTCTGAAACACTATTTCCTGCATTTTGAGGTACAAATTTTGTGGAATACAGCCACGTTTTTGTCTTTGTTACAACATTATTTTTGTGCTGAGGCTGGGAGGAGGTTTGTGTGTGTGTCGGGGGGTGGGGAAGACCAGATCATTTTTTGGTAATGTTATAATTACACTGATTGATTTACAATATAATATGTTTCATAAGTTAATACAAAGAACAGTGAGTGTAACTGAAACTAAAAGGTACAACTTAATTGTCACATACATCTTGTATGTCTACTTATTCAATTTTGTTCATCTATATCATATATCATATATTCATGCAAGACACTTAGCATGCAGTTGTATTAGCTATGTGTTTGTGATGGTTTTCTGACCTTTCACACCTTTGAACATTCACACAAGAAAACAATTCTTACATGACTACTCTGCTGGAAGAAGCTGGATTTCGTTGTCTCTGTTCTTCCTCTTTTCCTCATCTTTCACAGTAACTTGAAGAAAGAATTTTCATTTAGCCTTATTTTTCATTTAGCCTTCATATCAAACCAAATCAATCAAATTTTATAAAGGACATTATCAACTGTAAATTATGTCAATAGTGGGAATTAAGTACACTGTTCTCCATAAACAACATCCATTTATCAATCTTTTAAAAGTAAAGGCTCCCTATTATTCAAAGGAACCATACACATTTTGATCTCCTCATGCGCCCCCCTCCCCACTACAGTTCTCGCCGGTCGCATCGTCCCGACGTTTTTGTTGTTGTTTTTCCCCCGGTTCATCGATAGTTATTGCCACCAAAGAAGCCAGAAAAACTCCGAAATACTCCTATAGTTATCAGGCTTTCTGTCATGTTTGTAAAGATTGTTAAAAGTTTTAAGTTTACCTGCACTTTCTTCCTGCGAAAAACATTAAAGAGATATCAGATATTCCACCAATACAGCGCCCGGCCACACCGCATCACGGAAAATCGACCAATGCAATGCGAGTCTCGCGACTCACCGTGAGTCACTCGCGAGACGTGAGCTTAGCGCTATTTCGCGAGATTTCGGCTTGAATCGGCGAATTTTGATGACATTCAGCGAAGTGTACCGGGGAAAACAGCGGAGGAAAAAATGAGGGCGTCTTGCCTAAAAGTAGGGCGTCCAATTTCTTCAGAGGACGCCCAGACGCCCACCTACCTAAAAGCCTGGTTTAGTGTATCAGGGTCTTGGGCAACTCTTTCCTGATCTTTTGGGATTTCGGGGAGTCCTCAAGAAAAACTAGCCCAAGTTAACTTTGATAGTGTTATGTGGAACACAGAGGTTAGTCCCCATCTTAAGAAAACCTAGGCCTACTGTTAAAGGTATGCAGGTATGTTAGCGAGTAAGTATGGTAGTCTATCATCCGTTTTTGCTAATCATGCTCATACTCCGAGAACTAACTAGCTCTTCAACGCAATAACAATGCTGATTTGTATTTGTGTTTTCTTGGACCATTACCCTAGCCTCAGGCTCATTATATTATGTAAGTAGACATCACTCTATTACAAGGGTTTTGCTTTTACTTATAATTATGAAGTAAATCTTGACCACAGTGCAGTGGCTGTAGAATAATGACAGCACGAAAGTTGAAATGGGTTCTTATAAGCCATGCTTTCATAATGCAATTCTGTCTTCCACTAGGTAAGATATGAGGGTTACTGGCTGGAAATGAGAAGCCTGCTTGTGTCTACCTCTGTCTAAATTCAGAATGTGAAGTAATGTGAGGAAGAGAGAACTTGATAGGCCTAGCATTGGCAAGTATGTGGGCCAGGACTTAGTGAACCGTCAGACATTAAGTGTGCTTTACTTTATTTCTGTCAGTGTGTTTCCCTCTGTGTGAGTTAGATGTCCTCCAGATTGCTTCTCCTCCGCCTGACCAACTCTCTTTGAGACCACCATCTGAAGCGCTGCCTGCCTCCCTTCAGAGAGGCTCATCAACGCGGGGTGAGGCAAACCGCTCTAATGTAAACCTGTTAAGCAAACACAGCGTGTTGTGATGAAAACCATGCTGTCTCACTCCATGCCTTTAACAACAGTCAGCGTTATTACAGCTGAGGAATAGCTCTCACTGCCTATTCCTTCCTCTTCTCTCACTTGCTTCCTAACCCGCAATTCCCTCCTTTTCTCTTATTCAACTATACGTTCAGTTCACAGTTTGAACATGGCTGTTGGCCAGAGTATAGCAGAGGCCACTTTTTGGGATCAAAGCCTATTGGCATCTTCAAGCGGATTTCTGCCATCCATCGGTTGCATCTCCTTCAGATTACAAAAGGCGTTTTTGTTGTTAGAGAGCTGGCTAGCGTTTCTTCGGATTCTGCGATGTCTGAGGGGCAAGGGAATCACTATTTGACAGGCTGGATCTCCTAGGTGCTGCTCTCACTTTTACAGCAACTCAACATGTTTGCTAATCAACTGGGAGTCAGTGTAGCATCTCTGATTAAACAACTTTTTATTCCATCCGTGCAAAAGTTAGAGAAATCTCCTTTTTGGATAACCCGGTTTAATGTATTTTTATACACGCAGTATTCACAACATGTGTCCAAACTCATTTGTTAATGCAACCATGAAAGCTATAAACTAATGGGAACGGACTGTAAAGAACTGGGTTTTTTTAGCATGCTGCTTTTCATTACAGCCAAGATGATTGCTGAAACATTAGGAGAGCAGTTAACTAAGCCCGGCCCTTATTTTGCAAAGTCTCCATGGCAACTTAAATCTATGTAGGCGCTGGAAACTACCTCAAGTTGGTCCCCATTAGTTTTTTTTATTGAGGGGAGTATGGAGGAGGAAGAAGTGAGAGAAAAAAAGGATACAGAGGGACTTATGTCTCTTTAGGTTATCATGAAGGTAGTTCAGAGTGGGACTTTTGTAAGACTTTGTTAAATGTTTGAAATGTTGAAGCGTGTGTGTGTGTGTTTTTCACTAGTGGAAATTAACTTAGTACACTTACCAAGGTACAAGTTTGACGAATATGTATTTAGATTTTCCACTACAAGTTAGAGGGACTTTAACTATTGGTATTTTCAATTCATATCAATGCCCATGCTTTTATACTTCCATCACAATATTTCAGATGGATAAGATGGATGAAATCAGACATGTTCTCCAGGCAATTATTGGTTTATGTAAGCAGAGCACTTTTTAATTGTAACTGAATCTTAACTTGTATTATATAACTAATATTGTATTGGATTTTTCTTTTTCTTTTTTGTTTACAAATGTTTCTTTCCATTTTTGGGCCTTGATCTGGTGTTCTCGTTTCGGTTTCTTCTAACCCTTATGGGTTCATTCATCACATAGCATTAACATTGACAGTATTTACTTTACTCATCACATCAATAGGATATATGTTTCTTGGAATGAACCTGAGTCTGAGCAGGTACAGTATAGGACATTCTCTCTAACTGAACATGTAAAAACGTCTCAACATAACTCCATTAGTCAGAAAAACACATTATCATGAAAGGACGACCCACTAAAAGCAACAAACGTCAAACAATTCCTTTTCCCAGAATGGAAAAATCTGTCTCTCACTGCCTGTAATGGAAGAACTTCAAGGCAAGGGGAGGTGCTAACTTTGGAGTTGTAGGTCTTATGAAAGCACAAAATCATTTGTCACCCTTGGGATCCTCTTGGATCTCATCAGGCTGTGAAAAGCCTACGGTTGAGATTGACCTATCAATCCAAAGAGGAATTGGTCATTTTACACATGTTACAACCTATCCTTGGGAGAGAGTGAAGAAAATGAAGAAAACAGTTTGTCATCAGGTCAACTAATCAATCTTTGTCAAGTCGGTTCATACATTTTATATTGTTTCTTAACATATTCTCTTATCAGCATATTCTAGGACAGACAGCGTGTTGTAGTTGGCAGGAATTAACTGAAGGGAAGTGTGCCTATAAACATCCGTAATCTTTCAAATATGTTTTGGTCCAGTGGTTAAATAGTGCTTGTGATAGCTATTGTCTTTCTTCAAAACCCCAATTAATGCATAACTAACCGATTGCTGGAAAAAGCAGCTGCATGGAATTGTATTTATTTTAGATATTGCTTAAATGCTATTTTCCCCACAAAGACCCATTGTTTAACAAATGGTGACCTTGATGTATTTCCCGACCCCTTGGCTTAGCAAATGAACTTCATAGCCAGTTGTTTACAGCCCTCCAAATGCATTTAATTCCGCAACGCTGGTCATTTTGACTTTGCGGTTCAGTCAATGTAAAGAAAGGCCAACTTAAAGCCTCAGCGGTTCCCATGGACTGGGAAACATTAACCCTTTATGCTCATTAGCCACGTGAGCGGTGTCTGAATAGGTTGACAGTCCTCAGGGTGCAGAAGAGGAGGGGGAAAAGTAAATCAAAATCCACTCAGCTCTTGGCAGAGGCCTTGTCAACTGCTGTGTTGTTGTGTAAAGCAGATAATGTGATTTCCGGACAAGAGTCCCCTTCACACCTCTCTACAGCCGTGGCCCACTGTGAAGTAAAACTCTTTAAGATGAACTCCAAGAGGGTGTTTTTTTTAACACATTGGACCAAATCTCACATTCAATAGAGCTTGATCCATTCAGGAAGCGACAGGGACAGTCCAGGTCAATTAAAGTGGCTAAAGATTCAAACTATGATGACAAAGAAAGACACTGCAGGCCTATGCTTCTTTGCTTTCCTTTTTTAAAGATGAGTGAGAAGATGAAATGGGTGGAGAAGCTGTGCAGACCAATGGAACAAAATAGTAATATCGGATTTAAGATTAGTTGATCTAATTTCCAAACACATTAAAATCATATGTTTCATTGATGTAGTGTCAAGAAGTCATCCCTCATACCCTAATATTTTGAGATCACATTCTTACTTGAACCATGTGTTAATCATGGTTCCATGAACCTATTCCACCCTGCCACACCCGTCACATGTTGTAGTTTAATCCAGTAATGGACATAAGTTCAAGGTTAAAACATTGGCGGTAATTCATGAGTCAGACCAATTCCTGAAAATTGGGTTGAAAAAACATGAGCATTGCTTGCAAGCTTCTGACGCCTAAGTTTCCCCGATGATTTTATCCTCTGGCTCAGTGATGGAAAGTGCCTTAGTACATTTACTCAAGTATTGGACTCAAAACTTTTTGGACATATTGTTCTTTACTTGAGTATTTCCATTTAATGCTACTCTTCTAATCCACTACATTTCAGAGGCATGTTTTAAACTTTTTGCTCCACTACATTTATTTAACACTCAAAGTTACTAGTAACTTTTTGAAGTATGCTGCCTTCCATTTAGATTGGAAGTCAGAGGTCGGGACTTGGAGTTACATCTCATCCGAGTTGACTGCGTTACAATAGCAAAAGTAGGACAAAGATGGACGCCCGCATGAGTTGTTCGCCTTGTTTACAGCTTTAGCAGACACCTCTGGTTAGCCATTGTTAGCAGTACGGGCTGATAACTACACTTTATTTTGTGAATCTAATATGACACAAGTGATACAAAAGAGCTAAAGATACTATATTATCAAAGTTTTTTTCTTTATGTTCATATGCAGGGACTCCATTTTGAATGATGATCTCGGGTATTGCCAGGTATCTCCGAGTTTCCAAGTTGCAAGTCCGACCTCAGGGGGCGTTCCAGTTGAAATATCTGACTGGGCAATCGGATACTCCCACTTCCCATTTAACTAGAATTCACAGTAAAAATGCGATATGCTGATATGGTATATGGTGCAGTACTGTTCTGCAAATACACAGGGTTTCAAGTATCTAAACTTGGTTAACAAGCGAAGATACTAAAATGCTCTTAGTTTGTGATACAAACAGGATCATGTAATAACCATAGTAATATAATACTCTGAAAAGATCCATTCTGCATAATGTTTACTCTTTTTAATGACAGAAAAGCTGTTAAAAAAGTAAAAAAATGTTTCAGTATATTTGGATACTAACACTTTTGGGCTCGCTTGCTGGCCATTTAGAACGTATCACAAGTCTGGCAGCAGTGCAGTGTAAGACAAATGCATAATACAAGTAAACTCCAAATCATGTCCCTCTTTGGTGATAATAGAGTTAAAGGGGCACTCCGTTTAAAAACAGTTGGGCCTTTCTGTGGCTCAGACGGCGCTTTGACAAGTCTGAGAGGATAAAGTAATATCCCTTGGCATGGTGTCCAATGATAAATTGAGTGAAGGAGAGAACTTTCAGTTAATTATCCTTCAGTTAATAGCCCTTTCGTAGCCTGCCTCCCCTCGCTTCCCATTCCACCAACGGTAACATCGACAGTTTTCCACTTAGACATTTTTTTTTTCCATTTTCTTGTATCCATGTAAGTAATGTGTACAACAGTTGTTAAAAATGGTTCAGTATTACGTGAATATGCTGCTGACAGCAGAAGCTGAAAAGACTGTGCAGAAGGGCCTGAAGCTATTCCATTGCAGTCAATGAACGTTTACTTTGAGAGATAGTTTTTGCCCCTGATAGGCTAAGATTGTTATTGCTTCTGACAACAGTATGGAAAGGAGCTTACTAGCATTCCACTTTTAGTGAAATTACGTTGCAGAATTGCCTGAAGGATCATATGCCAGCAAGTTTAGCGGCGGTTTAAGTTCTTGCTCAACACTATATTTAAAAAATTGTTGTCATCATTACTCAGGCAGAATATAGAGAAAATAAAGTCACTTTCACCACCAGCGTGCTATATAATAACCCCATAATGGCCTTTACCTGACCTTTTAAATCCAGGAAGATACAGTGGGGCAAAAAAGTATTTAGTCAGCCACCAATTGTGCAAGTTCTCCTATTTAAAAAGATGAGAGAGGCCTGTAATTTTTATCATAGGTATACCTCAACTATGAGAGACAAAATGAGGAAAAGAATCCAGAAATCACATTGTCTGATTTTTAATGAATTAATTGGTAAATTCCTCTGTAAAATAAGTATTTGGTCACCTACAAACAAGCAAGATTTCTGGCTCTCACAGACCTGTAACTTCTTCTTTAAGAGGCTCCTCTGTCCTCCACTCGTTACCTGTATTAATGGCACATTTTTGAAGTCGTTATCAGTACAAAAGACACCTGTCCACAACCTCAAACAGTCATACTCCAAACTCCACTATGGCCAAGACCAAAGAGCTGTCAAAGGAGACCAGAGACAAAATTGTAGACCTGCACCAGGCTGGGAAAACTGAATCTGCAATAGGTAAGCAGCTTGGTGTGAAGAAATCAACTGTGGGAGCAATTATTAGAGAATGGAAGACATACAAGACCACTGCTAATCTCCCTCGATCTGGGGCTCCACGCAAGATCTCACCCCGTGGGGTCAAAATGATCACAAGAACGGTGAGCAAAAATGCCAGAACCACACGGGGGGACCTAGTGAATGACCTGCAGAGAGCTGGGACCAAAGTAACAGAGGCTACCATCAGTAACACACTACGCCGCCAGGGACTTAAATCCTGCAGTTCCAGACGTGTCCCCCTGCTTAAGCCAGTACATGTCCAGGCCCGTCTGAAGTTTGCTAGAGGGCATTTGGATGATCCAGAAGAGGATTGGGAGAATGTCATATGGTCAGATGAAACCAAAATAGAACTTTTTGGTAAAAACTCAACTCGTCGTGTTTGGAGGAGAAAGAATGCAGAGTTGCATCCAAAGAACACCATACCTACTGTGAAGCATGGGGGTGGAAACATCATGCTTTGGGGCTGTTTTTCTGCAAAGGGACCAGGACGACTGATCCGTGTAAGGAAAGAATGAATGGGGCCATGTATCGTGAGATTTTGAGTGAAAACCTCCTTCCATCAGCAAGGGCACTGAAGATGAAGCGTGGCTGGGTCTTTCAGCATGACAATGATCCCAAACACACCGCCAGGGCAACGAAGGAGTGGCTTCGTAAGAAGCATTTCAAGGTCCTGGAGTGGCCTAGCCAGTCTCCAGATCTCAACCCCATAGAAAATCTTTGGAGGGAGTTGAAAGTCCGTGTTGCCCAGCGACAGCCCCAAAACATCACTGCTTTAGAGGAGATCTGCATGGAGGAATGGGCCAAAATACCAGCAACAGTGTGTGGAAACCTTGTGAAGACTTACAGAAAACGTTTGACCTCTGTCATTGCCAACAAAGGGTATATAACAAAGTAGTGAGATGAACTTTTGTTATTGACCAAATACTTATTTTCCACAATCATTGGAAAATAAATTCTTTAAAAATCCTACAATGTGATTTTCTGGATTTTTTTTTCTCATTTTGTCTCTCATAGTTGAGATATACCTATGATAAAAATTACAGGCCTCTCTCATCTTTTTAAATGGGAGAACTTGCACAATTGGTGGCTGACTAAATACTTTTTTGCCCCACTGTATATGCTAGATAATTTGACTCACCCCTTTTTAACCATCTACATCTTTTATCCAAATATGTTGATTTTATTTTTTGGACCTCAATAGGGGTCAAATCCTTGGAGTGACGGACGGTGTGCAAGTCTGAGAGCCATCTGTCCAAAAGTGCATTGCGCTCACTGGGCAGGCAATGGCCAAGCTGGGTGTGTTATTACAGTCCAGCTGGGATAACAGAGCTTGAATCAACCGAATACCAAAGTGGATGAATGAACAGGTTTTCATCTGGGGTCATGCTTCAGTTGGTGAAGAGTTGAGGTATCAAGACTGACTCATCCCATGTGATGGAAGACTGCATGGCACTGCAGAAGTCCACTCTAACAGATACTGCTGATGCAAACTGGAGATGTTCAAGACACAACAGATATCCATACAGCCTCTCATTCAAATAACTCTGATTTATAGTAGGGTAGTATTATTTTTAAATATCAGAACCATTATGCAGTGATTAGCGACTATAAGGTGTGTTCGGCAGCTTAGATTGTTACCATGGCGATAATGAGTGACCAGTGAGGCAGAGGCTTCTCTTTGACTTTGCATTTAAAAGTATCTTTGACATTTCTGTCTCCTATTCAAAAATGAAAGCTCCTGTCTGAAGATTTCTCACTTCGATTTGCATGATTTTTGTGTGTACAACATTTGAAAACCTGACTCGTCAGAGAGAACATCAATCATGACTCAGCATATGCTTGTATTTTTATATATATACTTTATTTTATACAGCTAGATGAGTGTATACATAGTATACAATATAAAAGACAACTGATAACAGTATCTGTACATGATGTGAAAAAAGGGGAAAAAATAACTACATCGTTCAGATGGTATAATTGGTCCTTGAGAACAAATAACACTGGAAATTCAGAATAAAACCTCATTTCTGTTGAAGGACGTCTTGTGTCCATCAGTTCAAATGACCATCATTAATAACAAATAGTTATCTATTTTTCTAGGAGTTGTATTATTTTGAAACAGGAAGTGCTTAATTTTCCATTCTTACAGATGCTAAACTTCAGTTTCATTATTTATCTTTGTAAACATGAAAAAGTCCAGACAGATGCGCTTGCACTTTAAGTCTTAGGGTGTCACACCCAACTTTCTTCTCACCAGTTATTTTTAGGACTACAAATCTTTTTGTTGTTTTTGTGTTATTCATTTTTTTTAAATTGTTTTGCTGCGTATGAGATGTAGCATTAATTTAAAATGTAATTAGAACAATCATTTAATAATACAACAAAATTAAATGACACCAATTGGTGTTGATTGAATATAAGGGTGGGTGGTCCATTTAATTTAATTTGACCATTGATGTGTGTTATCAACCTTTCCCTGAAACAGGGGATTTATAATGATAGTCTGGCATGATGCAATATGTCTGTTCATTAAGGGCTAAAGTGATAAAGCATTTATGTACCAGAAGGAACGAAGCCTATAGACGTCAATGAAATGATAAAAGCCAACATCCATCCCAACATATATTTAAATGTTGCTAAATATCATAATTTAGATCGTTACTATCTTCAAAACTGACAACTGACAATCTTTTTTTACTTAAAGGACCAAACTGCAAACGAGCATTGTTTGGTCTATAAAATATAAAATGTTAAATAATATTGCGCTGCATCCTTTATGTAATTGGGAGACAGCGGGTTGTCAATGCTATTGAAGAGTAAATAGCACACTAGCATTTGTCTGGACCATTAACAGTATCATTTACAGGTACGTTTACATGCTGTTTAATATGCTGCTAATCTAATACTAACTCTTTGGCAAAATAGAATAATCACCTATGAACTTGTCAGTTTGGTTTTGCACAAGTTTGACAAAGACACATTGCGTCATTCTAACAGCGTACATTCATTGAAAAGAATATGCTATCATCTTGACAAACGTTCTTCTTTAAAAAAATATTCTTCATTTTTTGGCTCAATCCAGGGATGCTTTTATATTCATTGAAACTATAAAGATTGTATCAAGTACATAGGGTATATTGTTTTTATTTAGAGGGTTTGTAAAGCTATGGTGTGATTCAAACAGGCAAACTGGCTACTGGCTTTGATTATTCAACATCAGACAACAGTCAATAGTACTGACTCAAGAAATAACTGCGTTGAATACAGGTCTTGAACGTTGCGTGAATTATACAGTACCATGTTTCACATTTTCAATTGTTTTTCAGTGAAATTAGAAAATTCCCAGGTGAGATATCTGCTTTTGATAAATGCGCAGTGTGAGTGCTGAGGTCATATCTCACTTTATCTGTTTGTCCTGGACTTTTTGTTGCCCTTTTTTCAATTTCACTTTATCAAGAAATTGTGTTTATGTGTGATCTCTGTCTCTGCATCTTTCTCATTTGTTTCTCTCAGTATATGCTCAGGCATTGTGTCATTTTTCCTAGTCGAGGTAGACTAACCACAGGTTAAACCTGAGGCAGATGATTTGACAGTTCAAAAGAAGACTTTCCTTCTTTTCTCTTCTCTAGGCAGATCTGTCTTTTCAAACAATGAATGGAGATCTTCTCTGTCTCCACTGTGTTTCAACACCACTTGAAACACAGTCAAGCTGACTCTGAGAGTACTTCCACCCAACCCAGTAATAGGGTCATTTACATGCTGATTTGTTCTCAGGTTCATGTAAAATCGTCACTTTGACTGATACAAATAGGTCCTTTGGCGGTGCCTGTTCTTGTTTAACATGGCTTCAGATTGCAGAGGTCCAGTTCCTGTGGCTTCCTCCTTCCAGAGCAGTGGTCTCGGGGCAGATTCAGACCGTTCTCAGTCATACAGCGCACCGGCCGCCTTTTAAAGCCCCTTCCACAGGATTTGGAGCAGTGAGACCAGACACCCACATCCCACATAGGACATGGATCCCCACATGCTCTCACTGCTACAGGTCTGTCAGCACTATCACAGTCCACTGCTGGACGCCCCTCTATGCTCTGACACTCCACCAGCCTCTTCTGCAGCCCACCTCCACAAGTCACTGTGCACGAATCCCAACTTCCTGTTACCCAATGACTGACGGGCCTCTTTCCCATCATCAGCTTCTTAGCTTCTACCCTATTACTGTCTGCCAAGACACTATTATGTGCCTTGTGGCTTCTGTCCTCTTTCCGCAGAGTCTTCTCCTCCTTGCTCTCCTTGGCGATGTAGAAGGAGTAGCGCACCCTGGGAGGAGTCATCTTCCCTACAGAGAGAACCTCCACAGTCAGAGGCTCCTGCAAGGGTCTGGTTGCCTGAAGAATCTCTACAGAGGTGGATGTGCCGCTGTAGCGCAGTAAGCTACCCTTTACAAGCAAGTCTCGCTCAACGGCTGAGACCACGTAGTTGCCATTCAGCAGGTACTTGCCGTGGCAATTCTTCACCGCTAAGTAGTTCTCATCGCTGACCATTCCTCTGTAGCCACGCTGACGGATGTCAATGTTTGAAGCTCCAACGGGCAGCAGCAGCACAAAGTTGTAGCCATGTCTGAAAAGAAAGTGTGGAGATGGATGTAAATGTAACTTGGAAATTAAACAGTTTTTCATGTATTCTTAAACATCAGTAGATAGAGACAGAGTAGATAACAGTGTGTAAACATACATTGGCTCCATCTGATTATGTTCTTTTAATTTTGTGTATTTACCATAACCATGATACTATGGTCAATGTGATTGGTTGCCTCTACAGTATGTACCGTGCTGATGTTCTTTGAGCTACTTCTGAAATTAAGGCCAATTTTTCGCCAGTATTAATGCAACAAAATTGTTAAATATGTCAATACCATCATGCTTAAACATTATCACTCAGTCTAGTTTAAGTTGCCTTTACATGACCAGCGGTGAGACGGCTCCGTGCTGACGTAGTCATTCTCTCCTTTGGAAAGAGAGATGCCTTCCGACAAGGTGGAATCGCTTCCCTCTGTGTTGCACATGCTCTGAATTGTCGACAAGCAACTGCGCTCAAGCTCAAATAATTTAAACTTTGACCTTGTATACGGCTAACCTTTTGACTTGCAACCAATGAGAGTCAGATGTATGAAGCGGCGCAAGCTAGCAGGGAAAGTAACGATAGAATCAGCACTTAACTCACTGTTGTCCCTGCAAGGCACTGCGCCCAGCAGAGAGAAAATTGTGTGTCATGTCAAAGGCAGCTTAATGCTATCGAAAAACATTCACGGCCAAACTGCAGGGTGTTTGTTGGAAAACAACACATCAGTTTTCAAAGCTGAGAAATATAGTAGATGACAGTCTCCACTTAAAAAGAAACACTGACACATTTTTGGAAATACTTGCCCTTTTCCCAAGAGTCAAATAAGAACATCAACATCATTTCTGTGCTTGTGGTAGAAGTACCACGTTAACCAAGGGTAACTCGGGAGCTGGTTTTATTTTGTAGACTCACAAGACAGCCACCATTTCCTTTAAACAAGGTGCTCAAATGTTCAAGGTAACCACAATGTTTTGTATTTGTAAACCTGTAAAATACATTGAGGAAAATGTGGATGAACTTAAGGGCTTAGGCAGGACAAAACACCTCAGTTATCACCTCCTTTCAGTATATTAGATCTAGCAAAGATCTTTTTCCAGCCATTCTATATGCTCAGCCCTAACATTTAAAGTTGACATCAATGTTGACCTCGACCTGTCCCGGCACTTTCTATATAACACTTACAAGTAGTACAGTATCTGCAGGCGTGTGACTTACATTGGTTTGGTGAACATTCCTGAGACTTTTTTGCAGCCCTGGTTGTCACCGCCACACACCCCGCACTTGTCAAACTTGCTGTTGGAGTCCAGCTTGCCATCACAGCCTGCCTTGATGCATTTTCCTTGAACACATACAGCTGAGGTGTCAGGAGAGCAGGGGGTCCCATCCACAACCTGCAAGGATGAGGATATTGTATTATGGCAATCTTAAAACGCATAATAAACTGAAAGGCAAGAGTTTGTTGCCACGTGTGGTCTTCCATATTTACATTCTTAAATGTTCTGACTGAACAAACATAATGAACTGAAAAGCTAGATAAAGGTCAGAAGTAGAACCAGAGAAAGTGTGCAGTGTTCTAATGTGGAAAAGAGATCTTGGCTTGTGTTTCTGCTACAAGCTTGTTTCCTTTTTGGCTGAGTAAATAGTTGCTGACAAGCCACCGCTGTGAAGTGATACTGTCCCTGCATGTTTCCTATCCCACCACACCATCCATCCAGCAGCAGCAGCTGCTCGCTCTACTGCCACCAACAAATGACCTGTCATTACTTTGCTGTGGAAAGAACTAGCCATCACTTCTTGCATTCCAAATAAGGGCCAAAAAATACTGTGAACCGCTAAACTTTTGTGAACAGAGGGCAGCTAAATATTTAAAATACAAGGGGTACAGATTGCATTAGCAAGTAAAGTAGCTGATACCCATTTAAATCAGAATATTGATACAATTTACAACAGTCATGTCTAAGCTGATGGGACAGATGTATGTACAATCAAGTGACTGCAACATCCTTCATCTCTAGCAAAGATCATGCTCCAATCAGCATTCCGTCAAAGTAGTCAATATTTCATTTGGCTAGAAGTATATTCTCGACTTTATTAACACGGCATACCCACAGGGTTGTCCAATGGTTGTTTGTCATGTTCTTGTAATTCCATGTTTTTGTCATTTATTTTATTTGTATTGGTAAGAAAAAGGGAACAGCTCATTTAAAACAGTTACATACCTTTGGAGCAAGGACATAGAAGTACCCTGTCCCATTGGCACGGCAGATGAGTTTGCATTTGTCCTTGGGAGAGATGCCTGAATATTTAGGAACCCAAACTGCAGAAGATCCCAGTCTGTTGGTGTTCAGGTTAATTCCATTGAATGCCTCACACTGCTCCTCACGGTAACTCTTACCTAGAGATGTAGAAATGACATCAGATTGATCTTCTCCAAAATTTACAGAATGTGACTTGAGTTTTGTAATTGACCATTCTCTAACCCCAGCATAGTTTCTACGCATAAATGATCACCATTTTTGCACAGCACATGCATTTTACAATGATAATATTGGCTAATTTTCAGCTTGAACTTTAAATCATTTTCAAAACTATGTGTCCATGATTCTTTTAGACAGTGATGGACAACAGAAATTTCTACTTTCCAGGCAGTTTTTATCAACTGTAGCTAGCAGGCTAATAGAGCTAATATTAAGTACAAGGGGGCTTAAATACACACTTGCAGGCTCCTTAGCTTACATACTGGTTTACTTATTTTAAAACAGTCTGTTTAACTTTGATCCTTTCAAGAGAATATTATGTCAGGATGAAAACTATCTAATGTCTTATATGTCAAATAACTTTAGCTGGGGTTTTTGGAATGTTGATTTTCCCAAACCAGTAAAGAGCAGGAAACAGCTGCTAATATACTACTCTTCAACATGGCAGGGAAGCTACACAGTGGTTATGCCAGTCATGAAATAAGGTTTTTCTTCACTTTAACTCCTGCATCTTATATGAATGCTTGGTTATGTTTTTACCCTATTAGGAAGCTAATTAGCTAGACCTTTAAAAAAATTGTGGCTAACATCATGGTAAATGAAAACACAGTTTGATCCATTCCTTCCAATTTTGCTGACTTGTTTTGGGTTGCTTCAACTGTTTCAGCCTTTACAGGCCTGGTGTGTGTGGTGACATAAGCTAAATTATACCTGGACTGTTTGTGGGACATGTTTAGTGAATGGTCAATAACAGACATTATTGTGTGTCTTTCTTTGTGAATGAACTGGAACAGCGACTAGCGTACCTGTTTCAAGGCAAGGGTTGAGGCTACATGAGCGATATTTGATGCGAAGGCCATAACAGTATTTGCCTCCATTCTCAGGAATCGGGTTGTCACACACTCTCTTGGCCAGCTGAACTCCTCCACCACAACTTCGAGAACAGTCGCCAAAGGGTCCCCACTTCCCCCACTTGCCATCCACCTGCGACAAAAGAAAAGCAGGTACAATGGTACATCAGTCTGTACTGAAAAGGAGAAAGCAGCACCGGTGTCTCTTTCCGCATTCTCTAACCTTGATGTTCAAGGTGTTGTTCTTATCAGTGCAGGTTCCTCTGTAGCAGACTTTGCCGGTACCACAGCTGGTGCCGTCAGCCCACGGGAAGTGTCGGGTTTGGCAGACCAGCTGGCCGCGGGCCCTTCCGGTGCACCACAGCTTGGAGCAGGGTTGCATGTATGGGCAGGGCTTGGAGCCGGAACCGAAGGCAAGCTCACATTGGCGATGCAGGCTGTAGCTGGAACCAGGCAGGTTGTCGGTAAGAGACAGCTGCCTTTGAGGCTGGTCCAACAGACAGTCTCCTACAGAAACAGAGCAACAACATTGCAAATAATCAGTGGCAATTACTCACAAGTTGCACTTATTGATATAGTAATATTTACTATGAGGGAAATGACTACTTGTAATTTGAGAGGTATTGCTTGTAGAACCCAGAAAGTCACCAACTCTCCGGAACGTTTGTGCATCTTATAGTTCATTGTTTTCCTCTATTTCTGTCATTCAGTCTCAGAACTCAAACAACAGCTGTTTTCAGTGCAATAAACCCATTTAATTCTACCTGTCCAGCAACAAACAACACACCAACACAGTTATTGACCAGCTAGTGGGAAAGAGGAGTGAATATTTTACTTTTGTTTGACAGAAACATGAATGATAGAATAGAATTGGAGGATGAAACCCTCTTTATTAGTTACATACATGCACACAGCAGAGCACACACAGTGAAATGTGTCCTCTGCATTTAACCCATCCTAGTACTAGGCAGCTATTGTGCAGCGCCCGGGGAGCAATGGGGAGGGGGGATTGGAAGTGTCCGGTGCCTTGCTCAAGGGCACCACAGCAGGGCATAGGAGGTGAACTGGGACCTGTTTTTTCAAGTCTGTTCGGGGACTTGAACCGGCGACCCTACGATTCCCAGTCCAAGCCTACCTACTGAGCCACTGCTGGACTAAAATGTTATTCCTCCCCGTCGGGGAATTGAACCCCGGTCTCCCGCGTGACAGGCGGGGATACTGACCACTATACTAACGAGGAAGGCATGCTTTGCTTTTTCCTTCTCTGATGGAATCTATTTGTTAGCCAATATGTAATCATTGATTAGGTTGTTATGCTTATACTTTGTTTACAGCTTGTTACACAGCACCCATATGGCCAAGAAATCAATAACTACAGATGTAAGGACAAATGAAAACCTTAATCTGTTCTTCTACAGCTTTTTTTTTTTTTTTTTGCAACATTTTTAGCAAACCAAAATGTCTTACAGTTCGATAATCTCTTAGGGAAATAACATTTCATATAATGTTTTATTCAATTACCTAAAGGGTTAAACCAACTTTGGTCATTTTAAATGTGACCCTTTGGATCATTTGGTTGATCTAAGTTAATGTAAGGAAATGCCAAAGAAAACTTTGGAGACAGCATAGGCACCAGATAATATTTAGATAAAGAAAGTGACTCATATAAAAAAGTGTTTTACTTAGTAAAGGCACATTTGCTGGTTACAGTAAGTAGGCTGGATGAGGGGAAGTAATAATGTAGTGGCTATTACACAGAATCCACTCACAGTCACTTACGGGAGTTTACTGTTCACACAGACAGAAAAAGACTTGGCACAAACGAGCTACTGCGGAGAAAGATCGCTGAATGATATATTCATTCACTTATGAAAGTTATATTTAATTTGGATCCTGGAAGTGGATACTGTTATCATAATATGAAATAACATCACAAGGAAAATACTTTCTTGGATGTATTTGTGCAGTTCTTAAGTTATTTATATCACACTAATTCTGCCACAGTGTCTGATCCCATGTATGCAAATACTATTACACATATGCTTTTTGAAATTTTCCCTTTCCTGTAGTGTGTTGTATAGTAGGTTTTTGTGTATTTAAATGGTTTTCAACGGCTAAAATCCCAAAGTTCCATCTGGAAAATGTGCGTTAAATGTTGTCTTTAAGTATGTTATTTGATGGACTCCCTTATCAACATAGATACAAAGTTTGATTTTTTTATACCAAGCTGTTATACGTTTTTTTTCTGTTGATATTGGATTTCAGTGTGATATTTATTGTGAAGTTAGTTTAAAGGTGTTGAAGTATGTTGACTGAGGCTGACTACTTTGACTTTTCCATTTCCAAGACCACATTTTGCAAGGATAAAGCACAAATTGTGAAAAAAAGTCACTCAAGAATAAACATTTGCCTTATCCAAGAAAAATCTAATACAACCACAAAGATACTGTATATTAACAAAAGTATCAGAGTTAAACATAAAATAATTGAATGTGATCACCTCCCAGTAAAAACTGAAATTAAAAATGTAACCATGAGAAACCAAAGCCAAGGTCTTTTTTGTGGGTACAATTAGATTAAAACCAGCTGAGCACATGCAGCCTGGACAGAATTAGTGGTCCATCTGAGTCCAGAGACATATACAGGAAGTGTTTACTAACCATGACCTCTGTCGAGGAACTCAGTAATGATGGCTGCGCTGCACACAGACCAGGGCCTGCTTCTGTCGATCTGAATCAGTGTGGGAGACATCATGTGGTTGTCCTTTAGTTTCCCAAATACCTCCTCACATGCCTTCACATTGTCGTGGGGCATGTTGAAGACGTGGCCTGAGGGATGAGAGACAGAAGAATACCTTTTTTTTAGTCAGAAACCTCTACTGTTAGTTGTCCCATGAGTTAAAACACAGTGAGCCGTAAGGAAAAGTTACTGGGCAGATACTTCTGAGGGGATTTACCCAAAGAGAAACTTTTTACCAGACATCACAACACACATGTTTATATGGCTAAGCAAACCCAACTTGGACTGATTTGAAGCTGATGTCATCGCACAGAGGAATGCAGTTATGCATGGGAATATACAGCATGGCATACGTCCATGTTTCTAGACCAGGCCTGACAGGGGAATTTAGTTCCCAAGGAAGTCATTTCACCCCTAAATACGAACATGTATTACTTTCCCAAAATGAAAAAAAACATATACATAAACTGTGTTTCGGGGTATTCAATCATGAGACAGGACCATGTTGGGAGGAAATTGTGTGATTACTTAACATACATAAGGACAGTGTAAACCAATGCCTCTCTTGGGGCCTCAAGAGTTACTTGTGCATCTGGTTTCAGGCAAGAGTCTTACTTCTTTTACAGCCCCAAACACTGATCTTTAAAATGTGAAAAAAGTCACATGTATTATAAATAGGATCAGCTTCAACTAGACAGTGTTAGTAGTGTGTCAAACTACAGTACATAGAGTTAAGTACTACACATTAAATTTCATTGCAAAAGCGTGATTAGCAGTATTCCACTTCACCTCCTTTTCCATTTATTTTCACCTTGTAACTAAAATCTGCAATCGTTTTTTTATTAGGGGGGGGGGGGGGGGGGGGGGTTGGAATAAAACAACATCCATTAAATTAGCTTGTTTTTTTTTACATTAATAGACTTTAATTTAAAATAATAATTCTGCATTTAAAAAAAATACACTTATAGGATCCTCCCTGAGCTAGAATGTGGTTAGCATAGCTTAGAGCTAATTTTGTTATCAGTCTCTGACTTTGGCTACACCATGTTTTGCCAGGAAATATTCACAGTATGTTACATTTCTTTTTCTGCACATGTTGAGCAAAAAAGATGTGTGAATAGTTGAGCTTTGGAGGTGTTTTTCAAAACATTTCTTATCTATATGCCTTTCCTCCGGTGCTAGTCCTTAATGCTAAGCTAAGCTAACCATGCACTGATTCCTGTTTTGTACTGAATAAACAAACATGACATGTGTATCAAATTTCTCATCTCACTCTTAGAAAAAAGAAAATAATTGTATTTTTGAAATGTTTAACTATTGCAGTGCCATTTTTTACAACCTATGATTATTGTAGCCGATTATAACTGTACCATTTGTAGCTGCCAGTGTGCAAAGTTCCGTCATTCAACTGTAATGACAAACATGACAAAATCTCAGACACCTGCTGGTTTTGATTTTTGGTAGGCTTGAAACCCAGCATTGTTCTGGGACCAGAATGAAGAACGACCACCACACAGATCTTCATGAAAATTGCAAAGCCTGATTATGCGCATAAAAGTCTCTCAAACTTGAATTCCTCTGACAACTTAAGTTAAGGTCGTGCGCAGCTCTTGCCTTGAGCATCTTTCTCTGAGGCCAAATGTGCATATTAGCATGATTCCAAAATGCTTAATGTGAGAGTAAGTCATCGTTAGATGTTCAACACATTTCACAAACAACATATACAATTCTTACCAAGTTCATGGGCGGTTGTGAAGGCAGAGGGCAAGCCATCATCTTCAATGACAGAGCAGCTTCTCTTCGGGTCACACATGGTCCCAACATCAGCCATCCCTAATGTATCACAGGTTGTGGCCCCGCAGAGATCCTGGTGACACAGAAACATAAATGTTCATTGGGACACGCCTTTCATTTCATTCTAATAAAAGTCTTGGACTAAGAGCAGCAGACCAAGAACAGCACTAAGACAAACACATGGAATTCTGGTTTGTTTATTGTTGCTCTGTTCTTCAAATATATTGAAGCAAAATGTCAGGGGAGATTGCCCAACACATATTTCCTCTTGGTGTTTAGTTAAAGATGTATGAAGACAATTTGGGAGTACAAGATGCATCCCACCTGCAGTACACAGCTCAGGGGAAGTAAAACAAACATATTAACACGGTCATTATGTGTTTAACGGTAATTCTCTCAGTATCACAACTTATCAATTGACTGTACCTCCATTTGTACTTGGCTGTACCTTAGGGTTAGAGAGAGACAAACTTTAGGATTTTAGGCTTTGCAGACCATCTACATGCACAGAAACCTAAATAACACTACGAAATGAAAAAACCCCAAAATCTAATAGGGACTCTTTAATATATATATTTCTTTACTCGTGAACTGTATCACCATTGGTCCAAAGTGGATGATAAACTTGTTAACCCGGTGTTTCAATGAGGCCCAGCGATGCCAGAAGCCCCCTCTGCCAGCCATGTGTATTCCACACCATTAGCTCTGCTGTGCAATGAAGGAGTGAGGCTGTGTATCGGATGGCCATTCAGGGCCAAACTGGACCCTAATGGAAAGCAGGCACCATCAACCAGGCTTCAGTGAAGTTGGTGTAGAATGTACTAGACAATGGTTACAGCACTGGTGGCCACATGGGATTATCTGACAGCTGTGACCACACTGAATGTCGAAGATAGTGTCAGTTTTCACCAGCTTGAATGAATAAAGAAGGAGTTTGGATTCTTTTGATTCATATATATTAGCAGATAATGACCCAATTCTTAATCCGCAGCTGCAAACAGAGGTGAAGACCTTCATGGAAAAAACTGGCTCAGTTGCTCTTTTCCAGTGACTCATTAAAATACAGAAAGGGGACTAGCAGGGCTGCATCATCAAATAGGATGCATATCCCTACAGGGCACTGACCTGTATGACGTTCTTTCAAGTAAATCCAATGACTGCATACATGCCTGTGTACGTGTTGTGTCCCAGAGTTAGAGTTTGGTTAATCTGCACAGTATGACTGGAAGAGTTGTCATTTTGCATCATTACTTGCACATTAGTCTTGCAACATTTTCCTGCACTACTTTATTTCTACTTTGTTTCTTCCTGCTCTGTTTGTATTGTTTTTTGTATTTGCTTTATTGTTTTATGTCTTATATTTATGTTGCATTGTTTGAGCTTAAGAATTTCCTTGTCCACTTTAGCTACTTTGCATATGACAATGAAGCATTCAAATCTTGAATCTACAGTCTTGGTTTGTTTCTCATTTGTAGAAGTCACAGAGGCCCTTAATTAGCTGTGACCTGGGGATCATTGTCTTATCCATCCATGAGTGTGTCATTTCTAATTTATTTTTCTCTGCTGATGCATCACATCTGTGTTTTATAAGCTCCCTCCTCCCCTGCTTACCTGTTTAGTGAACAGTATGGCAGTGTCCCAGTACTCTGGCTGCTTGTCGTTGTGTTTATTTAATTTCTTCTGCCAGGAGCAAAAGTTGCGCAGTGTCAGGGCTGCATTACTGGAAACCTTTGGTCCTTTGTCAGCTTCACTTATCACAATGAATCCCACCACCACTATGTTTATGGAGTTGAGGATGCTGGGGTGCTTGTAAAGCCTGGCTGCCACTGACATCAGGGTCAGGAGGTAATGCTTCAGGTCATCCCCGTGAAATGTTGCCATAGATTCATCTGCCACCACCAGCACCTCCACAAACCTTGGGATGGAGGCAAATCTCTTGGACCTCCCCAAGGTTTTCAACACAGTTTTGGTTAAGCCATCAAACTCCAGTTGGCCCATGTGCTTGTATTTCTCCAGGGAAATGTTGAAGTTGGTGTCAGGTGTAACTCCACACCTGCTGGTGAAGTTAGTACCCGAGTGCGCAGCGTGTGTCCTGCGGCGGACGATGTGAGTCCTGTCGACAGAGTTTCCAAATCCAGTCGCAGCGTCATCAGTGCCGGTCTGGCTGATGAAATACTCCATACCGTTATAAGAAAACCCTCCATGGAGACCTTTACACAGGCTGAGCGCGGCAAATGAGTCCGGTTCCGCGTTGACATTACCGGAGTAGAAGCATTCCCGTAGATCAGAGGTTTTGTTGGATGCTGAGGAGCCTCTCTCAAGTGGCAAGCTGCCCGGTGCAAGGAAACTGGAGTCCGGCGTGAGCTGGAGGTACAATTCCTGTTTGAATGCACTTAGTCTAAAAACGATCTGTCTTTCCTCAATCTCCTCCGCGCGCTGGTGCAAATGCTTCTCGTGCCTTTGATGATCCACACGCACAGGGATGCAAAAATCTACCTCCATGCAATATGTTAGCTTCAAATAAAGTAGGAACTTTGTTAATATAATCAATGAACTGATGAGAATAGCCATCTTTGTTCCTGCTCAAGAAAGTCCACTCTATTTCAGCTTCGGTGCAGCAAAAGTTATGCGTAATGGCAAGGAGTGCAGCTTGCGTCCGCACTGACTTCCAGCTTCTCTTCCATCTTGCACTGTTTCCACTCTAGCCCCCAACTTGTCTGGGCTGCTGATTTTTAAATTCGCGCATAAAGTATGATGAAGACTGTCAAATGAAATCTGGGTTCGTGCTTGAGAGAGAGAGAGAGAGAGTTCATTGGTCATGCGTCTCGGTTTGAGCTGCAGACCGCAGCCACTTGTAACTCTCTAAATATTATTGTTGCTGTACCGCATGTGTGACAGGAGCCATAGCGCATCATTCCCCTCCCACCGCCCGAACTCACTGCGAGGAAGACAGACAGTGAACACACACACACACACACACACACACACACACACACACACACAAACACACGAACACACACACACACACACACACACACACACACACACACACACACACACACACACACACACACACACACACACACTCACTCACTCACTCACACACACACACACACACACACACACACACACACACACACACACACACACACACACACACACACACACACACACACACACACACACACACACACACACACACACACACTAATCCACCTGCACCTTAACCTTACACATCTCAAAACAAATCTCAAAATGTTTTTCCACTTGTTTTTTTTTCTTCCATAAAGTGTTCTTTAGACGTATTAAAATAGTTGAATAAGAAAAATAAAAAAGGAGTATCCTCTTACATGCTCATAAACACATTTACTTTTTCTGCATACTTTTTCTGACACATGCTAAGTGAAGTGCAGGCAAAGAGCGACACCTGTCTGCACCTGAAGTTCACTGCAGCTTCAGTTCCTCTGACCACCTCAACAGGTGTGTTGTACTCTGGTGCCTCCTGGTGGTTAAGGTGTCAAAACGCATCTCCAGGACCATTGTTATTGTTTAAAGAGATGGCAGTCTCCTGACACACAGTATCAATTAAGTGATTTACATGGTACCTTGAAGAAAACGATGTTACACTCCTAATACAGCAGTAGCCCTTTAGGAAACCCTTATTTAGCATCATGGAGGAAAACTTGTCAAATCTGCAGTGCTACATAAAATATAAAATATAATTTCAAAAGTTGACATTTGTGTAGGTTTTTACTAAAAAATATTGATTTATTTCAGAAATTGCTCTTTGTTAAGGCTCCTATGTATTTTTAAGATTTGTTTGTCTGTGAATTTCGTTATTTGTTTGAATTACTATTACGTTTTTTTTTGTTTTTAGTTCCTTTCATTCTCCTTGTGTTTAAATTGTATTGTTTTTTTTAAATTGTGAAACACTTTGCAACTGTGTTATATACTAAAGTGTATTATTATTATTATTATTATTATTAATTTATTTCCATTGGTTATGGTATATGAAAACATTATTAAATAATATTATTCTTTCTGTTTAAAAAAAAAAGTGCTTTATAATAAGGTTTATTATATCATAGTTATAGGCCTACTTCAAAATGTTTTTCTTTTTTGGGGGTTATGGTTAAATAAAATAAAAGAAATGATGATATCCTCCCTTCAGCTTTACCAATGTTATTAAACATTTCCCAGTGTTCAAGGTGGCGGTCAGTTCTAAGCTCACACAGTGCCTTTCTCTCTCCAGCGGTGCTCCTTTTGTGTAGGGATAAAGCAGATCGGCCTTGGGGGGCTCCGGGCTCTGTGGGGGCCTGCCACTCACACAAGGCTCCGAAATAACCCAAGCAGCGGACTTCCAGCTATGCGTAGTATAGATGTCCTGCCGCTGCCATATAGCACGCTGGGTTAATAATAGGAGCATGGTTGTCAAGCTATTTCAGAAGGGGGGAGTGTCGGCCTATTCTCATTGGATCCGTTTTATCCGCGAGTATCTCATGAAGTGCGAGTGGGAGGAGAATTTCCAGCAACCGAGGATATCAAAAATAAACCCCCTCATGTCCAGGGAAGAGCAGAAAGTATAAATACCCCCGATGTGTCCAGACTGCAGCGGTGCTGGTGAGTGGCACAACAAGACTTCGCTTGCTTGTTGAATTAGAAACGACAACTCAGACAGACTGAAATTAAATACCAGACATAGTTTGACCAATACTGGCTTTACAGCGCTGGAAAATCACTTTCATTTTGAAAAGATCCCTGACCTGAGGAGATATCGATTGGAGAAGGCACTTACCAAAGATCAAGGACATTAATTATAATAAAATCTTTATTTTTACCACTCGTGAGTGGAGTGTAATTTCCATTGCACAAGATGTGTTCCACTCTGTGTTTGATGTTTTTATTCCTGTGCGTAATGAACGCTGCACTTTCAACTACGTTTGAATCAGAGGATATTGTACCTGTCCGGATAAATGGAAGAATCAGCGGTCGGTTTTGGAAAAGGAGTGAGGAGCAGCCAAGGTTTATCCTCAGTGCATTTGGCAAGGATTTGACACTTAATCTTATTCCAGATACCAGCTTTATCGCACCTTCGTTCACCATACAGCGCATCAGAGCCAGAGAGGTTGGCGCTTTACGCAGCGCTTCAGGTGCCCAGCCTGTCCCAGATCTCCACAAATATATGAACCAGACAGAGGAGAGTGAAGGACATCTTAGGAGCTGTTTTTACTCGGGGAATGTAGAGCACGATGAAAGCTCGATGGTGGCTGTCAGTTTGTGCTCCGGCATCTTTGGCTCCTTTATAACGGAGGGGAAAGAATATTTAATTGAGCCCAAACTCCGCGGCGGCCTGGGGCCAGACTCTGCCGAGCATCTGCATGTCATCAAGAGGAGGACATTCACCAACAGCCACGGTGTTCCACTCCTGTTTGATCCCACGGCGGCGGCGGCGGAGCACAACGGGGAAACTTTTACGCACGGCGACAATGAAGCGCAGAGGGAACCTCGCCGGAGACGCTTTGTTTCCGCGCCACGGTTCATAGAGACCCTGGTGGTGGCAGACTCAACTATGACCCAATTCTTCGGAGATGAAATAAAGGTCAGACACAATCAACTTTTTCTTCTGTAGTACACATTGTTGATAGGATCCCAAACACTCGTTAGATTTGTCACATAAACAAACGTTCCATCATCGTTCTTGCAAGTATGCATAGCCAACACATACAGTGCAGGAATCTGATTTTATTTGCCTCTTTATGAAACACATTTTGTCATTAAGGGGGCTTGGGAGGAAATTGATGGGCTCCCTGTTTTCCACAGGCTAGGAAAGAGGTCAGGCAAAAAAAATGCAAGCTATGCTGAAGCACATTCCTGAGAACTTGGTCACGATTTGGCAGCAGAGCCTCATCGTCATGAAGTGAATATTCACAAGGTTTACAATATCTTTTAGAATTTGTATTAACTCCTTTCCATGAACTTGTTTAATTTATCCAAAACATCCAATATTTAAATTGAACAAATTAATATGATGGATGTTGATAGAATAAAAAAACAATCCAGAAATTATTCTCCATCCTTAATATCAGTCCTCTTTCAATCCAGAGCTTAATTTAAGATTTATTTGAACACAAGTAGAAAAATATGTGATCCTGCCTCAGCCTGGAGTCTGTTTGTACTTAGCAAACTCCTCAGCTGCCAGACCCTCTGCCTCATCCCAAAATAAGTTATTTAAGAGAGTATCTTAAGGTGTTTTTCAGGTGGACAAAAGGTTAGACGTTAGAAGTTGGATTTCAATTAGCTTTTTACAAATTACATAACAGACTTTTTCAAATGTCATTAGTTTTTGGTTTTGTTTGGGCAGGGGTGTTTAAGTGATTAGAGTTCCCAGGCAAAAATCAACATGTGGCTTGTGTAGCACATGTGGAAAAACTTTTCATGCGGGAACGTCATCATACCCTAGGAAGAGTGAGTGCAGCTAGGCTGATGGAAGACTTTGCGATACATCATGGCACAGTGTCCCACATTGTGATTTACCAGTTCTCCACTAAACAACTATGACAGCTCTGTGGAAAACCCAGCCCGTCACTACGGCCCAAGAACCAATCATAGTGAAGTGAAGAAAAAATGTGCAGGCAGAGCTAACAGAAAATAAAGCCAAATAGTAACGTTCGTTCTGAATTCTTTACAGAAAAATTCAGTTTGACCTAAATCTTGCATCTGTTTTTCTGAAACGGTTGCGAGGCTAATATTAAATAATATGAGTGTGTCTAACAATATCTTGCAATTTTAAAGCTTATACGCAATACTGGCAACATCAGCAGGATAAATACAGGTGTCAGAGTAGGAGCAGTATACTGTACGGTTTACACATATAGTGGGAGTCATAGTGACAATACTAATCATATGGAGTTTGTTTATGTATTGTATTTTTTTGTCTTAAAGTAAAAAATCAGACGTGTTAAATGTTAAAGTTAAACTCTTTCAAAGTTGCGTCTTGTATCTCCCCCCCTCGCAGCACTACATTCTAACCCTGATGTCAATGGCTGCCCAGCTTTACAAGCACCCCAGCATAAAGAACTCAGTCAACATAGTGGTGGTTAAGATGTTGGTGGTGGAGGAAGATGAGGTCGGCCCGGAGGTCTCCAGCAATGGGGGTGTTGCTCTGAGGAACTTCTGCTCTTGGCAGCAGCTCTTCAACCCGCCAAGCCAGAGGCATCCAGAGCACTATGACACTGCCATGCTGTTCACCAGAGAGGTGAGGGCCAATAACAAAGCTGCTTAAGCTTCTTTTCACAGCTGTGGAATAGTTGTTAATGTCTCTGGATAAAACCTACCATCATCTGCATATAGTGTCATAATCATTTGATGAGAGACATTGTGAGTATAAGAGTTAATTCTTCACCTATAGGAGAAGTAGCAGTAGTAGTAGTTTCCGTTTTTTTAGTGTAAGTCTAGGAGTTTCTTGTTTTGTAACCCTTCCAAATTAGTACATCTCTAGCAAACATTAAAAGGACACTGTTTGAAAAATAAAAGATAACATTGGAGATACTGTACCTGCTCAGCAATAAACAGCAGGTGGACAAAGTTAGTGGTAAACATTGTGTAACATTAAGCAAGAGCCCATATTTCGCTCGAGAGTTGGTGGAGACAAAAACAAAACAAAACGCAGTGAGTATTGGAATCACATTCTTTCAATGGGGAAGAACTGAGCCATAACAACTTTACAAGGCCAAAAATATATCAACCACGTGTGATGAATGCAGCTTTAAAACTATTCATATGAGTACAAAATATCTGATATGATTGTGCAATCATTCTTCACAGCATAAGTTGGACTGTTTGGTACATGAAACATCTCAAACAATGTTGTGCGTGCTTTACAGTGTACTATGAGATGGATAAGGCACTCACCCATGATACTCTGGAATATTTTATTCTCCATTCAGAAGGAAATAACTGAAGGAAGCAAGGATGAGTCACAAATAAAGCCCTGCTGGATTCAGTTCCAGGCCAGCTGTGGTACATAGTGTGGTTTCTGAACAGCACACTCAACCACACAACACTGACTTGAAACCAAAGTATTTTACAGTAACACAGGTGCATTTTAGGCAAGTTGTGTCATATTTTGCACTTTAAGCTACCCAAAAGAGGAAACAAGGTGAGGTCAAGGAAAGCCTTTCTCACTCTTTGGGTGAACTAAGGATGCTGAAAAGGGATTGTCAAGATGGAATAGTTGTAAACTTTTCCAAGCTGGGGAAATGTCAGCCGAGAGTAAACAATGTGCTTTATGGATGCTTCAACAGGAAATAAGTTCTGCAGTCCTGAGGGTTTGACTGTATTTGGCTGCCTTTTTCCACCCGGTATGTGCATCTTGACAAGGTGTTAGCACACAACACATAAGCTAAGTACATTTCTATAGCCCTGGATGCAGCTTGATTCGATGACAGGTTGAACGACATTAGATCTGACCCGGGACTGAGGAAATGATGAATAGAGCATATGGGCTTCTGCAGTCTTGAGCTGGATTTGTTGACGCAGCTTTCAATCGTGGAAGCCATCATTCACATAACCCTGTTTGTGTTTGTTTTTCCATTTCAGCGGAGATATGCTTTGAAATGTGGAGGATGGAAGGATCCTCGTGGATGAGCTAACTTTAGTGCTGCCACAAATCAGCCATGACATGATTAAGGCACTTTAAAAATGGTCTGCTTGTCTGGGTTGAAACAGTGTGCCATGTATCCCACAGTAGGGAGGCTGCTGCTGCTACTACTGGCTGTTGTGAAACTGTACACTCTGTTGCATTCAGTGGAAACATTTATTCTTGTGCATTTTTGTGGTCTTATCCTGCATTCGGCAAATGTACATATGACTGCTAAAGCTATATAAATGAAAATGCTTGTGCTTTGACCCTACATCTTACTTTGTGTCTGCACACGTGAGTGACCGATGCTATTGTGGAACAAGGTGTACGAACAGACGCTGAGCAGCGTTCAAAACGCAGCTCCAAGTCCAGATGTGTTTTGAATCACAGAGGGTTGTGCCTTGTGGGTTTTTTTGGGGCTGAGGCAATGGCCACGGATGTGTCCGTCTTCTTCCTACACAGCTAGGCGTGTTATGGAACAAGGAAGGATTTTTGATAAACCACAGTTAGTTAGTTTCTCAAGTCATAGCTGAATGCTGAGTCTATTTATTTGCTTTTTTATGACGGAAACACTGAGCAACATGTTTTTGATTTGTTTCTTAAAGAGTGGCAACAAAAAAACCGGACACAAATAAGCAATGAAGGTCCGCCATCCTAATGCTTAAAATAACAATAAAATAAAAATTTGACAGAATAATGTCTTAAACTCTTTGATAGTTCACTTTAGTTTCTAAGCAAATGGTCACTCCTTTTAAGTGAAGAAGTCCTTATCCAGGGTAAGAACAGTGGAAATAGCCAATCTTGCTGAATGCTACAATGGTTCATGACAATGCCCTAACCTGCACTGATATGAACGACATTGTTGAATTGGTTCTGACACAGAAGTGTCTCATGATATTTTTGTTCTATTGGCACATGTTTATTCCAAGTGATGTGTTTGTCACTGTTCATTTATGCAATGCCGCTGTGGTTCTGCTGGCTTATGCTACTTTGAAATGGTATGTTACCATGGTACACAGGCAGATGCCATTCTTAGTACATACTGTTTGTAGTTGACATACTGTATGGCAGTAGAGATTATTGTCCAACTAATCCTAACCTCTGCTGTGCTAGGTGTACATAACCAATATATAGCAAAAGCCCTGGTAGTGTTCTGGTAATGCAGTTGTTTTACACAGTAACCTTGAAAAGATATAATACAGAGCTGGTAAGAAAAGTCTTAAAAAAGTTAATAGTTTTAAGAAATGTCAGGCACAAAAATCTGTTTTTGCAACATAACCTCAAACAGTGGAGTAGTCTATGATATCTTACTGAGTTACTTATAGCAATATGAGGGATGAATCTGTTTAAGTAACAAAACTACTGCTTCAGGTTTAAGAAAACAATCGTGGTTAATGTTTTTTGAAAAAAGAATATATGTGTCACCTTAAAGCTCATTTGGTAGAGCTGGAGGCCCCTTTTTTAAAAATAGTTCATTTGTTACTTACATGCATGGCGTTTGTTTAGTATGTCATTTTTGATCAGTAGTTAAACTGATTTTTGGTGTCAACATCGGACATTAATAGCAAAAGTTCCTGTGGTTTTTGGCACACCTATCCTCTGAGGCTGAATTTAAGGGTTGCCTAACATATTCTGGCTTACTGCGGACTGCCCATTGTTCAAAAGGCTCAATATTACGATCCACAATTGTTTGGAAAATGTCCTATTGGTCCCATTTTTCAGAAATCCCCTTGTTTTCCGAAAACAATGGCCATTGTTCCAAAGGCCCATTGCCCAGAAATTACACTCTCCCTGCAACAAACAGAAGCCCATATGGTTCATTTTTATACAGAATGACAGCAATATTTTTTTCCTACAATGGCGAATGATTTGATTAATTCTTCATAATAATAGGCCATATGTTTTCTGTTTGTTGCATCGGAAGCATGTATATTTATAGGGAAAAGTATGAACCATGAATAAGAACAGTGTCGCTGCATATTTAAATAAGCTTTACAAATCTTGTTTCCTTTGTATGACCTTTCTTGCTCGACTTTTAATGATTTTTCTGTGTTGAAGGACATCTGCGGACATAAGAGCTGCGACACGTTGGGTGTGGCCGATGTTGGGACGATGTGCGATCCCAAGAGAAGCTGCTCAGTTATCGAGGATAACGGCCTGCAAGCTGCCTTCACAGCTGCACACGAGCTCGGTAAACTTACATTTATTGTAATAAGGGTTGGTGTGTGGCCTTAAACTATTTTCCTACCATTCAGAACCACTTTTCTGCACAACCGTGAATCTGTGTTTCCCATCATTACCATGACAGGTCATGTGTTGAGTATGCCTCATGATGACTCCAAGACCTGTGAGAGGCTGTTTGGAGATCTGGGAGGTCATCACCTGATGGCTCCTCTGTTTGTTAGCCTCAACAAGACTGCGCCTTGGTCTCCCTGCAGCGCTCTCTACATAACAGAGTTCTTTGACAATGGACATGGTAAGAAATATTTGAGTTTTTTCCCCAGCATATTAAAAATTAATCAGAAGCTTAGCAGCCGTGAAATATGCACGTCTCTTTCACGACTGTAACTCTGTTATTAGGGCTGATTCAGAGACAAATAAAACATAATGTTATTCCTCTTCTGCTATAACTATGGCTTTCCTGTGTAAACATGTCGCTCCCCTCAAATTATGGGTTGTAGGGATCGTTTATCGTGCCCTCGATTCCCACATCCCCTTCTCCTAACTATATCCCTTTCTGTTTCTTAATGTAGCTTCCCTCTCACCATCACTGTTTATATTTGTTTGTATCCTTGCTAGACCTATCAGTGAACCTTCTTTCCCTATGAGTCATGCAATGGACTTCTTCCTGTTCTTCACCTCCTCGGCCAAAAGCAACAGCTGGTGTCAGCAAAATATGTTCTTTATCAGTTTGAATAAAAAACGTGTGTGGCTGAGAATGTTCATTCCAAACTGCCGACGTCATTGAACACTCAAGAAACAAAAGTTTATTGAATGTAACGGAGAATCATTTGAGGACAATGAATGCATTCTGATTTGAGATAGCTACCAAATGTCAAGACTCAGAACCCTAAGCTGCCAATAAAAGTGACGTTATCCATTTTTAAAGTCAGGACACAACTTGCCCTGAATAATTTCCCACTGTTGTCATGCCACACACAAAGAGCAACATCGTTCTGCTAGGAAATCCTTAATCTCCGTAAACCACACTATAATCCCACACAATGTTTCTTTTCTTTGTGCTGTTACCACAGGGGACTGCCTGCTGGATGTACCAGAGAGTACCATGCCGTTACCAAGCGAGCTGCCGGGCGTCAAGTACAGCCTAGACCAGCAGTGCCAACACATGTTTGGAGAGGAGTTTGTCAAATGCCCCAACTCCTCAGACAGTGATATTTGTAGCCAGCTGTGGTGCCAGGAGGATGGGACGCAGCAGTGCACCACCAAGAACGGCAGCTTGCCCTGGGCAGACGGAACCCCTTGTAGCCTCAACGGGTCCTGCCTCCATGGGGAATGCATGCCAACTCAGGAGGTGATGCAGCCTTTGGTAAGTCTGCTTCTTTTTCTTCAAAATGTTGTATTTCTCAACAATAAAATTCACCCTTTCTTAATTCAATACACTCTGGGGTCTGCTGCAACAGCTTTAGTTGGTCTGGTGTGACTGGTAATGTATGGTGGCTAATGTTAGCTAATGTGAGCTAAATTAGAAGTTTGCTGACTTATGAACTTTTTGCTTCTTATGCTCTAATCCTAAATTCTAATTGTATTCTAATTTTAAATTGTAGATACACATGCTGCAATTAAATGACATTTACAAATCATTGTTTAAGTTCTGTACCAATCTTTAAATCCATATGCTTTTTTTAGTCTGATAATGATTTAACTCTGGGAACTACAGCCAATATTTATGGAGGTTCTCGGGTGTATTTAAAGGATATTCAGGCCAAGACTGCCTCTTCCATGTGTCAGTCATTGATTAAGGTCAGATAAGCAACTTAAGATGCTAGGATAAAGTTTGAGTTTTCAAGGGGGAAAGTCTAAAACCAACTAGCGAAGCTAATACAAAGCTAATTCCTCTTTAGACGACAGGTGATGAGTTACAGGATTACATTTCAGACAATGCGTTGAGCCTCTTTTGCTCCCCACACAGACTGTTAACCTGTATTCAGTCGGAGTCTGCTTAACCGTGATTGGAATTCTAAGGGAAACCAGAATGCTTTGGCTTCCACATTCATGATTTTGAGAACTGCTATTTGTTTTAGATGAGTCACTCCCTTTGAAGCGCACAGTTCATTTACTCAGAAAAAAAAGTTTTCACATTGGGTTTTTGATACAGTAAAAATGTAATACGTTCGACCCTCTGTTCTTGGAAACTTCGTAACTTACATTATACAGTATAGTGAATGATAAGAATAAGTCCTTTTGTGCTAAGAAAAAAATGAACATCTAAACTTCAATGCAATTCAAAGCTCAAAAACAACCAAAAATTATTGTTTTTCGCCAACCTAAAACAATGATTCCATTAGAAATCTGCTGTTATAGGTCATTCCCAATTCAAAGACACCCAGTGTCTTACTGTAGTAGCAGTTCTAAGTAGTTTTACATAAATGAAAAGCACAATTGACTGTTTAAGAATAAGAGCTTATTTGAAATTCAGAAGTTTAAACCAAGTTGCTTCATAATGCCTATTTATAAGGACAATGTTCTTAGTCTCAGACCTTGCTCACCTTGATATCTGCTCCTTGTGTTATGATCACACATCTGTTTATCAACCCAGACGTGCTGGCAGTTGGCATGTTAGCTGGTACAAACTCATAAACTGCTGGAAAAGGACACTAACTCTTCAAACACATACACAAATGCACACACACTTTCAATTATGCCTTCCAAAGCTGCAGCATGGCAGGTTCCACAAGTGGTGAGTGACACATGTGGCAGGAATGCGGGCAGAAGCAGACAGCAGGCGCGTGCCGAACTTCAACACAGATTTAGCCTGAAGTCGCGGCACGCCAACACACTGTGCGGCCTCAAACTCAGAAGCCCAGACTGTGGTTAAGGCTACACAGCTGAGATTGCCTTTGGCACTAAGCTCTAACCACCTACTCTGACTGCTCTTTTCCCTCCTCTTCTCTTGCTGTGTTGTACCGCAGGTGGCTGTGGACGGCGGCTGGAGTTTGTGGGGACCGTGGCAGCAGTGCTCCAGGACGTGTGGAGGTGGGGTGGAGTTCTCCTATAGGGAGTGCACTGAGCCTATCCCACAGAACGGAGGAAAGTACTGTGAGGGACAGAGGGTTCAGTACCAGTCCTGCAACACACAGCCCTGTGACGACAACGAAGGTGAGGATAAGCACTACGCAGGTTTAAAAAACAAAGCTTAGAGCATGCTAAATGATTTGATACATTCCATTACATAACATTTTATCCAAAGCGACTTACAATAAATGTAAAAGCCATAAAGATTCAAACTCCTAACATCAAGGAAAGGGCAGCTATATATACATCAAGGAAGTCATACCGTTGAAGGTGCTGGAGAATTAGTTTCAAGACCTAAAGTAACTTTTTAAGTGCTCCTTTTTTTTGTTGTAGAATTTAAGATTTAGATGTGTCTTACATATACATACCACATATTCAATATAATAACCACAAGGGCATATTGCAGACCTCTGCCCAAGGCCAAATTTCCTAATTCACAATGTTAATAAAAGTGATATTGTGTGTATCTGCCTGTGTGAATCAGATCCAGTGTATAATTCAACAGGCTATTCCTTCACCCATACAACATCCTCCCCTCAAATTTCATGAATAAACTCCACTAGTTATTTCTGTATTCTTGCCCACAGGAAGATAAACAAACAAAGCCGAAAACATGGCTTTCTTGATGGAGGTTTAACTTTTTTACTTGACAAATATTTAATGGTTTAGATTGTGCGTTCTTGTTAAGAATCTCTCAAAATATCCATTTACAATCAATTCACACCCCTTCCTGTAGATGTAGTCTCATGGATCAATGACTTATAAATAGGTTATTGATTCATTTTTCTTTTTACATGTTTAGTGTTTTTTTATAGCATTTTAATGGTTATGTGGCACATATTTACATGTTACCTTTTAAATTATATTCTTTATATTTCTTCTTACGATTCTTATTTTTACTGAAATGATATTGTATTATTGTCTTTAATGCACTTTAAGTTTTTTTTTTAGGAATCTGAATTATTAGATTTTCCAGAGTAGACCTCAATTTACTGTACACTAATCTTGAATCCTTCACCTTAGGAAAGAGTTTCAGAGAGGAGCAGTGTGAGATGTACAATAGCCCTAACTACCTGGACTACAATGGGAATATGAAACAGTGGATCCCAAAGTACGCAGGCGTTTCTCCCAGAGACAGATGCAAGCTGTTCTGCAGGGCCAGGGGCAGCAGTGAATTTAAGGTGTTTGAACCCAAGGTACAGTAGAAGAACAAAGGCAACCACTATACTTTTCACATATTCACATTCATGCAAACATTTTTTCCAATGGTTTCAAATTATGGTGAAAAATATATCTTAAAAAAGATTTTATTTTATTTTGAGAGGGAACACAACCTTCCTTAAAGCACATAATCGTGAGTATCAGAGTAGGAGCAAACTTGTTTCCTAAGCTAGAGTGAAGATAAATAAAAGAACACCAGGTGTCTTTAACCTCTTTCCCTTTCTTGCGCTGTTTTCCTTTTCTATACTAGGGACAGTTAAGCATCATAAATCCAAAGTTTTGTGCTCCCCACAAATATATAATTGAATATTTAAAATGTATTCCATGGTGTTTTCTGATGGAGGAGAACTAAATGTTTAGGGTTCACAACTGACATTAAATTGACCAGACTTTCTGCGGATTGATATGGCTGTACATTGTCCATTAGTCAGAGCGTCCTCCTAAGTAGAGGTCTGAATAATGATCAGACCTCTGGAATGTCCAAATTTCTCCAATCAGAATTGAGTACTTAACTAAGCTAATAATAAACTATAAAAATGTATGAATCCATTGCTGTCAAAGGTGTCACTGTAGCTTGTCTAAAGTAAGGCTGATTTCTCTGAGACAGATTTTGCACAGTCCCGATCGACTGTTCTGTTTTCAAAATGCTGTAGCAAACTCATTTCTGTAAGTAAGTAAAGAGATAAATAAAAGAGTAATGACATATATGGAGATATAATATTATATGATATGAAACTTTAAATTACAAAGAATGCATTGTAATGTTATTATCTTTATTGCACTGACAAATTATTCACATGAAACATGGGAACCTGGCCCTTTCCAGGTTAATATAACCAAATATGCCAAGCCAAATATTTTGCATTTGTTTGGAAGCTCAAGCGAAAACCCTTTTCAAACTCTTATTTGAACACAACTGTTCTTTCAGTCAAGATTTTCTTGACCTACGGAAAGTGTCTTGACCAAAAAGATCTTAACTCCAATTCAACATTCTCTCATTTTAGAGTCATTGTTAAAAGCTTTTCAGCAAACCTTTGTTGAAGGAATACTTAACTCCTAAAACTGTGCTGATAAATATCAGTTTATAATCCTATTTTTTATTAATTAAAGTAAACAAGGGCTGTGCCTAACAATATCAAAACTACATCAGAACAACCTGTCACACAACCCGTGCAGTTTATGCAAGTCTAATTTTGGTAGTCCTATTCTCACTACTTCCCAAACACATACATTTTAACTTCTATTTAAAACACTTTGGTAAAAAACGACTTGACTTGTGTTAAAAGAATCAACAACCCTTGCTTGCTGTGTTCCTGCAGGTGATTGATGGGACGACCTGTGGCCCTGACACCACATCGGTGTGTGTCCAAGGCCAGTGTGTGAAGGCAGGCTGCGACCAGGTGATTGGGTCCAACAAGAGAGTGGATAAGTGTGGAGTGTGTGGAGGAAGTGGGCTCACCTGTAGAAAGATCACAGGCTCCTACAACAAAGCAACGTAAGTGCTCTGAAAAATAATTAAGCTAATAGAAGGTTTTGTTTATCATTTTGTAATGAATAAATCAGGGCAATGCACAAGCAGCACAAGATTGTAGCTACCAAAATAATTCAGATGTAAAATCACTTCAGTGGCATATTTTACTCTGTTTATAGTTTGGACATTGTCTATCTGATGACAGATTGTAGCATGGAAAACTTTGCTTCCTCTTGCTTATCTTGATGGGAATGTTTTGCAGCAATGAGAGCAGTCATTTTTAAGGGACAAAAACGTGAAAAAAAAGAACGGCTGATACCATGAGTGAAAAATAATACCTGTTTGCACACAACAATCCGGATCTGGTCTGACCTAGATTTTTGATTTATTCCCTGGCCAATGATACACTCCCCCACCATGATTTGATGAAATCAGGCCAGAAGTTTTTCCATAACCCTGCATACAGACAGACAGACAGACAGACAGACAAACAATCTGATTTGAAAACATGATCTACTTTATGATTGGTATTTGGGAAATGATTTTTCTCTAGAGGGTTTCCAGGAAGAACAATACAATCCCTACACTCCCAACAACCAGTGGCCAATAAAACAAATAGTTTCTCTATTTATATAAATGTAAGCTAGGAAACAAAACAAACGTAGAAATTAAAAAAGTAAAGTAAAAGATATTGAAAACAAAAACATTTTCATTATTTCTGAGAGATGCTGTATATCAGAGGACCAATACCAATCTCCTGTCTTGGTTGTTAGGTATATAGCTAGAGACGAGAAGGGTTAGGGTTAGCGTTAGCTGTATATGCTGTTAGCGTTAGCTGTATATGCTAGCCTAGCTTAGCATATACAGTCGCCTGGCACTTTCTTACCTAGGATTGCTAATTAGCAGTCATTAACATTTATTAAGCTTAAATGCTTTCATGACCTGAGTAAGATGACAACATTCCTACCACTTGTATAGCTTAGTACGGATCTCTGGCACTATTTTAACTACTTCCAAGGTGCATGGAGTGGAGGGAAAAGTCTCAAAAGGTTAGACTACAGCAACACATAGTATACAGAATGACTTTATGTTTTGACAGGTTTCTGTTTGTGGCTTTTATCCAGGGTTTGACATGGTTTGTTCTCGGAAAATTACTAGCTCTGTTTGTCAAAATAAAACCTAAAATCTAAAAGTAGCCTATGGGATTAAGTAGTTTGCTGGTATATTTTTTAGCATTTGAAAGAGCTGGGCTCCAGGGAGAATAGCTAATACAACCCAAATAATGAACTATATGGGAGGATAAAAAAGAGGGTAAATGATCTAAATCCAGTTCTATCTTTTCTCCACCAGCTATGGATACAGCGACATTGTCACAATTCCTGTTGGCGCTACCAACATTGACATCAAACAGCGGAGCCACAGAGGAATCAAACATGATGGGAATTACCTGGCTGTAAAGAGAGAGGGTGGCGGTTACATCCTCAACGGTAACTTCTCTGTATCCATGGTGGAGCAGGACATTCCTGTGCTGGGCGCTGTGCTGAAGTACAGCGGCTCCTCTACTACTCTGGAGAGGATACAGAGCTTCAGGCAGCTGAAGGAGGCCATCACCATCCAACTCCTAGCCACTGCAGGGGACGACAACCCTCCCAAGGTCAAATATACCTTTTTCATCCCTAGAGATGTTAGCTTCAACAAATCCAAGGAGAGGAAGCCCTTGGCACCGTCTTTGCATATGATCCATCCGTTTGGCGTACCTGATTGGATGCTAGGGGAGTGGTCTGAGTGCTCCAAGAGCTGTGGCTCCGGATGGTCCCGGAGGAATGTTGAATGCAGAGACAACGCAGGCTTCCTTTCCAGCCAATGTGACAGAGACCTGAAGCCTGTAGACATCAGGCCCTGCGGGGATGTGCCATGCCCCATATGGCAAATGGGACCTTGGTCTGTTTGCTCACGAACTTGTGGCCAGGGGGAGCGCCGCCGCAGCGTTGTGTGCATAGACTACACTGGGAAGATTGTCGAGCAAGAGAAGTGCGATCTGAACAAAATCCCAGAGCCAGTCTCCGGGGACTGTCTCAACCAAGAATGCTTATGAAGAACATGAGTATAGTGAACTTTCCCTCATTGGTCTGACTGCATTTGCCAACCATGGATGGATTACTGGGTGGGCTCTCCAGGCACAGACAAACAGCCAAAAAGACAAACAATGACAACACAAAACAACCGTAGACATAAAACCATCCAAAAAAGAAAGAACAATTAAGAGAAAGAAACACAAAACAAATACCAAAGGCACAAGACAATTACCAAAAGATTCAAAGAGACAACACACAACAACCGCAAATGAACACAAAAATACCACAAATTGAAACAAAGTGACCACAAACAGAAGCAAAATGAGCACAACAAAACACATAACATACAACAGAAGACACTTATTGACAAAAAATAACTACAGACACTCAAAATTGCCACAAAGAGACATAAAAAACACGAAGAGACCCAAAACCACCTCAGAGAGACACATGTTGACACAAAGTGACCACCAAAAGAGCCTTCTACATGTCTGTGCCCGGGGGTCACATGCTTGTTATCCATCCATATTACTAACTGATAGTAGCATTTAGTCAAATCATGGAAATTTGAGTGAATATCGTTTTGTCTTTTGTTGACATTTGACAACCACTATTGAGACACAATGGAAATCTACCTCAGGATGTACATGTGATGGTATGTATAGTTGTTAGATGAAGGTGCTTTGTGTGTGTTTTTCCAGAAAGAGAAACAAAAAAACTAACGTTTTTGGATGAAGTCTGGTATAATCTGCAGTTTGTCTTTCTAAATTAGCTTTCATTTAATGTGAGGCTAAAAAAATGGCATGCAACCTGCTGTCCAACACCAGCAAAGTGTAAATATACCTCCAACTGTCCTCCACAGAACTCAAAACCCTTCAAAGCTCAATGGAGTCATGCCGGTACATACAATTGATACATTGGAATACTAAGCCTTTGGGAAATAAGCTTCTGCTTTCATTGTTTGTGTTAAACTGTGGAAAGACTAATCAGTGACACTTAAAAAGGATTATTTGGGATTTTGAAATGTGCTACTAGGGACAACTGATTGTTTCAATGCCCAACTAGAGGTATTGAAAGTATTTAAATTGATAAAATTTGAGTTTACACAGTGTGTAAAGTAAATTAGCCTTGATAATGAGAAACCCGTGACGGAGAAATTCCCTCTGCCCTGTAGTTTAATTCTATTCCAAGGTACATTACATTTAGTTGAGAGGAACAGTGGTACAGACAATCTGCCATGCTATAAATGTTTGTTTGGAGGTGTAATTACCAAGTCGTAAGCATACTATCTATTGTGTATATGAAAAATATTGTTAATTTGATTTATTTCCAGACTTTAATTTGTTAATGCATCATATGCAAACAATCACAGTGGTTTTCGGACTCTTGTATGTATATTAGATTTTTTTCATTCTGATGTTAATTTACATAATGTTATAAAGCAGAATGAGCATTAGGCTTATATCCCTTCAGTGAAGGACCATACTATTTTATTATTACAGCTTCCTTTTTAAGCTATTTATTTTTTGTACATTTTTTACCTTAGACATATAATTTTGGCAGATGCTACTGTCTTTAGATTTTTGTCTATAAAAATTGTCAAATAAACACATTTATGTCAATACATGATTCTCTTTTCTGCAACTTATTCTCTATGGTGGGCAAAACTATGTTAATGCTTTTTGTTTTCTCTGTTGTGCAAAAAAAGCTTGATTAATTGAACATTCCAGTGATTTCCAGACTGGTGCCAATATTGGGAGGAGCCATACTTCAAAATAACCCATTAAATCAAAACAAATATTGAAGTTTTACAGAGCACTCTTTAAGCCCTTTGTTGGCCACTTAAACCTACCAATGAAGGCCAGATTATTGGAATCCTTTGAGGTGGGTCAACAGCTTGTAAAAGTTGGTTGAGGTATTTAATTGCAGGTTTTACAACTAAAACACCTTTAGGTGTTCTGTAAAATCCTCAGCAGCAGAGGGATAGGAGAAACCTCCATTTAACATGAATCTACAGTGACGTACTGTAACATATATCAGGTCAGAATCAGAAACAGGTTTATGTGTAACAATATCCTATTTAATACCAGTCTGGCATAGCATATTAGATTTAAAAATCGAATTAGTTAGAAATACTAATAGGCCCATATTTTCAAATATGACATTTGGTTAAGGTTACAGACAACAGTCTGACATGTTGTTTTTTCAAATATAACATATCGAAATGGAGAACCACATTCATAACAATAGTAATATTCAATTTCATCATAGTCAACACTTTTTTTTCCAGGAAGCATAGCTACAAAAGTAAACGTGTCAGTTAAACATGAATATAATTCACCTTACTGAAGAGAATGGTTGTATGACATAGTTCAAGGTGTGAATGTAAACGTGACACAAATATTAAAATATCCAATACACACACCCATTAAAATTAAATTCAAAACAAATCTGAATACATTTGGAACATCGTGTGCCTGATATGAGCATGTGATGATCAGATTACCAGAAGTGTGATTTTTATAACATTTCTGAGCAGTGCCTGAGTTGTGTTGTACATGCTGCTGAATCTGAGACTTCCTGTTACTGTAGAGTACCGTGAGAGATGCGCGTTGCATTGTGGGGATACAAATAGAGCGCAGAAAAGACAGGGGAGCACAAAGGAATGATAACAGCACCTCCAAAACTTTTAACTTTAACCTGTTGTCATGTTAATTCGTGTGACCGTTAATTCAGATGTAAGTTCGGAGGCTGGCAGGCTGACAACTGCCTGAGAAGCGCAGGGAATGTGAGTGACCGGAGCGAAGCGGCAGGGCGCACCGCTGTCTCCCACCATCGCTGCTTTTTGTCAGCTGAGCTTTTGCATCCCGAGGCCCAGCAGATACCACGGGCCTCATCCCAGAAGGTAAACCCCCTTCGTGTTGTCTGTTGGATAACTGTAACCCTGCTGTGTATACTTAAATACGCGTACTTTGTTGTGTACACATTAATAAGGTCAAAGTCACTAAATAATAGTACTGTATTTGTCGGCTAGGATAGCTTCGTAGCTAAGAGTTGTTAGCTAATGTTGAGAGGTGTCGAGGGTTATTCACGGTCCAACCGGAAATGTAGCTAATTCGCCTTCAAAATAAAAGATTGTTTGATGGACTTCTTATTTATTCCACCTTTTCAAACGTTTGTGTTTTGTGTATAGTAATGGTTTGTGTCTGTTTATCAATGAATTGAAAAGAAACAGTTGTATTTCCTATATTAAGTTAATACTTTTGAAGCTAAAATATTTGGCGTAGGGATCTGTCTTTTATTTGACAGTTACAGTCGGACGCACTTTTCATCTTCTGGGTGACTTGACTTAACAATTTGACACTTAGCTAGTGTTTGCTAAACTGTGATTGTTGTTGCAAACGTGTTTGTACGGCAGCACAAGTCACTTAACCCCATGCCTTACATAAATACATGAAACAATCTTTCTGCCGTTTGTGTGCAGCCCTCGGCAGTTTGTTTCAGCCCAGTGCTTGGGGTCTCTTGCTTACGTGCTTGATGTAAACAGAGTAAAAGTACCAGGTTGAAGGATACGCCTCCTCTGCTCTTTCACCATCATGAATATTTGTGTATGAAATTAGAGTAGTTGGTAAACTGTTGTTGTTGCTGACTTATGTCGTTATTAATCAATATGTTGATGTACGTATATAACATTTTTATAACTAATATGAAATGCCCGTCATGCCTTTTTAAAATGTCGTTTAGTTTTATAATGAAACAAAACAAGGCAAATTCGTTCAATGTAAGTGAGTGTTCAAGTGAAACAATAACCATCAACAGATCCTTATTTGGAGAAGTTAAAAAATGGTTCTTAATTTCCTAAAGGAATTAAATATCGAAATAGTCAATATATTCATTTGGTATAAGGTTATATGTCAGCCTCAGCATTTCCTTTTAAGATTTAGAATTGTCTTTAACTAGGTACGAGGCATAGGCCCGAGGTATAACGGCTATTGTCGAGTCAATGATAAAGCTAAATTATTAATTTTTACTTTACACTGCAACTATTTATTCCCTTTTTATAGAATAATGTTATTTATCCTCTTTTAAAAATGTAATTCATTCTTTTTTTTAATCATGTTGTATTTGTATGAATCATTGCTCACATACTCCATATTCTTTCTGGTCGTGAAGAACTTAATAGAGATCATAGAGCTAAATAATCCTCCTAGAGGAGATATGTTATCCTCTAGAAACCCCCAATATAAATAACACTTTTTTATCCAAGCCCAGTTTGCTGGTTCAGGCTATCTACTCTCCTGTTGCACCTCCGCAGCCCTGGTCTGTAATTCACTTTGCCTTTACTGGGCCAACATAGCCCAACAGTATTTTCCTGTGGTCTGTGTGTGTGTGTGTAAAGAGGAGTGCGCTCTCCCTGCGAGAGCCCCTTCACTTGAGCTTTTGTTTGATGGAAAATCTCATGCCTCAGAGAATCCACATGTCTCGCAGACAGCTGCTGAGCATCCTGTAGTGCACTGGCCTCCACATGGGTCTGGCTCGCACCGCTGCGCATCTGCTTTGATTGTTGTTACATAACTTGGCATTTTGTCCTCCGTGCTCCCTACCCTGCTTTCACCCCCCCTTGCCTTTCCCTCAGAGAGAACCTTAGTATTTTTCTCTACTGATTCCCACTGCCTTCCACAATGTGCTTGGCTTTAATTCATCCTATCTTTACCATGGTGGTGGTGTTGTGTAGTGGGGGATTTAACAAGTCATTTTCTCTGTATTGATTTCTAATGCTAGAGTTTAGTGAGAGTCCCTTGTGATATGTCATTTGACACTTGGTTCTTAGAGCGCAACAGGTTTAATCTGTTTAGTTAGGTATTCACAAGATATCCTATTGCTTGCATATATATGCATATGTAAAAAGATTAATCATGAAAATGACTACACAAAGCTTAATACAACGTCATTTTTTATGAATGTTTTGTTTTCCTATGAGAATAGTTCTCCTGAGATTTTTTTAAAGTTTTCTTTTGTTTCTCTCCCATGTCTCTCCAGGACGTATTTCCTGTACGCTGTCATAAACTGGCTCCCAACATGGGGGTGAAGACTTTCACCCACAGCTCCACCTCCCACAGCCAGGAGATGCTGGAGAAACTCAATGCTCTACGCAACCAAGGTCACTTATGTGATGTCACCATTCGGGTCCAAGACAAGCTCTTCCTGGCCCACAAAGTGGTGCTTGTCTGTTGCAGTGAATTCTTCCGCTCGAAACTGGTGGGCCAGCCAGAGGAGGAGGACAAGTTTGTTTTGGATCTTCATCACGTGACCGTCAGTGGCTTCGCTCCTCTGTTGGAATATGCATACACGTCTACGCTCTCAATTAGCACAGAGAATATCATCGACGTCTTGGCAGCTGCCAGTTACATGCAGATGTTCGCTGTTGCAAGCACATGTTCGGAGTTCATGAAGTCTAGCATTCTGTGGACGCCGGGTAACAACAGCAACAATAACAACATTTTGGCAGATAAACCGCACGAATCTGCACCGGAGAGCGCCTCATCGAACTGTGCGCTCACGCCACTGGACGGCAGCGTGTCACCTGTTTCGTCCGACTGCAGTGTGATGGAGAGAAACGTTCCTATATGCCGCGAATCGCGACGGAAACGTAAAAGCTTTGTGACAATGGCATCGCCTGAGAGTCCGCTCAAATGCACTACCCAGATGGTCAACAACTCCCCTCAGATCCCCAACCCTTCCCCGTCATTCTCCGACAACACGGCCCAGCCTGTGGAGTCCTCTCTGGCCTTCCCATGGACTTTCCCCTTCGGTATCGATCGCAGGTTCCACTCAGACAAATCAAAGCTCCCCGAGAGCCCTCGTTGTTTAGAGCAGGGCACCCCGGAGACGTCAGGGGTGGTGGTTGGCCGGCGGCTCAGCGACTTCCTCACGTGCGAGAGCTCCAAGGCGGTGTCGTCACCAGTGCCAACAGAGGATGTAGATGTTAGGGTGAAAGTGGAGCGGCTCAGTGATGAAGAGGTCCAAGAAGCGTCTTCGCAGCCCGTCAGTGCCTCTCAGAGCTCGCTGAGTGACCAGCAGACGGTGCCAGGAAGTGAACAGGTCCAGGAGGAGCTCCTCATCAGTCCACAGTCTTCCTCTATAGGTAGGTCTGTTCTCCCTATCTGAAATATCCACAGCATTTATTAATTGACCTCCCTAATCAAATCCCTAATACGTTTTTTTAGCAGCATTATACAATCTTTGGATTTGTGTTGTTCTCCTTTTTATATATTAGGAGTTTGTAGTGTCTTTTTAGGCCTCTCCAAAACCACAAGAGCAATATTATAACTTCGGCACTGTTTGTCTATGTTTATGAGCTATAATTGTTAACATGTCCGACTAACTTAATATCTACATTAGTAACCTCCAAAGGGGTGTTATTATCTGATTTTGTGGGCTACCACGAAAACTACCCAATCATGATTGAGAGATTTTATATTAAAGAGGCCCTATTATTTTTCTTTCTTTCTTGTAGTGTGTTGTAAAGTTTTGGTGCATGTGAATGTTCTGCAAAAGCTTTGTTAGAAATATGAACTTGAAAAAGTCTGTGTAAACACTGTCGCTTGTCCAAGTATACTGTTATATAGCAAGCATCCAAACCCTCCAAGGGTTATGTTAGAAATAAATAACATTCATTTTACCTTTACAAATAATACAGAGGCTCACAAGTTCCAACTTGCAAATCAAGAACAATGTCGTTGCTTTGTTTCTCTGTCCTGAGCATGCCTCATCAACTAGTCAGTTTTGTTGTATTCCTCTCAGTGGAACGCTTTATTGTCTTGTGGCCCAAATGCTGTATGAAAAACCTTTTTGCCCTTCCATAAATAAAAAAGGAACTGGAAAGACTTGCAATTTTTTTCGTAAACTGTTGAATAGCACAGTTAATTGGAACCTAAACTAACCCCATCCGACATGCTCTAGACCTTATCCTGTAGTCAGTAGACCTGCTACTTTATGAGTCACTCCTTTCTTCCTCTCCTCAGGGTCGATGGATGAGGGAGTGTCTGAAGGCTTGCCGTCAATGCAGGGAACCTCTAACCCTGGAGGACACGCAGAAGATGATGAAAGGTATTGTGATTTGTTCCAACTTGCAGCAAGGCAAGTCATAAGCAGTAAAGGATATATAGACGTAGAACTCACAACTGGTTGTCTGAGACACACCTGTTTGGATAATACTTTTAATTGTCATGTTGAAATGTCAAAGACGTGATGTATTTTAATATAAAGAATGCTGGCTGCTTTTTCCAAAAGCCTCAAGCCACAAACATGAGCGATGCATTTAATGGGAAGCTATTTGATCGTCAAACAAATCTGACGCATTATACTACCATCACTATGGTGGTCTGACACTCCCTAAAGCCACAACAACGCAACAGTGTGGCTGATTATTCTCCCCGACAGGTGCACTAGGGACGCAGTTGCCTTGTATACTGCAGCTGGCCATATTTTATGGGTCTAATCTGTTCACACATCTGGGCGGCTTGTTAGGCATTTACACCACAGCAACACTAATAGAGTGTGCAGTGAGGACATACTTTTATAGGCCGACCCAGAAGTTAGCATCAAAAGAGCTCCCTCGAAAACAAACAGTTATTTTTTCATTAGATTTTGGAACATTGCAGTAAATAAGATCTGTAGCAAACACAAATGTATGACACATTTTGTTTAACAGGATAATCTTCACATATAAACACCGCTTTAAAAAAAAAAATTGTAAGCGTTAGTACTATCGTCCGAAGTCAAAAGCTAACATGCTATAAACAACCTACATCATCGTCACATAGCTTCACGTCACCACGCTAAGCTAAAGGCGAGGGGACAGGAAGTGGTAAAATGCTAACTCTTGTCTGGGTTTTAAGTCTTAATCCTGCACCAAACTATTAGTGTGGGTTAATAATGTGTTTACAGCTATGAGTCAGACAAATCTGAATAAGCATCTTTATCTACTTTATATAAATGCTAATACTTTTGTACTTTTACCTAAAGGGGACATATTATGCTCATTTTAAGGTTTATGATTATGTTTTGGGTTCTACTTGAATGTGTTTTTAAAAAATTGAATGTTGGAAAAAGAAAATATATTTTCCTCCTGAATATAGCTGTATTCACCCTCTGTCAAAAATTCTACGTTTTGGTGCATGTCTCTTTAAAACAAGTCTGATCTGATTGGCTCCTGGCACCTTTGCTGGTTCTCAAGCCATGGGTGAAGAGACTCTGTCGAGGGCATTATGTGACAAAGGAACCCATGTTTTCGGAAAAAAGCATTCCTCAAAACTCTGACTAGGATGTCTTATTTCACAGTTAGTGGGTTGTTAGGCATCCTAGAAACCCAAATGTATGTTTACAACTACAAAAAAAGAGAGTTCTCATAATATGTCCCCTTTTAAGTTACAATTTCAATGCAGGACTTAAGTAAAAGATCTGAGAAATGTTCTACTGAATAGCATTTTGATGTTTCCTCTCTTTGTGTTTTAGGTTAGAGGGTATTCAGTATCCCTACCACCTTTACATCAGCCCCTCTGCCAGGTCAGGCACCAACGGCCCCGACAGGCCCTTCCAATGTCCAACCTGCGGCGTCAGATTCACACGCATCCAAAACCTGAAGCAGCATATGCTCATACACTCCGGTATGTGAGACGGGGTAAAAGAGAACTTCAAGATTTTTGATCTTGGGCAGCTTTAGAAATATTTGTATAAGTTTAAGTTAGAAACACCATGGGTCATAAGCAACGTCTGAACAAGTATTCATCCACCGATTTCACATGTATGTTATGTCAATAAATTCAATATAACAGCAACCCGGCAAAAAAAAGTAATGCAAAAAATAATGTTATATTTTGGTAATTATTTGGTGTACCAATGACACTGTAGGTTAATATTTGTCGAAAAAGAAAACCTAAATAACCCATATATTAGCTTTCAACAGATGGTAACTTGCTAGATTCTGACTAGAAAATAAACGATTGGTTGATTTCCAAATGCATTTATTTAACGCTTGCTGTTGATATTTCTTTGAATTATTGAGCCATGTGCGCGATAATGTACTGATGAGTTTAAGCCTCTTCATTTGAGGGATTTTTGGGGAAAAATATAATACAAACGACAATTTTGATGAATGAATCACAAAGCATGTCAGTATTTCAATTTGAAAAAATATAACCGTACTTCATATGGTATAAAGAAGATGCATACCTTTATAGAATCAGTTGGAATCCAACCCTTTACATTAAAAGCACTTATCAATTTGCTGACTATAAGCAAATTAAAAGACATTGATTTGTGGAGTATTGAATTGAAATCATCTTGTGAAAGGGAAACCTGTTAGGAGGCCTGATAGTTTAAAGTCCACATCAAAATAAAACACAAATCTATGTTTCTGCAAAGTTTTCAAGTTGTAGAGTAGGAGTTCTGCGGTTGAGGGGATAACAGAAGTACTCATTCTTCCCAATAACTCTGGGAAATAGTGATTTGAAAAACTGTTAAGGCAGGCTTTGTAGTACAATGTCATTCACCCCTCTTGTTAACCTCACCCACACACTGATATCAACACGTGTGACGCTTATGCACAGAACAGCTGAACTCTGTTGTTTTCTTCTCCCCCCCCCCAGGCATTAAGCCTTTCCAGTGTGACCGCTGTGGGAAAAAGTTCACACGGGCCTACTCCCTAAAGATGCATCGGCTGAAGCACGAAGGTAAACGCTGTTTCCGGTGCCAGATATGTAGCGCCACATTCACGTCCTTCGGGGAATATAAGCACCACATGAGGGTCTCCCGACACATAATCCGCAAGCCGCGGATTTACGAGTGCAAAACGTGTGGGGCCATGTTCACCAACTCTGGCAATTTAATTGTACACCTGAGGAGTCTGAACCATGAGGCATCTGAACTAGCAAACTACTTCCAGAGCAGGTGAGGAGTCCGAGGGCACTGACCCTCATCATTTACTCAGATCTCACCTGGATCAGAAAATTACTCAAGTTTAGACTCTCATACCTTAGGTCCATTTAATCGTTTCCCCTCTAGTCTTCTGTTGTGTAGCATTGTTTCCGACATGATTGCAATTGATTTGAATGCTCAGATCAAGAGTACCTGACGGTACCTGAAGTACTTGACGGTATTTATTGAGAATTGAACTTATTTTGAGGAATCCATTTGCATTTCGGGAAAATTATACATTTTCATCCCAATAGTTACATGACAATAACTATAACACTCTTGTATATGTTATGTAAGTATGTACACTAACTGCATTTCAATGGGCTGTTAGAGCATTTGCCGTTTGGGACCATTTTTCAGGAGACTACAAAAAGTTATTCAACCAGACAAGGAAGCTGTTATAAAAGAAAAATGCACTTCTACACTTCAGCTTCTGTGCAGATTAAACAAACAAGGTAAACAATGTTGATAAGTGAGCTTTAAAGGTAAGAGTAGATGGATTGTGTGACCTTTTCCAAGAAAGCCTTTTCCCTATTTCCAGTTCTTACGCTTAAGCTAAGCTACAGACATGAGGGTGCTTTTGGTCTCCTTTTTTAACTCTCAAATTGAAAGTGAATAAGGCCATTTTCCAAAATATTGAACTATTCCTTTGATTTGATACGGAGATAGCAAATACCTCAAGTTACACTTGGCTCCGTTTACTGACAAATGCGTTGTAAAGGTGATTGAGTAATTATCAAGTAGACAATAATAAGTATATCATTTATTATAATGTTTCATGTGAGGAGGCTTTTGTATTTAATTGCAGAATTACAGTTTTGTTTTTAGGAATTTTTTGGGCTGGCCTGAAATCATAGAGTCATCACTTAGGCCTCCCCTAAGACTATATAAAAAGCAGTATTTATAGCATCAGTGGTTCCACCGCTCAATCTCAGTTACAACACTCACTTACAATGCAAATTTGCCCGGGCGTACCGGGAGAAATCACCGCAGGCCACCGTATTAAAAATAAACAAATGGTTATTATGAAATATCGTAAATATGTGTATTGTAATCAACCGTCACCCGGGGCTGTGTATTTTTTTAGGGCCTTCAGTATAAAAAGTTCTTGTTTTTTCACAGTTTTGCGAAACAAAATTTACAATTGGCAATGTATTATTATAATGTGCCTGGGTGGTTTAATAACGTTCTTTTGTGCAGTGTGACAGACCTAAAACACATGTTTATTTTTTACCAGGGCTTTAATGAAATAGAGTGGGTTGTTTGTTTTTATCAGCAGCTCAGCCTGCCTCATGAAAGTCAGAATACAGTGTCTTTATAAAGAAGAGTGTTTTTATTTCCCAGACTTTTCCACTTCTTAATCAACTCAAGCCCTCACAGGTCGGCAGGACTCAAACGGGCCATTGACTCCACAAGGGTTTTATAGTAGAAGGTCTACGCCTGAGATCATAACAGTGTGGAAAATTCTCTGGCATTACAGTAAGACTCCTAACTCCCATCCTCAGTCTGCACATAAAAAGATATGTTAACTACTCTGAGTTGCAAAGCAGTTTGTCAGATTCAGCTGATGCTTTGCGAAGACAGTTCGACTCCACCTTAACTATTTATACTGGATACTGAGCTCTTATTCCTTCTGTGCTTGATACAAGCCGTACATGTTGGGAACTCCAATGGAGGTGATGAAATCATTTCCGCATGAAAAAACACAACAATATCTTTGAGATCTTGAGTTTCCTGTCTTACTTTGTGCCAGGACTACAAGATTAGTTTATTAGTCGCCATAAATCAGCTGTGTAAAATCTAAGCATACATTTGGAAAAAAATGTTGCCCTAAAATTGAGTTATAAAGGGAAAAATCCATCAGATACAATGTATTGGTTACAGCAGTAGCCTCCACATACCAGAATACTGTATACTGCAGCCACAAGACCCTGTGTGTTCTTCAGTTTGAATCATGTAGTTTTTACTCAAACAAACGTTCTAAATTTCCGTTCCTTCATGCATACATCTTTGAGTAAAAGACTACCTTTTTTTTGTGGCTGTTCTTCTGGGAAATGTAGGAAATCCCTTACTAAAATGGGAGTAGATGAAACCGAATGGAATAAAAAGGAAAACAGTTCTTCTTCACTAAACTAACACATAAGCAAAAGTGCAACTTGTACATAAATACATTTTTTGTGACCTATAGTCCAAACCCGAAGGATATATTATTTCAGACGGATGAAAAGCAGCAGATTGTCATATTTTAAAAGGAAAGAATCTTGACTTATTAGTACATGGACTACTTGCTTCGTCATAATTTCCTCATGTGTTACTTGAACTGTAATGTTTTAATTTGGGGAACCATCCCTTTTTATTCCCTATTATTAACATTTTCCTTGAAAACATTGAACATCACATCTATTCTTAAATGCTGAATGTTAATCTTTTCGAAAGCTAATTCCTCAAAATCAGATGATGATTAAATCAGTCTTGCATTCTTCTCATCCTAAAGCTGCATCTACAGGATACAAAATAAAACGGCTGTGCACTGACTTTGCCGTTAGGGCTAACCTCAGTATTGCACACTCTTCAAATTGTTGCTGAGCACTGCGCTCAAAGTTCAAACAATTTAAACTTGGACCTTGTTTATGGCTGACCATGCGACGTGCAACCAATCAGATGATAGCTGTATGAAGACGCGCAAGCTTGCACAGGAGGTAACCATAGAAACGAAACATAACTGGCTCTTTTTACAGCAAGGCTCTGTTCCCAACTTTGTGGTGCGCGAAGAGCAAATCGAGTATCGTGTGAATGCAGCTTAAGGCACATTCAGTGTCTTTGTGAAATGGTAGCACTAATATACCATCATTTTAGTTGTCAAAATCTACAGATTTAACAAAGATTTTTTGTTGATAAATGTAGGAAATGAAAGGACATTGAACTCCTCTCATTCTCTTGGTCTCTGCAGTGATTTCCTCGTGCCCGACTACCTGAGCCAGGTCCAGGAGGAGGAGGAGGCACTGGGAGTTCAGTATGAGTTAGAGGAGTCGGAACATCAGCCTGTGTACCCGGGAAGCACCTCCACCGTTGCAGCCTCGTCCTCCTCCTCCTCCTCAGTACAGATGCCCGTCATCTCCCAGGTCTCCTCCTCTACCCAGAATTGCGAGAGTTCCTCCGGCTTCCTTTCACCCGAGCCCCTGGACCCCCTGGAAGCCCCATCCTCCCTGAAGATGGACGCCGACGAGACAGGCGCCATGACAGAGGAGACCAAGATGGACAGCAGTGGAGGAGGCAGTTCCCCTGAGGTGTTTGAAGAAGAGCAGCATGCCCAGGCCAAGGAGCTGGCTTCAATTACCATAGAGTGATTCTAGCCTCCTACTTGCCCACCATGTCTTACTCTGCAGTCATGTCATATGGGAATATCTGTTGAAGTGCCACGGCGGCTCAAAGGGAGAACTCAGACATGTTGAAACCTCATCATGTGAGGCCTTCAGGTCCCCACGATTGAAGTTTTCCGGAGACTTCAGTTGCCTTGATGATGTTTATCTACAGATGCACTTATTTTACTTTTGTTTTACACCAAATCCAGCAAATTAAATGATTGTTTTCTTTGTTTGAATTATTCCCCCCCCCCCCCGAGCTTGACTGCAGCAATTTCCTCTTTGGTGACATTTCTTTGGATCAAAAAAATTGTCCCACCACCAAATCTCTTGTATTTTTCAAGTGGAAGCAGTATTTTTTTAGTCATTTTGTAGGAGGGTTGTTTTTTCCCATATGACGTGAATGCAGCACTAGCTAAAGTCGTTTCTGTCTTAGCCAATCGAGGTCTGTTGAATCCAAGCCTTTTTGGAAAGTGCCTGAGAGATCCATTTTAACGAAGCAACGTGTAGAAGAAGGAGAAGTCTTGACTTTGCCAACAGTGACAAATCAAGTCTTTGCAAACTGAGCTAAATACAATAAAAAGCATTGTAATTCATTGTTTGTTTTGGTTATTCCTTCGGTGCCGTCGCTGTAGGCAAACTGTTTAAGATCAATATTATGTATATTGCAATAGCTTGTACTGTAGTTTACTATTTGAATGCTGTGTTTGAATGTTGGGTGTCGTGAAATATGATATGTCAGGTGTGTGTGTGTGTGTGTGCATTTCCTTTTATCGATATGAACGCAGTACTTTTATTTAATTTTTAATTTGAGATTATATTGAGTATTCCCTTAACATGTGTGCAGTATATCGCTTCTGACATAAGTTATTTTTGTATTATTATTGAACACTGTTGTTAAATCAAACCTTGCATCTCCAAAAAACTAAAACACGTAACCTTTTTTTTTAATATATATATAAATCTAACCAAATAAATCAATAGAAGATTCAAATTTGGAATGACAAGGTTTCACAATAACAATGTTATATTCCCCTTAAGGCTTATGGTAATGTAGCATTTTATGGATTTGAACTGAGGCCTGCTTGTCTTTGTTTTTTTATTTTTAAAGCCCATTTGTGTTCTAAATATTGATATCTCACATGGCTTTCAAAATCTGGTCGATATACCAACAGGTACACTGCAGATATTTTATGATATTGCATGGCTGTTGTGATGTTTCACTTTGGTACAACACGTTTATTTTTCTTCTCAATCATTGCGTGACTTTTTTTCAGTGGATAAACCACCTTTTTACCTAGGTTGCCACAAAGGCAGAAAACGACATTGTTAAATGACTAAAAATAAAAACTGTGTGTGCAGCAAGGGAGCAGGAAGTGATGCAAACAGATTAAGATTGCTATCTGTGATGGCCAGTTTAAAGTCAGAACAGATTACAAGTTGTTGGTATGTGATAATATTGCTTTAAAAGCAATGCAAGTGATTGAATGCAAATACTGTGAGTTGAATCATTATAAATGATGAATATATTGTGTATCCTTCACCTTACACAGAAAGCACAGTTCGGCAGTTGACATTACTAATCTCAATGTTTGTTTTTTTATTGCTTTTGGTCAAATTTCCAACTCCTGTTATCTGTGTCGTGCAAACATGGTTGTAATTGTCTACTTGGACATTGTTGTGACTGTATTTGGAGAAGATAATGATACTCATGGTTATAATCCATGAGTTGAATGCTACTTACTGTGACTGGGTATGTCGTTTATTTTTTGTCGCCCCTTGAAAGTAGAACAACAGCCGACATTAAGAATTACCACAGCAGGATGTAAGACCTTGTAACACAGGGTTGATTGTAAAATGTAAAGATGATTATTGCTGTGATGAGGGCATCAATATAACCCTGTCCTGATCATTTAAAGTCACTGAGAGCTGTCTTAATAAGAGCATCCTATCAGTCAAAAGGTTGTGCCATTTGCCCTTTTTATCTGGGTACAAATCACTTTTTTTTCCTACAGGACCAAATGTTCTCGATCTCATTGGGGATTTGCCATGGCAATCAGTAATTGCACATATTAAAAGAGAGATAATCATTCTAAGTGGTCCATGCTATTAGCAAAAAGGGGTCCTGCTGTTTTCGCCCCTTAAAACACTGTATGATGTTGTGCATTTAAGAGGCTAGCCTTAGTAAATGGACCTATTAACTCTAGTTGCACAATATCAACATAAAAAAAAAAAGTTTTCTATTCTCCATTTGTACGTCATGCTTTTCATCTGTTGTGTTCAAAGTGTCTGTATTCAAACAACTTTTTTATAATGAAATGCTGCTGTGTGTTGATACGCAAAAGTGCCCAAAATATTTTCGTGAACCGATGGTGTGCAATAAATGGACAGGTGTCGTTTAAAAGATATATATATATATATAGATTAAAAAGAATGTATTTTGTTTCAAATCAAATGTGACTGAAGGAGTATCAAATAGGCAAGGACCCCTTTCGATCTGTGAAACTTGGAACAAAGCTTTGACATCAAACAGCTCCTTTCTGTTTGTTTTTAAAGTTGCATGTTCATATCGTTCTGTGAAGTGGAGAGCATGTTTTCATTGGTTCTGTCAAGGCCTTATTTCTAGATGACTCTTCATCCAGCGTAGCTTTGATATGTTGTTCAGCATGCCCTCTTCTTTTTATCCCTTTTTATGTGCAATGTTTTAAGATATCTCGATTATATACAGGACATGCCTTGTCAATGTACACTTGATGTTGTATACGTTTTCCAGTCCTTATTTAAAAGTAGGAAAATATAAGAAAAAAAATATGGTAGCTCTTCATAATGGCATATATTTTTGGTGACTTTTGTATTATGGTTGCTGTTTCATGGCATCTTTAGATAATCTTGTTAAATGTGAATAGAACAGCTTAGTTTGGGAGTACGGGGGGCCTTCTTCACTTTGTGACCGTCTGCAGTGTGTATATATACATAAATATACAGTATATACACTCATACTATGTTGCATATTCTTTATACTGTTAGGCTACTTGATTACAACCTGCTTTGAGACAGATGTTGTATTTTGTGTCTTTGATACTGTATTCAAACTGTACAAAACATCCCGGATAGTAATGCAACGTGCACATTGTTTAGGGAGAAGTGACGTTCGTGGTGTTGAGTGTTTTAACTGGATCATATTCCACAGTTGGCTGTTCAAATCTGACAAGACCACTCTGTATTTTAGAGTTTATGGTGTTCTGAATCTTTGCTAGTGTTCTGGCTTTGCAGTCCTGTTATTAAAAAGAGTTGTTTTTGCAAAAGTATAAAATGTAAATTAAAAAATATGTTTAAAACTTGTCTGAAGAGGGTTTTTGTCGCTTTATAGTTTATTTGACGACACATTATTTTTTCGTTTTCATGTGACTACTAGAACTATGTGATCACAAAGCAAAGGCTGTGATTTTAACTTCACATTTCACTAGCCTCTGCTAATTAAAGTATCTAAGTACTTCACACAGATCTGATTCTAGGCCAAATAATACCTGTTGCCAGATTTGATACTAGACCAACTTGAAAGTGTGACGTTTGAAAATGACTAGACTTTTGTAATAGATGTTGTTAAAATATGTAATTATATTATTGAAAACAATAGTACTAATCTGTCCAGTACTGAAAAGCTGTTTATTTATTTTTTTGTTGCAGTTTTTAGCTCCTTTTCCTCTGCCTCAAGAAATAAATGCGCAAAGTGTTTTTTTATGCTTTATCTTCCCACATGTTTCCATTAATGTTTGAACCAAGAGGAATCTGTGTTTTTTATAAAGGGTAAAGGCTGTTTCATTTGGATGCGTTTTAATAGTGTGTTCCCCTTTATGCATTAGCAATATCATATTTCCTTTTTATCCAGTTTCAAGCCACATTTTACAAAACACTCTTTAGATCTTAAGAATGTTTTACTTTATTTTACACACATTTTTACCACAAAACAACAGTTTTGGAGAGTAGGAAACCACTGGAGTCTGTATCCCCCTATGTACGGATCTTAAGATATAAAAAGAAGCTGAGCAAACTTGAGAGGCAACCGGCCATGCATTCCCTTCGGGAAATTTGTCCGCTCCGTGTATAATTCGGCAGCCGATAAAAATGTCATGAACGATGAATGAAAAAATCTTAACCAACAGAAGCTGACAGCCAATTTGGTGTAGAAAACAACAACTCCTATAAACCCTTGATAGTTCATGGTTACGCCTCCACACTCTGTTTTTAGTGACTGTTTTGATTTGGAGATCCCTAGTGGCAGAAAATGACATTATGTGTTCAAAGTTGAATTTAGATCCTTAAAACATGATTTTGACACAAGAACATTCTAAAGACCTTGGTTCATACACAAGTATGAAACAAAAGCAAAACACAGTCCTAAACGTTTGATAAACTAGAAGAACCAGTTGAGACAATAATCCTGAAGCTTTCAACGGCCCCAAGGCCAAATCCTCACTACAGTGACAGTGGTCAAACTAAATTGTTATGCTTATGAGCATTCAAAGTTTAGAATGTTTTGAGGTTCTGCACTCCCTGCTGGCACCTGCCTGAAGTTACTCAGAGTGCAGAGTGGAGAAAGGAGCCATGTCTTTATATCTCCTCATCATTATTTCTCATCTTGAAGTGTTTGTACTTTTGGATTCCAACACTAATGTTCTGGCTCAGAGAGGATTGTCTTTCTTTTGAAGCCCCAAACACGCAATAAGCAGTCTGAAGTGCACTTAGGCTTCATTCATTGCAGAGTTGTTGCAAAAGCTCAGGTCAACACTCATGCATCATAATTTTGACCAGTTAAATGTATGAATGGGTAAACTCATACTGAAGACATGATTAGTAGTACTTTTACTGAAGGCAAAACATTTTGGCAAGATTTTAACTATAAAGAAAGTTATCTATCTGTCTGTCTGTCTTTTGAATTTCTTGACAACCGTTTTTCTGACCGACTTACCCCATGGCCAGATAGTGGCGCTATACACAAAAAACCATCTTGGCCATGCTTATAACAGCCTAAACATTCTGTCCTGTTACTTTTTAACCCTTAGTCTCAGAAAAATATGTGGATGGTTTCGTCTGTTGGACCATGTCAAAATCTGTTTTTTTGAGCAATCAAGCTTGAAATTGAAAAAAAGAGTCCCGATTTATTGAAGAAAATCGATTTAAAGTGTATTCAATATTTACTGAGATATTGCCATTTTAATGTTCTTATTTTTTAAAGTACCACCACACAACTTGCATGCTTTGTGTTAGAATAAGTGTGTCTGATGTGCAACACATGAGTTGCTGACAAAACAACCATAACAATTGCTAAATGATCTCCAAATGAGACATAACGTATTGGCTGGCTAACTTGTTAGGTTACCTTAATTAAACAACTAAGTGCAAATAATTAAATATTATTACATTGATAGTGATATAACCCCTTTAATTGCATTATTATAAATCTACAAAGAAAATGATATGTTCAAACATTAGCAGAGGCATCCACAAGAGACACAGACAACACAGTTAGCATTGTAGCTAATGCTTAAAGCTGCAGGACCTTTCAGGTTAGATTAGTTTAATACAGCTGCTGTTAACATAGAACAAGAATGAATTTCAACACACAAACTGTCAACTGTGGGGTCTCTTCTGAGTGTTTTCCTGCAAGGTCAGTCATTATCATTCACGTTAACAACGCTGAAGGCTACCTCGGAGCTAGTCATTATCCTTCTTATAAAGTTGGTTGACAGCACTGTCTCTGTGAAAAAAATAAAAACATTGACAGCACCAAATATTCTTACCGCTAATCATGTGCGTTCAGTAACCGGCCTCTGAGCTATTCATCTGTTTCTTCTTCAGCTGCATTTTGTTGAGGACATTACAGTTCTTTCTTTGCCTGATTTGATGACAGCTGCTGCCAGAGCTAACTACTGTGTTTTTCTTTCATTTATAAGCAAAAATACCACAGTTATTGTTTCCGTAAACATTGAAGGGATCACTCCCTGTGTGGCTGAGGTTCTTCTGATGGAGACATATTCTAACATGTTGTATTTGTATAGAATATAAATAACTGGCAAGAAGTAGTTGCATAGTTGGGATCAATATTTATAAATCAGTGATAAAAAGTAAAAAATAGATGTTACATAATTAAGTTTTTTTAAGTTGATTAAATTATTTGAACCAGAATTGATTTGCTGTGTGCTGCTCTTTGTTTACTTTGGTTGGAGTACAGAGACAGTTTCTACGAACAGATTGTTTGTCAAGAAGCCTGATTACAAGGTGACTCAGAGGTTGCATTTTTCCCAATGGGTTTCACCTCTTTTGCTCCCCACACAGACTATTTGCCCCCAGAAGACAGTCTGCCAGACGTTATGGGCCAATACTACTTGGACTAACCGACAGAAACCAGAATGCTTTGGATAACAACATCTTGTTTTCAACATTCATATGCAGAATCTGTTAACAGAGATAAACTAAAAGGTAACAAAAGGCTGGAACTACAGCATTTTTAGTGGGCTTATAGGATGAATTATATAGTGTTTCAACCGCTCCTCCAGCACAGTGTCCCAATCCCTTGAAAAACCCAGGAATTGACTGAAGATTCTGTCTCGTCATGCCCACGCAAAGCCAACTCAAAAGCACCACAAAACTTGACACAATCGATTATTTTGCCTAAAATATGCCGGTTTTATCCACCTCCTCATTGTGTTTCCTCACTGCAATCCTGTGGCCGTCGTCCAACTGCATAGCAATGTTCGCTGTGTCTAGCATGGCTAGCTTCATAGAATTGTCCATGTGTGCCCTGGTGTTCTCATGCTTCCTCCCTTTCTCAGACAGGTGCTTCATATCCCTATCTCCAGTTGTTGTCCATGCTACATCTGTCCCCTTCGTTGTTTTAAAAATCAAGCAAGGAAAGCAAAATAAGGCATTAGCATGACTGCATCCCGCTAGCCAAGCCTTTCTTGTGTACCAGCTAAGAGAGAAGCCTCGCATATACGGCTTCTCTTTGTCACTAGCCTGCTGCTGTTTGATGACAATATGAGGTTGATCTGGGCCCAGCTCTTTCACCTGAAGTTTGTCCGCCAAACTTCTTCTCTCAAACGGCTCTTGAATGAGAGATTTCATCGAGTTAGGGACCGGGTTGAGTCTTGGGGTAGTGCTCACGCTCGCCATTGTTGTTGTAGTTAAAATGACGCCTGCAGTGACTGGTCCTGACGTTCAGGAGCCTCTTTATACATTCATGGCCTGGGGCTATTCTGAAACAGCCCATCCAGAAGAAGTTTTGATTACGCTGATTCGCTACATTTCTTGAATCAGCAATTGGCTAACCTGCTACAGAGACCCACCTCCTTGGGACGATTTCTCTTTAGCCGCAGCACAGTTTTTGAGTCATACAGTGTACTATGAAAAGCATATATGTTACCCAAATTATTTTGAAATCATATTTTACACATATTTCTGGGTGCATTTCATATTTTAAACACGCACATATTGACAATTTATATAATCAATTATTTTATATTTATTATTTTTTTATTATTAATAATAATGTTTGTGCGTGTGGTTCAGGGAAGACGGCGCCCCATCGCCCCCTATGGGCCAGCCGCCACTATGTTAAGCCAGAACTTAACACCACATCTAAAAAGTGGCTATCTTTGAAAGTGCTGGGAAAGTCATGGGCCTATAGGTACAAGTACTTGTTTAAAGCCGTTAAAAACTGAGCTATCCATTCAAGACTAAAAGCTTTTTCTAGACATTCAAAGAAGTCACATGACACAACAGACTTTTGTTTTTTTCCAAAGCTGGATTCTCGGTTGTGGTTTCACTTTGTATACGTTGAATGTATCAGTGATGTATTGAAGTGAAGTTGCAAGGGCTCCGTTGACAGAAGACAATGGGATTTTTCCCCATTGGATTTCACTACATATTTACACCACCACTTTTATGAGTTTTGAAACCTAAATGCAATTGCCAGAATTACAAAGCTTTTACTGCCATGCAGGAAATGAGGATTCACACATTGGCGTAAAGTAGCCCTGCAATTATCTTGTTTTTTATTACCCCTATGATCTTGCCTAGCATAATTAAAAACGTAACCACCTTTACCACATTTTCTTCAATAATACCACTTACCATAGTTTCCATTTACAGATACAGTAGAAGGCAAATATTTCTTCAATGTTCACTTTTGCATGAAAATGAAAATCTGAATTTTAAAATGTTTTACTTCTTTGTATACCTGTTCAAAAAGTCATGGCTCTCAAGTCTTTGATTAGGTGTACAGAAATCGGGTGACCCAGTTTGCCTCCCGTCAATACATTAAAACAGAGATTGTAAATGCTCTAGATGGTTTGAATAATTCTTCAGATAAACCATGTCAAATGTTTTGGCAATCCTCTCCAAAGGAATCAGAAAAATATGGAAATGTAAAGACTTCTTGTTGAAAAAATGACCTGAAACATTAAAACAAATATTTTCAAAATGTAGCTTTTTTTAAACCTACATTTATCATCTGGTATAAATCTTTGTTTCAACTCTCTTTATGTACTTGAAAGAAGACAGAAATTGGTGGATGACATTGTTTCTGGATTGACCATGGGTAATATGAACCTGATTTATTCAATTTTACAGAGTCAACTTGTGTTGATTTGGCCTCTAGAATGTAGACCCATCTCAGGGAATTCTCTACCCCGACTTTTATTTTTCAAATATGAAACCAATTGCTCAACATTCAGAGAATAACAAGTGTCTTTTTTTTCATACGGTATATGTAATTAAGAAGAGACTTCTACGGGTCCATATTGTTGATAAAAAGAACTCTGAAGACTGTTTTCAACAGCTGCAAGCTTATCAATCATTATAAAGGCGTAAACGAAGCTGCAGTTTATCTGTTGGGAAAAGACAGGTGGATAGTGTACATGTTCTGAATTATTGGGTGATTGAACGCATCATTCACCCTGCATGCATTGCCTCCATTACAACCCCATTGCGTGACGCTGGCCTCTTACTTTGTTCCTTGTAAACATTTACTGCAGAGCCAAAAATGTGTTTGCAGATGCATTTATGACTTGTTTACATTTCGGGCTTATCTGTTGGAAGTGCGGGCCAGAGAGGGACTTTAGACAAACTGGATACAGCAGTTTGTGAGGGGAGTGATAATGCTGCGGTGAGCATTGCTGCCAGGAAAAATAAAACACACTGCATGACTAATACACATGTCATACATTCCCAATCAATGGAGGGGTTGGACTCAATGGAATATTCCACAAATCCAATCCATGCCAGATTCATTAGGGGTTTTGTATTCACAGAAAATAATAGTTAGACATTTTTACTCTGTAGCCTGCTGAGTGACCGGCCACTCACAAGGCTGACGTCTTGCAGTTATGTAAAAAGTGAATACATTTATTTTGTTATTTTCCCAAAAATCAGGCAGAGCGATGACAGTTGTCTGAAAAGTACTGACCATGCTGATTTCTCCCTTTTCCACAGCTCAGCTGAAGGCGGTCCACCAGTAGCTCAACTGTAGCAAATACCTGCTAATAGAAGCAATAATATAATTACTTCATCCAGCTCCAGTATTATGTCAATTTCCATTCATTTTAATGAGTTTCTCAGAACTTTGCTTTTGCTGTTTGATTCTTTCCACTACTGCTCAGATTTTAATCCGCTCTTTAGTGTTGGAAAATAATAATTTTAGCCAGACATGGAACATCCAGCTTTCATTCCAGTGTAAATTCCATTGAATCACGTGATTTCTCATAGTGTGTGGATGGAGGAAGGAAGAGGAGTTAAACATGTGAGAAGGCTTTCCAGAGGGCCTGCAGCCATTAGGCAACAACTATCACCTTGCTCTGCTGCTCCACCTTGCATTCATGGGTTTTATGGACTGATAACTACACACTTTGCTGTTTTCAACATCAAATTATTCTTCATCCCAAGGGGTAATACACGTCATAACCGCAGAAGACAGGCAAAGGGAATAGCGCAAAAACAATTGTAAAAACAAAATTACTGACATAAAACTTATAAGCTTTCCCCTTTTAAGTGAAATTGCAGAAAAGTATGCAAAATGTGTGTCATTATAATGAAGGGGTTGCCAACCTGTCCCCCTCAATATTACGTTCCCACAAAATTGAACTACATTTTCAATAATGTTATGGGGGAAACCTATTTCCTCCTGGATTATGGTAGTTTTAAACCTGTTTTTAAACTTTTACATGAAAACAAAAAACAAAACAATTTACTTTGTTAGGTATAGGCCACAAAACTACCTTGTTGTGATAATCATCTTGTTTAAAGGTCCCCTATTACGCAAAATGCACTTTTTTTTTCTTTCCCAGTGTGTAAGGAGACTCACAAAGTGTCAGAAAAGACGACCCTCTCTCTTTTCCTCCTTACCCACATCTCTAAAAACGGGGGTACAAACGAGCTGATCCAGATTTGCTTCGGTTATAACGTCATATCGGAAATGTGGGCTGGCTTTACATTGAACTCCTGGCAACATCCTGCCCACGTGACACGTCCCAACCTGTCATCCCCCATGTACAGTCGGCGAGCTGAATCCCCTCTGCAGCACCTCTGTGTCTCTGTGTATTCTGCAGGATGTCTGCAGGAGGGACTTACAGTTATTGTATACATAATATACAAAGGGGCGTGGCCAGCTTCAGTTCAGCTCAAATTTGAAACGACAGTCACAGAATCACAACTTCAGGAACAGGGCTGAAATAGAGGGGGCTGAGGCATGCTACAATGGGTGATCTGTTTGGTATTTTGAGCAAAACACTTCACAGACATGTTTTGTAAAGATACTGTCCTACAATATAATGTTCAAATATAGCTAAATAGGAGACCTTTAAAGGTTAAGGTAAGGGTTAGAAAGTCATGTGTTAATTTGACCCAACTATCAAAGCCTATTTCCTCCAATTGTGGACTTGCACAGACCTTCTTTTAAAAAATAAATGTCATACAACGAAACCAAACATAATCAGGGACAGTATGTTTGTTTTATGTTGCAATTTTTACGAGACAAGGCAGAATATGTCCTTGCGAGGGATGAGAGATGTTCACCTATTGGACAGCGTCTTCTTTTCTATAGAGTCCAGCTCAACTCCTCTACCCATCATTGAGCCTATCTAACTGGTTTGTTCTTGTTAGCATCTCACACTTAGTCCCCAGCACTTAACAGCATTAAAGAAAGAGTTGACTCTGGCCCTTCTAATAGAGGGCCCCTGTGTTTTCCAGCACACAGCTAACTGGTACACTCTGAGGTATTTATAGGAGTGGACCATCTCGACGCCCACACCCTGGATAGATACAGGAGTCAGAGGAAGTTCAGTCTTACTTTAGTCCACAACAGTTCCTTCACGTTGCTAATGTTAATAGTAAACAGGAAGGTTAGATTGTACAGTCCCCTGGAGGCTCCCCATGCTTGCTCATCCTTAGTTTTAAAAAGCGGTGGCCTGCTGGTTAGATCATCTAGATACAAATATGAATGTCCCCGAGCTTCTCTTCCTACATCAGAGTCTGTGCAGTACTGTGTAAAAGCAAAGAAGAGCACTGTAGGCTCGTGATCACTGTTAGAGCAATTTGTTTTTTGAAATTGTCCCCTAGCCCAAATTAACATTACATCAGCCAAACCAAAGTGACTGTACGTCAAATGTCAAAATGGCATTAAAATGCCAAACAATTAATTCCCGGTGGCTTTCCCAGCAGAAAAACCTGTATTGCGCTTCATTTTTGTAATCTGTCAGATCATGATGTTCCAGACACTTCCCTATGCCATTTAAAATAATTTCTCAGTTTTTTGAGTGTGTCAGTTCTGTGATGCGTATTTGTGGCAGAATAGGCAGAGGAATTATGTCCCTATTTAATACGTCTGCAACTCTGATTTTATTGTCATTGACAATACATGAACAATTGAGCCAAGATCAAACGTAAGCGCACATTTCCTCTGACTTTCATGTCTTGATTTTGCGTACTTTTAGAGACTTACAATTACTGTTTTGTCTCGTAGCCATGCTAACTGATACCAGTGTTGAATTGGAGGGCTGGCCCACCACTTTGGTCCAGAATTAAATAACTTTTGGATGTATTGCTATGCCATTTTGTGTCTCTGCAAGATGTCATGGTTATACACCGATAACTTGTCACCTGATTTGGCTGATGCCCTGACATTTACCTCAAGCAACATCAGACTGCTTTCATTTTTGGCACTAAGTGAAATGTCTTGACAGCTGCTGGAAGGATTACTGTAAAATGAGGTACAGATATTCAAACCGACAAAAATGATGAACCTTGTTGACTTAAGTGGTCCTGTGGCATTGCAACGTCCAAGTTGTATCCTCTGCAGTAACATATAATGGCATCTACTTTTGATTGGCACACAATATCAGACAGACTAATGATTCCCAGATTACCTGAATGATATCTTTTTACATTTTTTGATGAGCCCTCATCTAGTAGACATAATGTGTTTTGGGTCAAATGGTTTGAAACATTGGATGAGTTATCATGACATTCGGTATAGAAGGTCATCCCCCCTATAGGATTTGTTTAACTTCTTATTTATTTTCCCCATTCGTCTTTTAAACACAAAAACATGAGAAAATAGGCTCCAGGTTGAAATTTCCACTTGCGCCATCATCAGATTAAAACTGTATTCAGTCATAAACTCATGGCATTCTCAGTCAAATTAGCTAGTTTTAGCATGCTAACATGCTAACAAAACCTGCATATAATGTTGTACTTAAGTTAAAAACATCCCAAACCTGTAAAAACATGTTTACATTGCAGCTTTGCTCAGTAGAACGAGAAAACACCTAATAACCTTGCAAAGAAAGTTCACAGAAAAAGCAAATTGCCACACTGCCTCCTAGTGGGAACTCCATTAATTGACCACTGTGGCTCATTTGACAGTATTCCTCTCATGTAAATAACATTCCCCTCCAAAAAACATTTATATTTGAACAAATATACCCTAAAGTTGACCAAACATTTTAGTGCGTCACATCCTTACTGGGCCAAGTGTTTGGTGTTAGGTTTGCTGGGATTTTTTGCCGCTTGTAAGCAGCAGTATCTCTCTGTAAGCTATCATTAATGTTTACCCTAACTAACTGTTTCTCCTCCGTTTATTTTAAACAAATCTTACTGTAGGCCAATGCCAAAAAACGTCTTCCTGTAAAGAAAGGCCAGATTTGCATTTGCAACAGTCAATGGGAAAGCAATTTTCAAACTTTATACAATGTAGATCATAGGCGTCTTTTTCAACAAAATCAGCAAGCCATCCCATCCAGTTGGTTACATAACAATAAAAACATGTATTGCTTACCCTGGTCAGTGTACGGCATGGTTGCAACCTTGACTTCCTAAATTCTAGGAAGTGGATCCTGTCTTAGGACTCGTATGATTTCTTTGAAAGGTGAACTGTTTCACATGTAGAAGAAGCTAGTGCTGTCAAAGCAGAGGTCCTGCTGAGTGATTCAGTGGCTGCTACCTGCAGGTCCAAAACATACAGAGCTTGAACTTATGTGGCACAGATTTATTGTTTTAAAATAATCAATTTGAAGCTGCCCTGCGTGGACCCGATGTAATTGACATATACGGTCAGGCTGCAAGTCTTTGTGTGGCTCTCAGGGTTCGAATGTGTTTTTTTTAGGAAAATAGTTCCATGTGTTTCAGTGTTTTGACAAAAGTAATGGCAGACAGGAGCAGTTAGTCTTCAGCATTAACCCTGCAGTGATAAGTCCCAGCAGAAGACTTGTGTTGTTAGATGATTGCATTTGTCTCCTGTGATTAAACAACAGCCTGTTCTGGATACCATGTACCTTTTGTAATGATGGTTTTTCCTTTTCCCTTGTCTTTTTTTTGTCTTTCGATCCTCATCTTTTTTTTTTCTTCATTTAATTAAGATGTTCCCTTTATTTGTTTTCTGCTCATCAGTAAACTGTACAAACATGCCAAAATATGAACTGCAAATAACTGCCAATGTTTCCAGTTCAGTTGAGTTTTTCTTAAATTAGTAAAAACACCAATCAAGTGATACTTTTTACATTGTGAGTGAAGCCAACATTAAATAATGTTTCTTTTTACAATTCAGTTTGGCTTTTTTTAAACTATTTTTTAGAAACAGTGAAGGTGTTAGCATGCTGTGAACTTATTTAATCTCTAGCAGACATCAATCAAAATGTTTTCTTTCTGGCTACCTAGGTAATGTAAGTCCAATATTCGTTTTCTGTTAGCTGTTTTGTTTCTGTTCGTGGAACATATCTTCAGCTACTAAACGCTACAATATGTTCACTTTTACCTCTGTCTTTCTAATGTTTGGACAGGTAGTATAAAGATGGTTTATATAGTCGCTGGCCAAAAAAAACAAAAAAAAGCTGTAAGATGCTACGATGCTGAGAAAAACTGCATGGTCGGTTGACTGACCCCCTTTCACATTACACATAGCCCTTGTTAGCATAATCATATAAACCATTTTTTCTCGAACATCTTGGACCTCTACTTTGTAGCTGTACATCTAATTTATATGACAAGCTAGTTGCTGCTCAAATGTGTTATCTGACATCTTCTGATAGACAAATAATAAAAGCATGAATAATGAAGAACCACGTATTTGAATATCAAGTCATCCAGATTTGTATTTTATTTCATATAACTCACAGATTTTTTGTTGACCAACCGTTCTGCCACATTTCATTTAGACAAATAAGAAAAGTCAATAATGGGGTAAAAAAGGAAACGTTCGGGTGACTCATAAGGTACTGTACACTGACAGCATGGCTTCAGTGTTCAAGAGGATTTCAGCTTCAGATCACACACTACTGCTGCATCTTGTCTTCTTTCTGCAGATGTTTTGCATCTAAGAGTAAGACATGCTTAATGAGGCTCCAGGGTAAATACATAAGATTGATTTATGAAGGAGTGATTTGGCCCTGAAGGACTGTTTTGGTTTCTAGTAAGTTTCTAGATCTTTAAAACAAAGTATGTTCATCCTAGTAGTGGGATCATTGTTATAGTAAAAATGTGTGTGATGTATTTGTGTGACTTGTGGGGGCTCTCCTCTCTACCTAGCAGGAATTCACTGCAGTGCATTCCGTCAGACTGCTGCCTTATATGGTCTCTCATCACTAGGTACTCTGTCTGCTTATTCACTTCTCGCTCTACATAGAGGAGGTTCACACAGTGAAAAGCATCAACATTAGAGCAGTGCAAAACTTGGACTGGCTGCATACTGCCATATAACGTCACTATCTGTCAGTTACTGTTCCAGAAGCCTGCACATAGTCAGCTCAGCAACTCTCAACCGATAGTGACGCTCTGTTTTGACGACTCTGGGTGTTCATTTGCAAAAGTGTCACTAGGTATACGCCAGATATTCCCCTCATAAGGATGGGCAAAATGATTCTGCAGCCAACTTTGGCAAAAGTTTTGCTTGGGTGTATGAGTCTATCTGTATGTGAGCCTGTATTCCACACCTGTTGCATTCAACCATTTTCATGTTAAGGACCCCTAAAAGGATACACATTAATTTCACATTTAATAAGATTTTGCTTCAGGGTCCTCTATCTGAAAAGATGTTGGTTGTTAGATAAGTAAGATTATGAAGTCTTTGTTTTTGCCATTTCTGTTGTGGCGATTACCCTGGAGGAAGGGAAACCCAATATCAGAATAGCTGCTCTTTGGCTCTAGCTCACATCGACCATCTTGGGTCTCCATTAAGGTCATCTACGGGTCAGTAGATATTTATAAAGCTAAAATATTATAGTTTCAGACTGTCTCATCTAAATAAATTATGCAATTAAACAATAGAAAAAAACAAGAAAGCCAACATAATGTGTTACAGTGTGTAGAGATCAACCTCAATTTTCCAGCATAATATCAAAGAGATTAAAACAGTTCATCACTCATCAAAACGGCTTTATCTGTTGATTTTAAAGGAGCAGTGTGTGACGTTAAAGCTTTAAAAGTTATAATTATTCTGCAGAATGAGGTACATTGTTTAAAGCGTTCACACAGCAAATAAAGGGAGTCAATTAAAAGTTCCTATTAATTATACATTTTTTATGTTTTATGCTCCAAGGACTACAGAGTCTGCAGCAGCCAGTGGTTCTGTGAGGCTGTAGTTAGCAACAACGCTGCTATGAGCCTCATGCTAACATTAGCATGCTTACATGCCTACAAAGACTACTTAACTATCTTAGCTTAGTATGCTAAGTAATCATCAATGTTATTACAGTTCTGTACAAACATAAATGTCATACATGAGTCAATGAGTCAAAAAGATATTCAGGGGAACCCCAATGGTTAGTATAAATTCTCCAATAACCATGAATGTTTATGCATAATTCAATGGCATATCCATATGATTTTTGTTTAGATATTTTCTAGACAAAAGTAGTGGACTTACCATCCAACTGACCAACTTTCTCATCCAGTGAAAGCTTACATGGCTTTTACTTTATTTGCTTTTTGTGAATATATATGCTTTAAACTGATTCAACAACAACAGAGATGTTTCCTATATGATTTGTCAAATCCAATCTTATAAATGCCGAGTGACTTATATATTTTGCATGACTGATTAAATCAGAGGGCGCTTATCGAACATTGAGCTGCTGTGTGGAAGAGCTTTTCTACTTCAACCACACCAATCTGTTCTGGAGTATCATTTACACTAAAGAGCTGACATTTATAACAAGACTTTTTATGGCCCAGCGTGCTGTATCCCAACTGTATTCCATTAGTGCTAATGCTCCTGAACTAAATGGTAACATGATCCCAGGTATGAGTTTAAATAGATGCCAATTTTAATGCCTTTCGTTCGCCATGTCTTGACATTTTAAGCTTTTCATGTGTCATTTAACATTGTTATGACCCCCTTGACTCCAATAGGGGTCTCTGTGTGTGTACTATGCCTCCTGGCTCTTGTTTATGTTTCAGGTGATCCAATATATAAGAAATTGGAGATTGGAAATCGCCATTAGACTACACTCGATGCCGATAGCCATTAGAGACCGACACAGATGGATGAAAGTTGACAAAGCTGAGTTTAAGTACATTTTGCAAGCCCAAATGTAACTAAATGACACTTTAATACATGACAAACCATAAAGTTTACCGCACATTCTGAATGGTCAAATGTCCACTAATGCTTAGTGTAATGCAGTGTAAGGCGGCCTATTGTCAACATGGCTGGAAGAAGAACTGAGTCTTCTGCAATGAGGTAACTGATCTGGTTCCTTGTGTGCACTTTTTTAACAGCATATTCTTTCACTGGCTAAATTACTCAAAAAGCATCCAACTTTAGCCTTTCTTTGTCTGTCGTTTTGCATGAAATGAGACCCATGAGCACTGTGAGACTGAACCAAAACAGTTTAGTATTGAGCCGTCAAACCAAAACAACGAGCTGAGAGAGGCTAAAATGCTTCGTACAGCTAAAAGGGACTGCACAGGAGTTAGGTGATGAATAAAATATACAAATAAATATTAGTAAATAATATTGAGTTATGGTACATTTTTTGTTTCTTCGAACTTTGATTTGAATTTTGAATTGTACTTGTGACTGGTCACAGGTTTATGGTCAAGCCCGGAAATAGGTTGTTGCAGTTATTGCAAACACCAGGTATTTCACAAGTTTTTCAGGCTCAGAAATCATGAAAATATTTACCATATCCCACAATAAAGTCAAGATTAAAGAAAACACAGAAACAATAAAACAGAATTGATTGACAGGATTTATTTTTTGTATCTTTGTAATTATCTTCTGACCCACAGACCCATCCAATGTGAATTGTTTCCTTAGAAAGTTTGAATGTAAAGGGATCTTTGTCTGTTATGCAAACAGATTTTACGCTCCATAGTTCTCTCAAAAGTGAGGACAGGAAAAAAAAAGAGAGTGTGAGGAGTTTGTGACAAATCGCTCATTGACTTGAAACAATAACAATGAATCATGCAGTACATATTTGTTGTTAATATCTTATGAAGGAAAGAATGCGACATGTAATAAGAACATTATCTGTCAATACATATATGTAAAAAGCACTGCATGACAAGTCACAGATGCAATATTAAGAATACATCTTGTCGGTTTTACAGGACAAAGACTAAACATATGAAACTAAACAGTCAGTTTGAAAACAAGACATTTTTTGGTTTCTATAAGGTTATGAAACATTGCTTTTTGGGGAGCATGAATCAAATGTTTTTGCTTGAAGAGAGCTGCCATTTGTCTGCACATGTGAGCATAAATATGTTTATATTATATATATATATCATAATAAGTCTTTCCAAAGCAAAAGAAAAGAAGGGGCCTTGACATTTATTTTCTCTTTCTGGAAAGGTTTTCCTGAGAACATCATAGTTTTGGAGATACTTAGCATTTGAATAACTGATTCAATTACTAAAAGCCGACCTTGATAATTTGTGTTAGTTTGCCAGGAGCTGTGCCTCCAAATGCTAAATCAAATCATGGAGCTAAAATAAAAGTCAAATATAAAGGACATTAAGACTTCAGAGCTTGGATCCTGTTAGAACTGGGTAAGGTTTTGAAGAGATTTCAGTATAGGTAGCAAATAACATAAGCTAAAGAGGAAAATCTGTAGGCTATGGAGAAGTATAAAGGTTTCACTGTTTCACTATTTCAAGTGTCCTGCTGATGTGGAAACATCATTAAATCCATCTCTGTGATCAGGCTACTTTCAGTGAATAGAGAGCTTGTTTCAGCAGCCTCACTGCCAAACAAACAATGCACCTAAGCACACCTGAATGTGCTCTTTAAGTGGCAATGACTCAGATATTCCTGCTGTGTAACTTGAAGACCCTGTTGCGTTTGAGGAGGGTTACTGATCATCAGCAGTAACTCAATGGTTGCTTGGCAAGGCTTGCTAAGATTTCCAGCTCTGAAAAAATCATTTTCTTGTCTTGATTTTTATTGTGGAAAAAAGTCCTCATCATAATCTACTAAAACAAAGACGTTTGTGTATTGCCAATTAAAAGCTGCTTTGTCTATGCTCCAACAGGGAGTGAAACTGCTAAATAAGAGAGGGATGAAGGATAAAGACTTGGGTATCAATTGGATTTTATAGAGGCCCTCTTATGCTTTTTGGGGTTTTCCCTTTCTGTAGTGTGTTATATAGGATTTTGTGCATGTAAATGGTCTGAAAAGGCTATAATCCAAAAGTGTATCTCCCACTACCTCCCCCATTAACCTGAAAACAAAATTGGGTCGATGGCTGGGTCAAATAAAGCAGGACTTTCATCGAAAAGACTGTTGTTTAGGTCCTGTCTAAAATCAAGGTTTTTCTTGAATTATTTTACTCATCTTGCCTAACTTAGATAACGTAACAAACTGACTTATTTTAAGCCAATCCAAGATATTTATGACTCATGACTGTCAGCCAGTTATAATACTTGTCTGTTAGGGAGCAAAGGCCAAGTTTGAGAGGCACAAATACCATCATCATTGCTGCTGCTGCTGCTGTGCTATTTGTCATAAACGTTGTCTTTAATAACTTCCGACTAGACCCAGACAAAGGAACACTAAATGCAACATTACCCGTGACTACCTTTAAAATATACAGTAGACAATAATAGGTCAATAATTGGAGATCCAGAGTAATTATACGATGTGGTTCTCCCCAATATCTGTTGGTAAATAGATTATAGTATATAAATTATATTATTCAGACTGACTTCCTGGTTCAACTTGGACGATGCATACTTACCGTATGCACACTGTTTTCCTGTAGAGTGACGGATTGTTACCAACATTTATGATTGTGTGTCAATTCTCCTTTCCTTTCATAACAATCATTCGGCAGATACTGTTCTTGTCCGAAACAATTTCTGAAGTTTTTTTCTGCAACATCAGCACTTTGTGGTGTATTGTTCAAGGATACTTTGACACATACACAGAAGGGGTTGAAGAGTGAAACACTAACCCTATAACAAATACGTGGCCAACCCACTTTCAGCTGCTGGTGCACAGTTTAATGGTCTCACCATTTTAGCAGATGTGAACAATTTCTTTGGTGAGTGTAATAATTTCAACTGATAGATATTATGGGTTTAATCATCATGAAATGAATCAGAACCATCCAATAACACGTTTTATCTTTTAATAAAAAGGAATGATATATGTTCTTACTATATTGCACAGATATGGGTCATCATCTAATGCTGATCAGGAGAAGGTCTTAGCTCTGCTTTTTTTTTTCTTCTGGAGAATCAAAGAGAAACATTTAATGGAATAAGTGTTATTTAAAGTTACTGTAAATGGCATCATAACAAGCTTCCAGAGAAAGACTATAAAATCCATAATAATAGCCCATTTCACTGGAGTGGAACCTGTTAGCATTTTTGTCTGATCAGGAAAGGTTTCCAGTGCTTGGGGGGAGTAGGGGTGAAATTAATGACTCACAACTGAGCTATTCATCGTAATTTCCAAGAATGTGTTATTCTTGTAACAATACTGGGATGAGGTCCTTGGCTGCACTGCTCTCAAAATCTTATTTGTGATCCACTGTTTTCCGCAGTTGCTAAGGACACTATCTCTGCTTGACACATGAATCTGATTTCAACAAATGGTCTCATCTTCCCAAATAATCCTCCCAGAAATCTCAGAGGTAATGCGTTGGTAGAATATCCAGCACAAGCAAATGACTAAGCGATGGCCTGTTTTTTCACTCTGTAGCATCATCGTTTAATTCACATTCTGTGACGTGTGTACTCCCAAAACCTGTGTGTGATTCAACCTGCTCACGTATGTGTTGAAAAGGGGCTCTTAAAATGACAAATTTATGAAATTAGGAACGTGCTGGAGATATTAAAAGCATGCTTTCACTTTTTCCCTCATTAGTGCGCTGCCATTGTCTGCGTTTCATTTTGAGACAAGGTTGAAATTTATATCAGACAAATACGACCAATATTTGGAGCACATGAGGGATTTCTTTAAGTGATGCAGTGATTTCCAACCCACCAACCAACCATCAGAAAAGGGTCTGGAGCACTTTTTCCATTCTTTCATGGCAAAGTCTTTCCATTGCATTTCTGGGAAGTCATGGAAAAGCCAACCTGACAGCAGTGACAGTAAAAAGCCTGTGACACCTGTGACATTTTCCAGTAGTCCTGGTGTCAGCCAGCACATGTGGCCAATTTGTGGAGGCCAAAACGTGCATATGAGTTTCGGGAACATGATAATTTTCATCATGATATCCTATATGCATAAGGAGTTGCCTTGATAACAAACCTATAACGGGGTATAACAAAACCAGAAGTAAATGTGATCATGTTGGACTTTTCACTTGATTTCCTGAATTTAAGAGGCCCTATTCTGCTTTGGGGTGTTTTCTCTTTGCTATAGTGTGTTATATAGGTTGTTGTGCATGTAAATGGTCTGCAAAGGCCAAAATCCCTGTGTTTCCTCCAGAGGGAGTTCTCTCCCACACACTCCCCCCCTGCCTAAAACGCCTCCACTGGACTTCATTGGACTCCTTTTTTTACTTCCCTAACATTGTGAAATCACTATGTAACATTCACGCTTCTATTGGTTAGCGCTCCAACATATTGTATGTGATAGGGTAAGGGGAGGGACATCTATAAGCGATTGACCAACATCACAACAGAGCCGGCCAGTTAACCAATCAGGCCGGACTGGTCTCTGGTTTCAGACAGAGGGTGAAAAGAGGTGAAAAATAAGAGCTTTTTGAACATTAAAGCATGCAAACATGTCACAGTAGAGGAACAAAATACAAATATTAACCAGAACATTAGCATAATATGTCCTCTTTAAAACTTCATTTTAAAATACACTTCAACTGATTTTAACTCTGCTTCACTTCAACACAAACTCCCATTCAACCTTGCAGATGCAAGCATTTCAAATCCGAATATTTTTTGTTATTTTTAAAAGATGTGTTTTACTCTCAATGTTTTAACTGATTTGAATTTATAAATGTTTACTTAATATTTGTATTAGTCATTTAAAATCATACTAAATTGTACCAAACAACTATAGCCCAACATGTGTTTCCACACTCACAAATAGTGAAGGTGTGTCAAAAGGGCTTTCTTAAAGTTTTAACTAGCAAATTTACGGGTTTGGTAATGAGCACAATTAAAGTTTATGTTCCTAAAAGCAGTGTGGAACTTGTTCAAGAGGGATGCCGTTGTGTAACGCTGGGGAGGTATTTTAATGTTAGCTATTTTGTGTGTGTTTGGGCAAACAGCGCTGTGGTTTTCCTAGCTGTAAATGCAGCACCTCCCAATGATTTGTGGGAGAAAGGTGGAAGAAGCAGAAAACATTGAAAAAATGTTTCACTGAAGCCAGGGCATATCAAGAACAAGTTAAAGCTGCAAGCAGTGTTGAATGGGCCTTCGCAAGTCAGCGCACGTCAGGGCACTTCAAGGAAACAGGCACGCGCAGCACAGAATCGCCCATCGTCACCAGCTAACATCCTCGACCCAATGCACACGTGCGCAAGAGAGCTACATATAGCCACCACTTTCGTTTTGCAGAAGCGGTGAAATGATTCTCTCACTACATTTCCCTACATGGGAATCAGAATTTCAAAACCACACACACACACACACACACACACACACACACACACACACACACACACACACACACACACACACACACACACACACACACACACACACACACACACACACACACACACACACACACACACACACACACACACACACAGGGGTCCCCCTTATACAAACATTTGTTTTGATAAGGGTCCCCCCTAGTACCAAAAATGTAATTTTTGGAAATTTGGAGTCGATGGTAATAAAACTGTATGACTTGCAGTGATGTCAGTAACGCGTTACTCTAATCTGACCACTTTTTTCAGTAACGAGTAATCTAACGCGTTACTATTTCCAAACCAGTAATCAGATTAAAGTTACTTATCCAAGTCACTGTGCGTTACTATTTTTGTCATTTACCTTAGTAAAAAGATATATTCATGCTTTCTTCTTGAGTCTCGGGGAGTAACGTCTATGCGACAATTAAGTCACGTTTTCAGTACGAGGACAACTTGCATGTGATACCACGCAGAGACACATGGAGGCAGGAGAGAGATGCGCATTTTCTTGCTGGAAATACAGTCAAACTTACAGAGCGAGTCCCACCAGGTGGTGCGAAGCAGAGCGCTGCGACTAATGCAGGAGGTCCCCCACCACCCAAACAACAAAGCTGGACTTCGGTGCAAAACCAGTAAGAGGGGGAGAGTTGAAGAAGTTGGTCGGGCAGTATGTTGGACTCATTTTTATGTTGAGGCGGCGGGTGTGTAGGTGTTGTCGGCAGCTGCTGAAAGTAACCAATAAAGTAATCTAACTTAGTTACTTTTAAAATCAAGTAATCAGTAAAGTAACTAAGTTACTTTTTAAGGGAGTAATCAGATTACTTTTTCAAGGTAACTGTGGCAACACTGATGACAACAAAAGTACAACAAAACTCTGATCATTAGGGGGCACTATATAGCCATTTTGCGTGCACCAATTATAAAATCCACACTAGAAATATATTTACACCTCACCCGACAAGTGTGCAAAATATCTCTGTTTTTCAAGCATGCTTGAAGGCCCTCAAAAAGGCCATTCATTTGATAATTCCTAGGATTTCAATAGGTCCTCACTCCGACTTAGTTGAGCTCAGGCCTTAAATATGTTAGAAAAGGATTAAACGAGTTTTCAATAGAAGAATTGCCTACTCTTGCCAAGACAGCTGTACGCTCAGTGCAAATGTTTTACATGATATGAGTCATTTTGAAAGTTTTCCAAACAATTTACTTTCCACGCTGGTTTGACATTTTAGTTGTTTGTACCCAGGTTAGTAGATGTACCGTAAATACTCATGACAAGTTACGGTCAGTCTGTCTTGGCTGTGGAGAAATAAACTATCATGGTTGTGTTGCAGATAATGCACTGCTGTGTCAGTATTTGGCAGTCTGTAGTAAAAAAAAAAAAGACTTGTAAGTAAGCTCAAATTGATCCATCAATCGGCCTGTCTGCGGAGAGCTCTGCTTGTTGTCCTGGCTGATAAGTGCAGGGGGAATGAGTCTGGGTCTGGATCCCTCCTCATCTCAGGAATGTGTGTTCCTCTCCAAAAGTGCTGACGTCAGGAGTGGCCTTGGATTCAAAACAGCCAGTTTATAATAATAAAATGACAAGCGGATAGTGTGTGTTATATAGCTGATCCACTTAAAAGATCATTTTAGATATGGCTGCAATTTTACCGTTTGATAGTGTTTAAGTTTCTTTATGTAACTTTCACTGAGGTATGATGAGTTAATGTATTTCTAGGCCTTATGTCAATTCCTTTCTACTTATCCGACTAGTCATCTTTCTTAGAATTCTTAAAAAGCCCAGGGCTGAATAAACAGTTTGAGAACAATTTTCTACTGAAAGGATAAGGCAGATGATATTCTATACTTTAGATTCTGGTCATTTGTCAGATTTTTGTCATTTGATTTACATCCTCATTAGGAGCCAATGTGCCTTGGCCTGAGTCTTGACCTCAATGTGCCTCACTAAAACATGTCTTAAGAAGTCTTGCTACTGAAATAATTTGACAAAAAAAAAAATTGAAAAATTCTCAAGTGTAGATTTTGAACAGTATTTAAAGCATTTAAAAAATATATAGAGAGAAATCCTAAAAAATATGAATTATAAATTGATACATATATTTTGCTTCTAAGTATTCTTTGTTTTAGATTTTTTTTCGGGCCAGAGATTATTGATAGAATCAGTGTTGAAAAGGGGGGCGACATTGCCTGATAGTTTTGCAAGCCAGAGTCAAACTCGTGGACTGGGTAGAGGTTTCCGCATACATGCTGCCTGCTCAAACCGAGCCCCCTGTGCACCGGCCTTGGAATGTCCTTAGTGGTCAAATCTGGTACTACACATTGTGTGACATCATTCTGCCTCAAAAAGATGTTTCCAATTACTTACATTGAGAAAGAGACATCTGTAATTCAGCGTATATAGCTACACATTGGAGTTAAATATACTACCAAGACTGAACACTTTTATAGCCCCTATTTAAATCATTAGGGTCTAAAAGTTGTAAAATGTGCTAAAAGCTGAATCCTGTTATTTTCCCTTTCTGCAATTATTTGACTGGGCAGAGATCGGGAGATTGGAAGAAGCTTAAGGAAAACTCAAGTGCGCATACTCTATAAGCAAAAGGCCGCAGATGATCTGGGTACATTCTGAAGCTACAGTCGCTCAATTTTGGGCTTCATGCGGCGTTGAGCAACTCTTATAGGAATGAAGAGTGCACCACCTCCAACGACGTATACTGTTCTCTTCATACATCCATGGCTCTAGTCACTGAGCTATCAGTCGATCAGGGAGGTTTCTGTTTTTAATCCATTTTTTTTAGCAGTCATATCTCATAAAACAGTAACAAATATACAGAATATTTATGCTTTAGACTAAAAACGCAATGACCAAATTTTTCACTTGCACCAAAGCGCACTCCTCTTTGGGGAGCACAAAACTAGCTTGATTGTGTAAACAAACAACTTTGCGTTGTGTTGCAGGTTTTTTTCCATTGCTTAAGTGGCCAAAATATCTGTTTCAGTATCAGGTTTAAGGAGTTAAAGGGCTAACCTTTCATAAAATGCTTATTTTTATCCTTGATTGAAGTTTTCGTTATATGTGTAAATATAGATCTATTATTTGGTCAGAATAATGCTAACTGAGGCTTTAAGGTGGAAGAGAAATCCCTCCCTCCTGTACAAATCGGGAAGATCTGTTACAGAGAGCGAAGCAGGCTGGACCCAAATGCAGGGAAGACAGGGATAAACTGAAAATAGCTTTATTTCAAGGCCTAGAGAACTAAACAAACAGACCGGAACTCTCTTCCTGGATAACACATCCAAAATCAACGGAGGATCTAACAACAAGTGAAGGAAAAACAGAACTCAAATACAGGAAGAGTGATCACAAAGACAAGACACAGGTGGGGAGGGAGGAAAAACACAGGAGCACCAGGTGAACACAATCAGGTAATCAAACAAGAGGGGAACACAGAGACAGGAAGTAGAACCGGAAATAACTAGGGGAGTGCACACTTTTCAAAATAAAACCCAGATAAACAGACAAATCGTGACAAGCTCTCATGTAGAACGTCATTTTCAATCAGATACGTTATGAGCATTTACTTTGAAGTATATCTTGTAACGATGTTTGTGAAGATGATGAAGAAGTCTCCGGAGACACCAGCTTGTATATAATAAGGTTTATTACAACAGCATAGTATCATACACCAACACGGGCAATACGAGGTTCCCAGAGCCAATTGTGGAAGTCCCCCCGAAATCTCTTTGTGCATGCCATTTATAGGAGAAAATGTGTGTGTGTGGCCAAATGCGATGTTCTATAAGAATGTGTACCCAAATAAGGTGAGCTATACGTTTGTACAACATGTCTTGCGCGTACCCAAATAAGGTGAGATATACGTTTGTCTTTTTCTAACTCATCCATGGAGGCCTTCTGACATATTCCAGAGGTTTGTTATACAACACCCTGTTGTACAACATCACTCTCTGTCTCTCTATGACCTCAGAGAGTAACTAACTGTATGTATGAACAGATTTAATACACCACAACTTCAAGGCCATTTCAGACATATTAGTGCTTACTGAACATTTTTTCACGTTATTAAATTAGCGTCTGGTGAAACCTAATGTCAACTTTCATTTTGAGCAGCATGTGTTAGGAGCATTTCAATCAGTGCGCCGACGATGTCATTACTGAGCAGCCAACACACACACACACACACACACACACACACACACACACACACACACACACACACACACACACACACACACACACACACACACACACACACACACACACACACACACACACAATGATGTAATTTAAGTAAACAGCTTAAAACACACACTGTGCCAACCTCAGCCCTGGACCACAGAAGCACCTGTTGAGCACTTGCAGGTCCATACAGGTGAGTAAACCAAACAAACATATCTGGGCCCTGAGGGATTCAAGCAAATGTTACGTTTTGTTTGCTTTTAATCCTCGGTGTCAGCTCATGCGGAGAGAAAATCCGATTGACAGGCCCACCTTTCTGTGCTTCTGCACGACAAATCGGTTGAAGCTGTCAGGCCGGCTCCTTTCTGCCAGAAAGTTATGAAATACAGCCATGATGGGAATATATGTTTTCATTCATGAGGTCAGTAAGAAAAGCAAACAGATGGTGAGCAGCGTATTGAATTAATAAGGCGGGGGTTAATGATGCCTGCTTCAGTGAAAAGAGAAGTACTTAGTGCAATGAGACTGAATCAACATTTGAGCTACTTCAATCAAGAGAGCAGACAGCCAACGCCTGCCCCTACTGTGCACACTCCTCACCTTACATAAGTCACAGCCTGAAGACACATCTGGAAATCAACTCCTCCAACTTCAGGCCTCAGAGTGCCCAAGCTTCACAAATGGACCACACGTTGTACATCACTTTGGTTTGGACATATTATTTTTCAATCGGCAGGCCTCACTTCATATGTCATTGCTTTACGCATTTGATTTTTCTGCAGGCCAGATGCTCTGCATTGCCTCAAATGAGCAAAACCTCATCTACAGAAGCAGAGTTGCTGACGACAGACTATTAACTTTAATATTGCGTCAGGTATTCCAGGACTCAACATTTAATATGATACACAGAGTGAAATCGAAACTCAATAGCACAATATATGACTCAACAAGTATTCTAATTCAAACAATAACAAAAGACGGAGTTAGGTTTGCGTCATAGTGTAGCGTGGGTTCATTAGAGTAGTCTTCACAACCATTACTGTTAGCTTGTCCTGGCTAGCATTCCTCCAGTATTCAGGATGTTTTTAACTGTTGAAAAATGATCTGCAGTACCGAAGTTTCCTTCTCTGCTAAAAAAATGAAACTGCCGATTTAAACTGGTAAGAAGTCAGAAAAGTCAGTTTCACATAAAAAATCTGCAAGCGGTTTCACAAGCGGAGCTAACGCTAATGCTAACCAAGGCTTGTTTTGTACTATGATCAGTTGAGATCCAGGTATACAATGTTTAAATTCCCTAATCATTTCTAAATATAGGTGAAAAGAACCAAGATCTGAAAATTGTCACGTAAAATTGTGGTTTGAATCTGGATGAAATTGCAAAGGAGCTACGTAAGCATTACCGTTGACCAAACGGATGTAGCTCAACAACTCAACAATTTGTTGAAAAAAATGTAACATCATACCTGAGAACACCTTCACATACTGTCGTAGTTAAAATACTGTATTGATATTAGTTTGGATAAAGACATTTAGGAAATTATGAATAAGAAGTTGAAGTACATTATAACAAAAAGTTGTATGCTGCATTTCTGCTGTAACAGAAATAAAATTCAAACAAGAGAAGTAGCAGTTCCAGTTAGTATGGTCATGGTTTGTTTATACATGCTATTTTAGGCTGCCCTACATTGATAAGTTCATGCAACTAATATTAACACATGTAGTAGCAAAGGCTCCTTGACCTGAAAAACGTAAAAGATTGCTTTACTAGTTAGAACCCCAAATACAAGTATGAAAATAAGAATACTATGTGATCTTAAAGCCACAATAGAATTTAGAACCCCTTGTGGCCTGGATTGCTTGATTTCTCCTTCTACAGAAGATCATAAAACCAGCAGAGTCATTTGAAAGAAGATTTAAAATAATTTCTAAAGGATCTAGTCAGATTTAAGCACAAAAACAACTTTTCTGCTGTAGTCGGACCAAAAAAAACTCATGATCAGCTCATTAGTAGGCTACTGTAAGGCTCCTTCAGTGCTGCTTCAATTGGTTTCCAATGTCTGAGTGGAAATTTGACCTTTTTAACAGATCAGGGTTGGCTTTGTTTTCAGGGTCCAGTAAAACTTTGGACCCTGGGTGGCCCGGCGGATTAATGCACCCATTATTCATGCTACTGTCCGACCCCACAGCACTGTGTGTGTCAGAAACTCAAAGGCCTTTGCCAAGGGTGTGCAGTTCCATTCTAGGGTACTGAAGCTGTCAAAGATACTGGGAGAAAGAGGCACATATTCACACATCCAGTGAAAGGCAATATTTATGGTGTGTGAGCACAAAGCTTACTGCACTTTCTCCCTTTCTGTGCCTCCCCTCCTGCCCCTCTTTCTCACTTACACACACACAGACACACACACACACGCCCTTTAACACATTCCTAAGGTTCTTATATTAATTCTGTGTGTCTTTCTGCTAAACCTGCACCGTCTGCTGACGTCTATCCGCGCCACATGACGACCTCTGGGGCTGGTTGCAAATTGTCCTGTCTGTGAACTGAGGGCAGCTTCTGTCTCTGAGACGGGCCCAGCTGGTACTGTACAGACTGATCCAGACTTGGAGAGTCATGTGGTGAACGTAAACGTTTACTTCTGCCCCTAATCCCCTATTAGGCCAAATTGGCTGTATAAGAATCTGATGATCTTGCGTTTGCACAGGCATTTTCACGGGATGAGCAAAGTATTATGACATATAAGTAAGAAATGTAGAGGGTGGAGAAAATAACAAACAGTGGATCAGCTGTAAATAAAATCTAAAAACTAAAAGTACTCATGTAGAATCACCATTTTCAGAACAGTTAATATCATTGTACTGCTCAAAAATATACAGTACTTGAGTATATGATCTGATTGGCTTTGTTGAATCACATGTTTTCTGCTGTAGGTTGCCAATTTTGTCTACGGTGTGGGTTGTTAGGCATTCTAGATACCCAAATGTATGTGCACAAGTATTAAAAGGACCCTTTTGTGCTTTGGGGTTTGTTCCCTTACCTGGAGTGTGTTAAATAGGTTTTTGTGCATTTAAATGGTCTGTAAGACCACAATCCAAAGTTCCCTCCAGAGGGAGTTTTTCTCACACACACTCCCCCATTTTTTATTTGATGCACCTGCTTAGAAAATGTGGTCTTGTTGGACCTCTTTTCACTGCCTCAGGTTGTCGCTTACGTTGGAAACAAAATGAAATGTCTTCATATCACTCTTGTCTACGTCACTTCATCACACTTGGTGCTGTAGCATTATCAGCCGTGTCAGTATAACAAAGAGTTGACAGGTTCATAAAGGAGAGTTCTGGTTTATATGCCCTAATCACTTTCACTAGTGCACAGTCGAAAAGAGATTTTTTTTATGAAGTGCCGAAGAAAAGTGTTGGATTACTTTAAACCTAATACTGTTCCAAAGCTTATCCAAGAGCTTGGTACTGTAATATATCAGTACTTTGATGTAGTATGCTGACTATCTTTAGCTGCTTAAATTCCTTGGTTTTGTTTCACAAGTACATTTCATTTCACTGTAATGTGACCAAATGTGTCTTTGGTTGAGAAGTGGAGCTGAAGCTGATGACTGTTCCCCAGGCAAGTGGCTCAATATGTGTAGATAACACTCATGGAAAAAGCAGGGTTGTGAGGGTTACTTTAAAAAGGTATTCCAATACAATTCCTAGTTCCAGTACACATACAACAATGAAATCATAACATAATCTGAGTATTACAATATTAAATTAATGTAACCTGGTTACTTTCTGTTACAGTTTGAAGTCTAAATCAAATGCATGGCAATACATACAAGGGAAAATAAATGCTGCCGCTGCTGCTGCTGCCGCTGCCGCTGCCGCTGCCGCTGCCGCTGCCGCTGCTGCTGCTGCTGCAGCTGCACCAGCACCAGCACCAGCACCAGCACCAGCACCAGCAGCCCAGCTTCCTCCCCAGCTTCCATCTGTAGGCTCGGGGGATAGTTATCTAATCATCACTCAATGTTCTGTGTTAATATGTGGAGTGATGAGGCCCGAGCCTAGATGCCAAACACAAACTATATACTGTTTCTAATAAACATATTAATGAAACACGTGTGTCTGACTGACATATTAATACTTAAATGTATTTTGTAAAACTGTATAGTTGAAAAACCCTTTTTTAAGTATTAATTCAGGCAGTATAAACATGATAATAGACTAACAGTGGAACAATGGCTAAAAAAACAAAACAAAATCGTTTTAGTTTAGTATATACAGCAAATGGTGACATTTCCCCCCATTTCCAAGCCCTAATGATGATTAATGCTATGGTTAAAATGTATTGTAACTTTGTTATCCTGCTAGTAATGACTACATTTTAGAAATGTAACAGTAATCAGATTATGTTTTTTTTATGTAACTGTAAAAAAAAACATTTACCCTTTTTGGTATCCTGATTGTCATGATCCTTGTTTTCTGTCTGTTTCCTGTTTTATTTTGAAATGTTTTCATGTGTAGTTTTACTTCCTGTCTTTTGGTTTTCCTTCCTTCCTTGATTGTTTCATTGTTGTCACCTGTTGCCCTCTGTTTCTGCCTCCCCTCCCCAGCTGTGGCTTGTGTTGTGATTACTGTCTTTGTATTTAGTCCTGCTTCACCTTGTGTTCTCTGTCAGTTCGTTAGCGTCTTCATGTGTTCAAGTCAAGTGTTTTTCATGCCCTGGATTTATCGTCTTCATGTGTTCAAGTCAAGTGTTTTTCATGTCCTCGATTTTTCCTAACTTCGTATTTTTGTAAAACAGCTTTTGGAATAAAGCTCGCCTTTCGTTTGTACCCATACCTGCCTCCCTTTGTTGCTGCACTTGGGTCCTATTTCTCCAAACCCTGACAGAACGAACTGACCAAAGATGGACCCAGCAGCTGAGCTACGTGAGGTGAAATACAGATTACTTTGCCTAAAGAATTGGTCTCGATATGCCTCAAGTCAAGAGGAGAGGCAGTGTATCTTGGCCATGGCGCACCAAGAAGTGACGTCAAGGCCCTGGTTAAGGGGCTCATTTCCGGATTGGGAAAAATACTTTATAGGTGATTATGAGAACATACCTGATTCCCGGCCTGCTAGCTCCAGGCGGTCTAGCCCTCGGGCCGTTCCCAATGAAGCTCCTCTGGTGGACCCCTTTTTGGGATCCCGCCTGGCCTTTGGTGGCCCGCGGAGCGTTCAACAGGCTCAAAAGGGACGCAAGGCCAGGCTTGCAGCTAAGCCTCCACTAGCCAAGCCCCCTGCAGCCAAGCCCCCTGCAGCCACGCTTCCGGCTCAAGTTTTGGCCCTAGCTGCCGCGTTCCCGGCTGCAGTTCCGGCCCTAGCAGCCATGTTTCCAGGCCAAGCCCTGGCCGCTATGCTCCCAGCTGCAGTCCGGCCCACTCCAGCCTCGCCTGTTCTGTCCGCGGCCCGGCCGTCTCCAGCCCCGCCTTTCCTGTCGGCAGCCCGGCCGACTCCAGCCCCTGCTGTCCTGTCGGCGGCCCGGCCGACTCCGGCCTGGCCTGTCCTGTCGACTCCGGCCTCTCCGGCCGTGCCGACACCGGCCTCGCCTTTCCTCTTGGCTCCGGTCTCGCCTGTCCGGTCGACTCCGGCCTTGACTCCAGCCTTGCCTGTCCAGTTGACTCCGGCCTTGACTCTGGCCTCGGCCCCAGCCTTGACTTCAGCCTTGCATGTCCAGTCGACCTCACCCTCGCCTGTCCAGTCAACCCAAGCTTCTCCTATCCAGTCGACTCCAGCATCACCTCTATCGTCACCCGTCGAGTCGACTCCAGCCTCGCCTGTCCAGTCGACCCCAGCTTCGCCTGTCCAGTTGGGGGTCCCACTGACACCTGTTCCGTCAGGGGTCCCGCCGACATCTGTTCTTGTTCTGTTGGGGGACCCACCCTCACCTGTTCTGCCGGGGGTCCCGCCAACTCCTCATCCCGTGAAGTCGCTGGTCCCTCCGACACCTGTTCCGTTGGTGGTCCCACCGATCCATGTCCCTGTCCAGTCGGGGGCCCAGCTGACCCATGTCCCTGTCCTGTCGGGGGTCCCGCCGACTCAAGTTCATGTCCCGTTAACTCAAGCTCATGTCTCGCCAACACCTGCACCGGCTCCGTTGGGGGTCCTGCCGACTCTAGTTCATGCCCCGTCAGTGGTGCTGCCGGCACCTCGTCCTCTCCCTTGCCCCCGGGGCGTCCGCCTGCCTGAATCCCTCCTCCGGACCCCCTCCACCCACCCTGCTGAACTTTTGTGACTTTGTTTTGGGGCGTATGGAATCCGCCCCTTGAGAGGGGGGTTCTGTCATGATCCTTGTTTTCTGTCTGTTTCCTGTTTTATTTTGAAATGTTTTCATGTGTAGTTTTACTTCCTGTCTTTTGGTTTTCCTTCCTTCCTTGATTGTTTCATTGTTGTCACCTGTTGCCCTCTGTTTCTGCCTCCCCTCCCCAGCTGTGGCTTGTGTTGTGATTACTGTCTTTGTATTTAGTCCTGCTTCACCTTGTGTTCTCTGTCAGTTCGTTAGCGTCTTCATGTGTTCAAGTCAAGTGTTTTTCATGCCCTGGATTTATCGTCTTCATGTGTTCAAGTCAAGTGTTTTTCATGTCCTCGATTTTTCCTAACTTCGTATTTTTGTAAAACAGCTTTTGGAATAAAGCTCGCCTTTCGTTTGTACCCATACCTGCCTCCCTTTGTTGCTGCACTTGGGTCCTATTTCTCCAAACCCTGACACTGATAATCTAATCCCGCTACATGCAATCCATACTCCCCAAACCTGGGAATATGAGGTACATATATTATGCTTTTTTGGTTTCCTCTTTCCTGTAATAAAGGTTTTTGTGCATGTAAATGGTCTGAAAAGGTAAAAATCCCAAAGTTCCCCCCGCCTTAAACGCCTCCATTCGACTCCTTTGTTCACTTCTGCAACATAGTGACATCACTATAATAATCCAAATAATCTGAATAATACATTTTATTTTTAATGCACCATTTCATAGTTAAAAGCAATCCCACTGCTGGTATTTCTAAGCGGTTGACCAATCACAACAGAGGTGGCCAGCAAACCAAGAGCAGACTGGGCTCTGGTTTCAGACAGAGGGTAAAAAGAGGTGCTGCAGCACAGGCAGTATGAGACAATATAGAGCTTTTTGAACATTAAAGCATGTAAACACACATTAGAGGCACACATTGCAAATATGAACCTGAAAATTAGCACAATATGTCCTCTTTAAAGGTCTCCTACTATGCTATATTTGAACAATATATTGTAGGGCCATATATCTTTGCTCAAAATACCAAACAGATCACCCATTTTAGCATACCTCAGCCCCGTTTTGTACCCCCGTTTTTAGAGATGTGGGTAAGGAGGAAAAGAGAGAGGGTTGTATTTTCTGACACTTTGTGGGTCTCCTCACACACCGGGGACATATTTATGTATAAAAGACATAAAAAAGTGCATTTTGCATAATAGGGGACCTTTGATGTTCCGCCCTGAGTGAATGTGAACATGCACTTAGATTCACTTTTACTGTGTGAGAGAGATTTATGTGTTGTCCACCTTGAGCCAAAAACATGTGAATATCTGTACAGGCAGGCCTTGAATAAACATTTATCCTACCCCACTCAGCAAAACATATCTTCCAGACTGTCTGAAAAATGTGAAGTATTTCTCTGGAGTGTGACGAAGCACTATCATTTCCAAGAAAGAGCAAGTGGCCAGGACCCGGAGACATACCAAAACTTTACAAGTTGGAAATTAGTTTTATGAGAATAATCCCTATATGTTCATGCTACGCACAGGAACCCACAAAGAATCCTCTCCAATACAGCTTCCTCCTGCGACAGAGACTCAGTACTCCATCCTCTGGAAAATTCCACTCAGCGGTCCAAGACCATGTCCTATGATAAGAAACATGTTATTCCTGATGGTGACAGAGAAAATACCAATTTGGGATCCAAATAGGCTGAAAATCCGAATGAGTTATAAAGTTTACAACCATTTTTCTGCTATAAAACCTGATTGTCCAGCTGTAAACTGCAATTATTTCTAACCCAGTCAAAGATACATTTTTAAACTAGTTGATTGCAAAACAGGAATATTATCCTCCACATCAACTCATTGTGACGTAACAGATATAAGGACTACAGTGGCCAATCGGTGTAAACCTTTTATACAGATCATGGTCTAAAGTTTCCAGCATCATTTTCCGCTCCGTAAAATGTTAAAATATGGCGAAGATATTAAAATATGCGCTTCCATTTTTCATACTTTTGAGCGCTTGAAAAAGGGTTCTTAGGGTTAATGAGTGAAGCACACAGCTGGGACCAGAGCGATTGTTGACGTTTTATGGGATTATAAGGTTGGCCTACTGTTACTGTAAAACACACCTAAAATGTACGTGTTATTGGCTTATTTTAACAATGTCATCACATGATTCCCTCTCATATTATTGCAGATCTGCTGTAAGCTAGCTAGCTATCATAGCTAACCTTGTCATTTCAAATATACTGACAAAACACTTACAACTATGAACCAGACAGAGATCATTCTTGATTTGGAACATTTGTTTTTTATATTTACACATTTTTTTAAACTGCAGTGCATTTTTTCCTATTTTAATTGTTTTGGAACAAGTACCGCATTTGCGTGGATCAGCCACCATAAAAGAGACAGGTTTTTGGACACAGAAAGCAGTAGGCCTACTGCTGTTCATCAACATCACCTCATTGTTACGTAACAGATAGGGAGTTAGAGCATCTCTTTCTAACAAGGGACTAAAAACTGTTAGAATTGAAATGATATAGATTTGTGACACATCTGGTCCCAGGGGCCTTTTGTTTAGTAATCCATCCATGAGGTCTACCGTTCAGCACAAATATCTAGAAAATGTGGTACTTCCAATGTTAATTTCTACCTTTTTTGCTGATATATTGTCTTTGATCTTAAGAATTCATCATGTGTGGATCCCCATTAGACATTAACATTATTATTATTACTATTATCGGTATTGTGGGTAGGAGAAGCAGTAGGAACATCATTACAGTGACAGCAGCAGTCGTTGTATCAGTAGACAGTACCTGGCTCATATCCAGTTTCCAATAAAAAGCCGGGCCTGATATATCAGCCTGACTTGAGCACAGTGTGTTCTTTGTTGACAGTGGAACCTAACAGCAGCAGAGGAGATGTGTGATCAGACCCAGCCTGTGATAAATCATGACTCAGCAGTGTAGCATGATAAGCGAAAGCTGTCCGAACAAGTCCCGATGAAATAAAGATGAGAAAAACTGTATTTTTCTCCTCCTATCTGTCTGCATGACTCTCTCTATTGACTGACTGTTTACTGTCTATATCCATGGATGCAATGTGTCTGACCATTTCATTATTGATTTGATGTTTCTGCCCGTGTTTGCTTTTATTGGCAGTCTGTCCCGTCCCTTCACCTGACTGTCACTGCTGTGATGAATTATCTCTTACTGTCCTCTAGTGGTTTAACTGAAGAGTTGCAGCTATTAAGACCAAAGGTTTCCACTAGAGGTCAGTGAAAAAAAAGAACATAACATTTGATACACAAGTTTTGGTATTGACTTTGTTTTCCAAGTGTAATTTCCAAACTTCTTAAGGCACAAATTCGACAGTCGATACATTCAGATATTGCTAATACTATATAGAAATAAGATAAACAGCTTAAATCTTTTTTTTTTAAATCCAGTGATGTGGGGGATTAACCTTTAGATATTTGAATGTATGGATTTAGTGTTTGCTTACAGTTTTTTTTTAATTGCTAAAAAAAAGTTTATTGAAAACTGCTTATTTTCTGAAAACACGCAACACAAAGCACAAAATCAAACACCTAAAGTGTAAAAAACCACATACTGTATATCTTGCAAGATAAAGCACTGCTCTCAAAACTACATACAAATGATCATAGTTTATACAAAAGCATAAAGTCTTGTTATGTGAACATGGACAAGCTTATTATTTTCTTTTCACCCTGGAAACTGTTTGTATTTATATGTGTACATATATATATATATATATATACAGTGGGGCAAAAAAGTATTTAGTCAGCCACCACTTGTGCAAGTTCTCCCATTTAAAAAGATGAGAGAGGCCTGTAATTTTCATCATAGGTATACCTCAACTATGAGAGACAGAATGAGAAAAGAAAATCCAGGAAATCACATTGTAGGATTTTTAATGAATTCATTGGTAAATTCCTCGGTAAAATAAGTATTTGGTCACCTACAAACAAGCAAGATTTCTGGCTCTCACAGACCTGTAACTTCTTCTTTAAGAGGCTCCTCTGTCCTCCACTCGTTACCTGTATTAATGGCACCTTTTTGAACTCGTTATCAGTATAAAAGACACCTGTCCACAACCTCAAACAGTCATACTCCAAACTCCACTATGGCCAAGACCAAAGAGCTGTCAAAGGAGACCAGAGACAAAATTGTAGACCTGCACCAGGCTGGGAAAACTGAATCTGCAATAGGTAAGCAGCTTGGTGTGAAGAAATCAACTGTGGGAGCAATTATTAGAAAATGGAAGACATACAAGACCACTGCTAATCTCCCTCGATCTGGGGCTCCACGCAAGATCTCACCCCGTGGGGTCAAAATGATCACAAGAACGGTGAGCAAAAATGCCAGAACCACACGGGGGGACCTAGTGAATGACCTGCAGAGAGCTGGGACCAAAGTAACAGAGGCTACCATCAGTAACACACTACGCCGCCAGGGACTTAAATCCTGCAGTTCCAGACGTGTCCCCCTGCTTAAGCCAGTACATGTCCAGGCCCGTCTGAAGTTTGCTAGAGGGCATTTGGATGATCCAGAAGAGGATTGGGAGAATGTCATATGGTCAGATGAAACCAAAATAGAACTTTTTGGTAAAAACTCAACTGGTCGTGTTTGGAGGAGAAAGAATGCAGAGTTGCATCCAAAGAACACCATACCTACTGTGAAGCATGGGGGTGGAAACATCATGCTTTGGGGCTGTTTTTCTGCAAAGGGACCAGGACGACTGATCCATGTAAAGGAAAGAATGAATGGGGCCATGTATCGTGAGATTTTGAGTGAAAACCTCCTTCCATCAGCAAGGGCACTAAAGATGAAGCGTGGCTGGGTCTTTCAGCATGACAATGATCCCAAACACACCGCCAGGGCAACGAAGGAGTGGCTTCGTAAGAAGCATTTCAAGGTCCTGGAGTGGCCTAGCCGGTCTCCAGATCTCAACCCCATAGAAAATCTTTGGAGGGAGTTGAAAGTCCGTGTTGCCCAGCGACAGCCCCAAAACATCACTGCTTTAGAGGAGATCTGCATGGAGGAATGGGCCAAAATACCAGCAACAGTGTGTGAAAACCTTGTGAAGACTTACAGAAAACGTTTGACCTCTGTCATTGCCAACAAAGGGTATATAACAAAGTATTGAGATGAACTTTTGTTATTGACCAAATACTTATTTTCCACAATCATTTGAAAATAAATTCTTTGAAAATCCTACAATGTGATTTCCTGGATTTTTTTTTCTCATTCTGTCTCTCATAGTTGAGGTATACCTATGATAAAAATTACAGGCCTCTCTCATCTTTTTAAATGGGAGAACTTGCACAATTGGTGGCTGACTAAATACTTTTTTGCCCCACTGTATATACATACATATACATATATATATACATATATATACATATACATACATATACATACATATATATATACATATATACATATATATACACATATACACATATATATACACATATATATATATATATATATATATATATGTGTATATATATATATATATATATACATATATACATATATATACACATATATATTTATATATATATATATATATATATATATATATAAATATAGGGATACTTTCTGTATACAGAAAGTATCCCTCCCGTTATGAGCTATGCTTTCTGCCCTCCCGCTTCTACTCATTTTGTTTGTTGGATTCATAATAATAGTAGAATAAATACAAAAATAAAAAATGTTTGCACCAAATGGCACAAATGTAATTCTTAGTAAAAGATACTTGTACTTAATCAAAAGCACACTCATCTTTTATGGCGTTCTGTATGTAGAGAATTCTGCATATAAAGATTGTTCAAGTCTCCAAAAATATGTGCAGAAACACAAATAAACTGTTGCTATTGCTTTTATTTTTCCAAAACAAATTGATGCAACATTCATGCACATAACATCGTTACAGTTGTGTAAACAAAAATGATGCCTTTGTCAAATACAGTAAATGGAAAGGAAAACTTTAAGGGAAAATAAGTATTTTTTTACAAAAAACAGAAGAAAGAAAAGTGCTTATGCTGCATTTGCCATCTAGCTGGGTCTGGCCACAGCGCCATCAACATACAGAAGAAGCATGCACCTACAGCTTCAACCGTTATTCTGCAAATAACTCTTCAATTGACTTAAATTCATCCTGCCTCTCTTTCTTGTCCTCCCTCTACCTCTTCTTGTTGCCGATATCCATATATCCATTGTTGTTGTGAAAGGTACTTATGTGTAGCCTTTTTTAGAGTGCTAACATCCTTATTGATGAGCAGTTTGTGTTTATGGTCATTTGCCATGTTTATTTGTTCATGTGTGTAGCATTTTTAAAGGCAGTGTTTTTTAAATGGCAAACAAGTGAATGTGTCAGATTTCTGTGTCTAAGAGCACCGTGTGCAGTGTATTGCAAAAAGTGCCATGTTGAATTGCAAATTGGCTGCAAAGCTGAAAATGTGTTTACAGGTTTGTAGACTTAAACTGAGGTTTTGCTCTTTGCTAATTATGCGTTGTTTGTTCATTTTAGTGTGCAACTGAAAATATTTTACTACCAGGGGGCGCTGCAGTTCTGCTTTGGAGCATTCAACCTGCCTTACTGTCATTATCCCTGCAGATGTGCTGAAATTTGAGTTCTATCTGCCAAAGTGAAGTAATCCTATCAGCAAGTAAACTTTCAACAGCTGCCTGCAGTCTGTCTGTATCCCTTTTAGGAAATGATTTTTATTTTATTTACATACATTATATTTTTTTTATTTCTATAGTTTTAAAAATGCAACAAAAGTGCTTCTTGAGAATACAACAGTGACATCAATATGTTTCTATATTTGCAATACATCAAATGCATGCTTTTAGCCTCTCATGCTCAAAATCAGATGCTTTTATGTCAAAATAATATGATGTGAGAAAAATGCTGCTGATACACAAACCTAAAAGTAAAATCTGAACATTTAAACAAATCTGTTGACGGCTTTTCTGTGATATATTTCAGGTTAAAGGCTCTTCTCTACATCACACCATCTGTTCAAACAATCTTACCCCACAGATGTTATTCTTACCCTCTCTTTATTTAGCAAACAGAAGCTACCTTACTCTTGATACAGTGATAACATAGTCAAAGATCAGACAGACTTTTCATCTTTGTGAATAAGATTAAGAAAAAATCATGAAAAGGTCAGTAATTGCATCTAAAGTTGTGATCGCCTCATTACTCCATGTGTTGTCTTGGAACACAGTTATCAGACCTGCATCAAATTAATTGAGAAACATTGTAAAGTTACTTTATGTAACTTATGTAACTTACAAAGACAATATCTGTCCTACCTCTATCTTGCTATTTTCTCCTACGCTTAAGAAACTCTTAAGCATCTCAAAAATCCTCCTCCCTACCCCTAAAAGTTTTCACCTTGGGAGCTCTCTTAATGAATAAGATGCTTTATGAATAAGTTCTTTGTCACTATGAGGGCAAACTCTTCGAAAACATCATGGTTCTAAGCTTTATTTTTTTAAATTTCCGTCACTAGAAGCAACTTCTTTGTTCAAGGAAGCTTTATGAAAGTGTCTTAACCCCACTGCTATTATTTAAATTATGTAAATGTAGACTAAATTAAGTGTTTTATTTCACAAAGTAAAACCTACTAGGCTAGTGTAGCACACTAGTTTTGCATTTCCACACAGGGTACTGCCAAACACAGTCAGATATTGTGAATGTGCAATAAGTGTAAACAGGAGATAAATAGCTTACTGTGCGGAGGAGGAATTTTCCAGCAGTTGCAAGCAGAGAAAATATAACAGTTTTTTTTAACAGTTCAAATGGGAGCGATTTGATGGTATAATCTTAGTTGTGTTGCAATAAGGGGAGTTGATTTGACATGTAGAGTGATAGTGTAAGAACTGGGCAGTCAAAGGTATACACTGAACATAACAGTGGGATCTTTTCCTGCCTCGTTTGACCGTTGCAGAGGAGAGCTGTGCATTCCCCTTATCTCTGAGTCATTAACTGATAAAAATTGCACACAGCAGGCAGCACACATAACAAAAATACACTATTGACAAGGAAGTCAGCTCTCTAAAATGAACTGCGGCCAGACTGACAGGGTAAAACTGTGGCTGAGTCTATACCTGTGAAAAGCCTTTGTATTTCCTACTGTTGAATGTAGTTCCAATGAATTTACTTCAAAAAACTGAAATGTTCTGTTGTGATCACAACCAAACAAACCTTAAACTTTTGGGTTAAATGGGATATCCACGGCATAGAACAGAAAGGTTTCATTATTTAATATTATTAATATTAATTAAATTATTAATATGATTTTTTTATGATGGTTTATGTAAAGTAAAAACATATTGTTTTAGTATTTCTTTCGGGTAAATTCAGATGCATTTCTATAACATTTAAACCATTAACACTACTCAAAGAGCTTTTACAACAACGTGACGGTTTAATTCAGAATGACTTTAATTAATATATAAATGACAGGCAGTGGCTCAGTCAGTATGGGCTTGCACTGGGAATTGAAGTGTCAATTGTTCAATTCCCCGAACAGATCTAGAATATGGACTGTAGACTGGTACATGGAGAGGACCCAGTTCACCCCTTGGGCCCTGCCGTGGTACCCTTGAGCAAGGCACTGGACACTCCTACCCCCCAATTCACCCCGGGCACTGTACAATAGCTGCCCACTGCTCCTAGTACTAGGATGGGTTAAATGTGACTGCAAATTACATTATGTGGGCTGTTCTGTGTGGATGTGTGACATAATAAACAGGGTTTCATCCTCCGATTCTATATTAATAAGATCACCGATGTCAAGTTGAGCAGAATGTTTATTTCCACTGTGTACAACATGTTATAAGAGACTGCTAGTTTTAATGTTTATCCAATTTTGCTACTAATAATTGGTCATGTCCTTCACATATTCATGTTCTGACTGTGTTGTGGGAAGCAGTATTAATGTTGTTGTTGCTAGTATTCACCACAAAGCTGGGCGTGTGAGCCAACAAAAGAATAAGCAGTAGAAAAAGAATGCGCCTTCTTCGGTGGTTGTAAATAAAGTACGGAGTTTGATGGTAGTACATTGAATAAAGTGGATAGGTGTATGTTCAATGTTTTTGAAATAACAACAAAATAAAGTTGTGAGGAAAGAAGGAAAGAGAACCTGTGTCTGCTTACTCTTTGGCTACAACACCAACACTTACCCGTTCACACACACATTCTAACAATGAGAAAAGTTGAAGCTAAAAAAAGGTGCAATACCGCTTTTCATCTAATCTCAGGCCAGTTCACACAGTCACTCAACTTTGGGGGCAAATTGAGAAAAAACAAGCCCAAATGCACACATGGAGCCAGGGTTTGAAACGTCAATCTTCAGATTTGTTGATGAAGCATACCTATATGAGTATATTGGTGTTAGGTAATATCAATTCAGCACAACCAGATACATGTAAATGGGGCTTAGTTGTTGCCTCGGGCTGAGCCTACTCAAATCACACCAAACACTCAAATTGTGGCAATAGTTGAAAGATTAAACTGACTTGCCAACTGAAAGGGCTTTCATGTCCTCTGGGAAACAATCCTCTTGACAGCTTCTTAACACCATCTATTGGTGCTCTGCAATGGGTGCATTGATATCTGAAGCTGCAGCTCCCTGGAGAATGGGCCAGGTCATCAAAACCAGCCCTTATTATAAGGTAAACTGTAAGCCTCAGGTTTGGGGATTGCTGTCCCCTGCTCTTGTGGGCTGCAAAAGAGTGGAGTCAATGATTTTGAGGTCTACCAAGTGTTTCCACACAGTTATGTCCATTGAAGATCTATCAGAGGAATCAACAGTTCATCAGGACCACTGATCAGTCAACTCCTGTTCCTTTGATACTACACAAACCTTGGCAAGATTCAAACTAACCATATCATGATGTTGATTGAGTCAATCTAGGTAGTAGTCTACTGATGTGTAAAATAAACTATGTCATCAAATATACTGATGGTTTTCAAAAGAACAATTTGACACCAAATCATTTTTGTCCATGTTCTCACATTTGAATTCTATAGGTTTCAAGGTTTCAAGGTTTCAAGGTTTTATTTGTCATATGCACAGCAGATACAGCGTATATGTTGGCAATGAAAATCTTATGTCGCGTGCTCCTCCAACAACTCAACATACATGGTGCAAAAGATAAATAAAATAGTGAAAAAGAGAGAAGAATATTTACAATATCAACAATACAGATTTGAGGATGTGAAATATATACATATGTGGAATACATTGAAAGTATTTAAATACTTTACACTGTTGAATGAGGAGGTATGGACAGATGCATATATTACGTATAACAGATGTGTATGGCAGATATGTATAATATATAGATATGTGTACTATAAACAGATATGTATGGCAGATGTGTATAATATATATGTATGTGTGTACTATAAACAGATGTGAGTAGACATTCACACAGCTCAGGAGTTCAGTAGTCTTATAGCCTGTGGTATAAAACTGTCTCTGAGTCTGGTGGTCTTGGTCCGGATGCTGCGGTACCGTCTGCCAGACGGCAGCAGACAGAACAGATTGTTGCTGGGGTGATGGGGGTCCTTTAATATCCTACCGGCCTTCTTCCTACACCGCTGGGTGTAGAGGTCCTCCATGGATGGCAACTCCGTCCTGGTGATGTGCTGAGCAGTTTTCACCACCCTCTGTAGAGTCTTACGGTTGAGGGCGGTGCAACTGCCATACCAGGCGGTGATGCAGCCAGTCAGGATACTCTCGATGGTGCACCTGTAGAAGTTGCAGAGTATCCTGGAGTCCATGTTGAACTTCCGCAGCCTGCGGAGGAAGAAGAGCCGCTGTCGAGCCGTCTTGGATATGACCCTGGTGTGATGTGTCCATGTCAGGTCCTCACTGATGTTAACCCCGAGGAACCTGAAGCTGCTGACTCTCTCCACAGGAGTCCCGTCGATGGTGATGGGTGTGTGTGCTTCTCTCTGCCTCTTCCTGTAGTCCACAATCAGCTCCTTTGTTTTGCTGACGTTGAGATGGAGGTTGTTGTCCTGGCACCAAGATGTCAGGGCTCTGACCTCCTCTCTGTACGCCGTCTCGTCGCCGTCTGTGATCAGGCCGATGACGGTCGTGTCGTCAGCAAACTTGATGATGGTGTTGGAGCTGTGTGTGGCCACGCAGTCGTGCGTGAACAGGGAGTAGAGGAGAGGGCTGAGCACACAACCCTGAGGGGCTCCGGTGTTGAGGGTCAAGGTGGAGGATGTGATGTTCCCCATCCGCACTGCCTGGGATCTGCCCGTCAGGAAGCTCATGATCCAGTCACAGAGGGCGCTGTTGAGCCCAAGGTCCCTGAGCTTAATGATGAGCTTGGAGGGCACAATGGTGTTGAATGCTGAACTGTAGTCAATGAACAGCATTCTCACATAAGTGTTCCTCTGGTCCAGGTGGGAGAGGGCAGTGTGGAGGGTGAGGGAGATGGCATCATCCGTGGACCTGTTTGCTCTGTAGGCAAACTGCAGGGGGTCCAGTGAGTCAGGGAGGGAGGAGGTGATAAAAGTTTTGACTAACCGCTCAAAGCACTTCATGATGATGGAGGTGAGTGCAACTGGGCGGTAGTCATTGAGGCAGATGGGTTTTGTCTTTTTGGGGACAGGGACAATGATGGACTCTTTAAAGCATGTGGGGACTACAGACTGGAGCAGTGACCTATTGAAAATGTCTGTGAACACATCTGCCAGCTGAACTGCACACACCTTGAGAGCACGGCCAGGGATGCCATCAGGTCCTGGAGCCCTGTGTGCGTTGATCCTTTTCAGAGATCTACACACATCTGCACTGGTTAAAACCAGTGAGCAGGGATCCTGGGCCTTTGGTGCCTCCACAGCCGGGGGCTTCTCAAAGCGTGCATAAAATGTGTTCAGTTCATCTGGGAGAGATGCAGACACTTCCTCAGCACCACTCGTTGTCCTTTTGTAGTCTGTTATTGTTTTTAGTCCAGACCACATATTTCTGGCGTTGGAGCCCTTGTAGTTCGACTCCACCTTGTCCCTGTATTGTCTTTTCGCACTGCTAATAGCTCTCCGGAGTGCATACCTGGAATTCCTGTACTCATCCAAATCACCGCCGCTGTGCGCGATGGCCCGTGCTTTAAGTTTAGCTCGGACCTCGCCGTTTATCCAGGGCTTCTCATTTGGGAATGTCCGTATAGTAATCCGCGGCACGACGTCATCGATGCATTTGCCGATGTAGCAAATGACCGCGTCAGTGTGTGTGTTTATATCGTCCTCCTCAAACACACACCACTCCGTGATGCCAAAGCAGTGGCGGAGAGCAGAGTCAGACTGCTCGGACCAACGCTGCACTGTCCTTGTCACAGGTCGGTCCCTCTTCAGTCTCTGCCGGTAAACAGGGAGCAGAAGAAGAGATATGTGGTCTGACTTGCCGAAGGGGGGGGCGGGGGAGGGCTTTATATCCATGCCGGAAAGGAGTGTAAACATGGTCCAGTGTATTTCCACCGCGCGTGGGGCAGCTGACGTGCTGATAGTATTTCGGCAGGACTTTCTTCATGTTGGCTCTGTTAAAATCCCCGGCCACAATAAATGCGGCCTCTGGCCGAGAAGTCTCTGTCCTGTCGATAATCCCATACAGCTCCTCCAGCGCTGTGTTGTTGTCAGCGTGCGGCGGAACATACACTGCTGTTAGAACAACAGATGTGAACTCCCTCGGCAGATAAAAAGGCCGGCATCCGATCATGATGTGCTCTAGGCTGGGAGAACAGTCCGAAGAAATGATCTCCACATCTGAGCACCAGTTGTTGTTGATCATGAAGCAGACACCTCCTCCCTTGCTCTTCCCTGAGTTTATTGTCCGGTCCTGGCGATGAATGGAGAATCCGTGTGGAGCAATGGCGGCGTCCGGTATCGTGGGGTCGAGCCAAGTCTCCGTGAAAACCAAAACATTACAGGTCTTAATGTCCCGTTGAAATGCCACCCTGCTACGGAGTTCGTCCAGCTTATTATCCAGGGATTGGACATTTGCCAGAAGTAAACTCGGTAGAGGAGGCCTGTTTTCACGTTTCCTCAGCCTGACCAGGACCCCGGCCCGGGAACCTCGTGGTCTCTTCCTCCTGCGCTCCACAGGTAGAGCTCCAGCAGGTAAACACGGAGACTCTCCATTGTTTGCAGGTCGTCGTTGATTATTGCTGTCCACCAGCGACCTGATGTGTAAAAGTTGTTCTCTATCATATTGGATGATAGGGCTCGCTTGGGCGGTTTGCATGTTGCAAAAAAAGTTAAAAACAACCAACAAAGTAAAACAATAAAAACACTAAAATGTGGAGTTGTTGAGGAGCTCGAGACACGGCAGCCATCCTCGGCGCCATCTTGCTAGGAGGGTATAACCCATGCAAAACATTGCATAGTTTCCTTTCTTTGTCTAAGTAAAATAAAAAAGAAACTTTAAGTGCCCTGCCTCTTGAACCAGAGAGAAAGAACTTATATAAGTGCTCTCAGTGTATTTTACGCTATCATAGATAAGCAATATTGCACCGATTGCTGAACTCTCATCTCATGCCGATCTACTGTGTTTATATTGAACTGCTGTATACTACACAGTGTTTGTGAACTTGGTGGATAAGGTATGATTCATAAAGACAACATGTGAAAGGCTATTCATTAGGAGTATGTTAAGCATACCGCCATAGTAATAAAAGTGCAATTAGTGTTTAATGTATCACAACTCACTACTTGCAAATCCAAGTAGGTATTAATCATGCTATTTCAATGTTTTGCTAATTTGTTAGGAATGTTTAATTGAAACCCGCCTAAATCCTTGTCATATCTGCCTCACAAAGCATGGGAAACATTTTAACTTAACACTAGACTTAAAATCAGAAGGAAAAAACGTTGAGGTTCAGCAAGGAAACCATTTTAATTGGAAGCCTTGTTATAAACCAGCAGTGTTGGATGAAGTACTCTTCTATAGTTAAGGCGCCCTATTATGTTAATTTTCAGGTTCATATTTGTATTTTGTGCACTAATGTGACATGTTTAAAAAAGGTCTTTATTTTTCTCACACTGCCTGTGCTGCAGTACCTCTTTTCACCCTGAGTCTGAAACCAGAGCCCAGTCTGCTCTGATTGGTTAGCTGGTTGTCTCTAGTGTGATTGGTCAGTCGTTCAGAGATGTCCCACCCATAGGCTGTATAAATAATGGACGTAGTATCCGTGACGTCACCCATAGGTTTGTGAAGAACCGTAATGAAGCTCAAAGTGGGCGACTCCCACCTCCCGCCCGCTCCAGGCTAATCCAAATATGGACATAGGGTTGGAGCAGAAGCAGGCGTGGCTACTGAAACACGCCCATCTAGCGCGAAGCTACCAAGCTAGCGAAGGCTTCCAAGCTAGGCTACATGCTACCGTATGCTACTTTCCTGCGGTAGTATGTTCTCCAGCGGCAAGGTGGCTATCATACGCTCCCGTTTAGCATCATGGGCGTCTTGCTCGAAGGCTAACCCACAGCTAATTAGCTAGCTAACGAGCTAATCTAACAAGTGAGCAGACGATACTTTATACATTCTATGGAGCAGACACACTGATAATTAGTGCTAACTAGGGATCCATCTTCTCCCGCCTTTCCGTCAGGGTTGCGGAGGTAACAGCTCCAGCAGAGAGCCCCAAACTTTCCTTTCCCTGGCCACATCAACCACTGGGGGATTCCAAGATGCTCCCAGGCCAGCGAAGTGATATAATCCCTCCACCTGGTCCTAGGTCTACCCCTCGGTCTCTTCCCAGCTGGACGTGCCTGCCACCTGGGCACCTCTGGCATCCTCACGAACCACCTCAACTGTCTCCTTTCAACGCGAAGGAGCAGCGGTTCTACTCCGAGTCCCTCCCGGATGACTGAACTTCTCACCTTATCCCTAAGGGAGATGCCAGCCACCCTGCAGAGAAATCCCATTTCGGCCGCTTGTATCTGCGATCTCGTTCTTTTGGTTATGACCCATCCTTCATGACATAGGTGAGGGTAGGAACGAAGATGGCCCAGTAGACAGAGAGCTTTGCCTTCTGGCTCAGCTCTCTTTTCGTCACAATGGTGACCCCGAGATACTTGAACTCCTTCACTTGGGGTAAGGCTTCATTCCCTACCTGGAGTGGACAGTCCATCGGTTTCCTGCTGAGAACCATGTCCTCAGATTTGGAGGTGCTGATTCTCATCCCAGCCGCTTCACACTCGGCCACGAACCGATCCAGTGCGTGCTGAAGGTCACAGACCGATGAAGCCATTAGGACCACATCATCTGCAAAAAGCAGTGGTGCAATCCTTAGCCCACCGAACTGAAGACCCCCTCCCCCTCGACTACGCCTCGAAATCCTGTCCATGAATATCACAAACAGGATTGGTGACAAAGTGCAGCCCTGTTGGAGGCCAACCCTCACCGGAAATCGGTCCGACGTGCTGCCGAGGACCCGGACACAGCTCTCGCTTTGAGAGTACAGAGATTGGATGGCCCTGAGTAGAGACCCCCTCACCCCGTACTCCCGCAGCACCTCCCACAGTATCTCCCTGGGAACCCGGTCATACGCCTTCTCCAAATCCACAAAGCACATGTAGGCCGGATGAGCGTACTCCCAGGCCCCCTCCAGGATCCTTGCGAGAGTGAAAAGCTGGTCTGGTACCACGTACACTTATGAGCATCCTTATGTTCGAACATGGTGTTTGTTATGGCCAATCCATGACTAGCACAGAAGTCCAGTATTAAACCACCACTCCGGTTCAGATCAGGGGGGCCGTTCCTCCCAATCACGCCCCTCCAAGTGTCTCCATCATTGCCCACGTGTGCGTTGAAGTCTCCCAGCAAGACTAAGGAGTCCCCTTCAGGAGCCCCATAACTAGGGATGCACCGATTGCAAAAATGTCGGCCGATGCCGATACCAGTGACGCTGGAAGTCATTCAGAGTTGGGGGTGCTGAGTGATGTCACCCGGTGACGATGACGTCACACCAAACGCAGCTCAACGGAGCAAAAAATGGATTCAATATTATGCTACAGGAAACAAAAATATCACGATTATGTAAAAGTAGAAAATTAATGTTTTTATTTTGAAAAGTAAGAAGTTGAAAATAAAAATTATTAATTTACTACGTCAGTGTTGCAATAGTCCTTCACCAGGGGGTGCTGCAGCACCCTCAGCACCCCTACTTCCAGCGTCCCTGATGTCATCATATTTTACCGATGTGCCGATGGTGGTAAATAAGACTAACATCGGCCAATGCCTCACTGATGTATCGGTGCATCCCTAGTGCTAACGGTGCTAAAATATAAATAAAATAATAATAACATTTCACTTACCGAAAAAACTGGAGACCAGACTTCTTGGACGGTCTGTTAGTACAATTTATCGCACAGCAAGCCATATTATGTCTGATATTTGCATTCAAAAGGAACCAACACCACCAACATGTCCGACACATAGACTGTATATATAGATGGACAGAGTGGCTCCATTCAGCTGTGTTCTATAGAATTGAAGCAACCGAGGCGACGCCATCTTTGAAAATTTGGAGCCAGTTCGAAGTACGCTTGCGCAGTAGAATCTGAAGCATGCGCAGTGAAGAGGAGGTCGCGATCAGACCCGCCCACTCATCGAGTGAAACACGCCCCTTATCGAGTGAAACACGCCCCCTTCTCCGTCCGTTCCCCACCACACACACATTCACATTCGTTCAGTCAGTCATTGTACGACATTCATTTGACTAGGCTATGCCTTTAATAAACTAGCAGAATGCCGAGGTACTCGGTAGCATAACGTTAGCGAAGTTAAACCGCCTTCATAGCGAAAACAGCTGTCATAACGTTAACATTAAATCTCATTAAATGTTACCAAGAACTGTTAATGTTAAAGTTTGAAATCCTTCACGTACACGGCTTCGTCTAAGAACTATCACACCATCGTTACATAAAATAAACTGACAATATACTGACAATGATTAGACTAGTTCTATCTTTAAATTAATAACGCATAGTACCGCTGAATGCTGAGGTAAATTAACCTGGTAACGTAACGTAACAGATTGCCAACTAGATCGCTATTCCTGGCACAATGTCAAATAAGATACATAAATAATAACAATAATAACCATCCTTCTACCTAATGTCACTAAGAATAATGTTATTTGTTAATTTCACCTCATGTATTTCACAGAGCACGTCAAACACCCTCATCGCAAAGCCAGCTGTGACAGCTGTCATTAAATATTCAGCCTAGAATATTTAAACGTTAACGTTAACTTTTTTCTCATTAGAAATCTCGATGTTTCGAGCGTCTTCAACATACAAATCTATCTGTTTTTCGTTGGTATATGACCATAATCCTTTCAAGGATGTCCGAAAATCTATAGATTACTGTCAAATTAAGTTAACTTTCTAACGTTAGCGGCTAAACTATCGCTACCGTCATTTTAATGAGTTCGCTAGCTAATATTAAGTTAATATTCACTTACCGAAAAAACTGCACAGAGCTCCCCTGAGATGGCCTGTTAGTACAATCAACAGCACAACACGACATGACTGTCAATATATAAATGTAAAGTAATAACAGCAAATAAAACAAATATGAGTTGCCTGACAAAAGAACACCACTACAGCCGAGCCTACAGCTACTCTGAATGAAATGAAATGTTGAAGGAGGTTGCAAGCGGCTGCACTGTCAATCAAAGTGTAACCACGCCCCTTTTATATTTATTAAAATAACATTAAAGAAAATAATTTCTCGGGAAAAAGAAAAATGGTGTGATGTGAAGCACCTTGAAAGCTATTTTTTCGAATAAAAAGTTGTGGATGCAAAATTTGTTTTAGGTGAGAAAAGTGACATAGAAAGTTGGTTACTTGCCCATTGAAAATACATGGGAATGGGCGGAGCTACGCATTGTACTGCAGCCAGCCACCAGGGGGCTCTGGACTAGCGCTTGCTTCACTTTTAACGGACGAACCTCTGTCCATCAATATATACAGTCTATGGTCCGACAGGTCAGGTGCAGAGGCTGTTGACGGAGCTAGCAGAGCAGACAACTAGCGGCTAGCGCCCACTGACGGCACCAAGCTGTCAATCAAAGCGACCACGCCCTTAATTATGCATAACTTTAAGCCTTAATATAATTTAAACGGGAGAGTTATATACTTGCTTTTGGTCTCTATAGCTAAATTGTATTATTATTTTATTCATATTTTAGCACCGTTAGCACTAGGGATGCACCGAGTTATATACCCTCGTCACAGTTGTCATGAAAAGGGAAATTAGCTATAGAGACCAAAAGCAATTTTTGTACCACGCTGTAAACATGTTTATTTCTGCTGTAAAAACTGGCATTTTAACATGGGAGGTCTATGTAAATTGCTCTGTTTTGGAGCCCCGGAGATTGCCCCTTGGTCCCACCCAGTAGGTGCGAGTTTTACATACTGATGTCACCATGTTACCCAAGTAAAGGAGTCCAATGGAGGTGTTTCAGACAGGGGGGCAGTGTGTGGGAGAGAAACGCAGAGATTTTTGCCTTTACAGACCATTGACATGCACTAAAACTTATCTTTGCAGCTTCGTGATGGCGGCTGAGAGGACGCTGGCGTGAATGTCGCCGCTTCTCAGTTCTCCAAAGTTCTCCAACTCGCTAAAATTATCAGACTCCAAACTTGGATTCCTACCTCTGAATCGCGGGTCTACAGGTTGCTGCTACAGGGATTTGCAAATCGCTGTTGTTTACGAGTTGATCTGCTTACTAGTAGGCATCAATCTCGCGTCGCTACATTCTCGTCAGCCTGCGTAATCTGCGTATACTTTTCATTCATTTCAAGACGATCTGTGGACTACCACCAACGAGAGTGTTCGTGTTACGGATACCCTGCTTGACACAGATCAACAGTGCTGCAACTGACCTGGTTCACCCGGACTGCCTCCTCCATAATAGTCTTGCTGAAGTTTTCCTGTTCGTAGTTAGCCGCCGCGCTAGCAGGCTAACACTTTCTGGTGCTCTTAGCTGGATAGCTAGGATGCGCTGTCTCGCTGCCATGACTCTCTACTCTGCGGCTGAACTTCTAAAACTCAGCACTCTCTCTTCTCCGAACTGTCTTGAGGTCATCAGATCTCTCTGCCTACTTCGTCGCCCCCGCTACGTGCATAGGGCTGCCAGGCACAAGTTTGTTTACATGGATAATACTCTTGCTGTCCCCTCAGTTAGGTGCACCGCTTCTCTGCTGCAACGTTATCATAACAAACCACGCCCACTTGCTGTCAACCGGTGTCCTCTGCTCCCCATCAATTGCACTGTGACCCCTGCTGCTGCCTCCATGAATAGGGCTGCCACATTTATGTTATTAAACACTCGCTCACTAAATAACAAAGCCCCACTAATTTATGAAGTTATTCTGGATAAAAAGCTGGACTTCCTATGTCTGACAGAGACATGGCAGAGCCAGCAGGACTTCGTAACTCTTAACCAAGCCACTCCCCCAGACTATGTGTATCTTCATAAGGCCCGTAGCCTTGGCCGTGGTGGTGGGCTAGCTGTTATTCATCGATCTAATATACTGGTCAAAGAATTTCCAGTCAGCTCCACTTCCTTCGAAAGTCTCCATTTTGCATTGGCAGGCGCTACACAGCTCCAAGTGCTGCTTATCTACCGGCCGCCTAAAGCCTCCACCCACTTCTTGTCAGAGCTCTCCGGGTTGCTTGCCACCATCTGCCCCATGTACCCATCTACTATTTTAATGGGTGACTTTAACATTCATGTGGACTCGGCTAACTGCCCCTTTGCCTCTGACTTTTTGTCACTATTGGACTGTTTTAGTATTGCGCAACATGTGCATGTTCCAACACACACCAAGGGGCACACCCTTGACCTTGTGTGCTCCACTGGAATCACCCCCTGTCATCTCCAGTGTGATGACCTGGCTATTTCGGACCATCTCGCCATCTCATTCTCTGTTTCTGTGCCCCTTCCCAGTCAGCCCAGTAAACGAACCATCACATTTCGGAAAACCAAACAGGTCTGCACATCCCTGTTGTCTTCCACCCTTGTGACCCACCTGGCCACTCCCCCTCTTAACACCACCGTGGATGGTCTGGTGGAACACTACAATACTGCTCTCTCCCTCAGTCTGGACTCAGTTGCCCCTCCCATAACCCGGTTGGTCTCATTTGCACGCCCCGCTCCCTGGTTTACTCCTGAGCTCCGCCTCATGAAAGCAGCCGGCCGCCAGCTTGAGAGGCGCTACAGGACATCTGGCCTCACCGTACACCATGAGGCCTACAAAGACCACATCAGGGACTACAAGGAGGCTCTCTTGAAGGCGAAGACACTCTACTACTCCATACTTATTAATAACCAACAAAACCACCCTAAAAAGCTTTTCATAACAATCAACCGACTACTGCGCCCTCCTGATTCCCCCCAACCCTCTGATGCAGCTGATCTGTGTTCCAGGTTCCTGGACTTCTTTCAGAAAAAAGTGGAAACTATTCATAATCACCTTCTGCAATATTCTACGCCACCCCCCCCTTCTCCCCACCATCCTGGTGCCGACACCCCTACTGCCTGCCCACTGCAGTGTTGCCTCTCCTCCTTCACCATGTTGGACACTGACCAGGTGCATGACTTGGTGTCCAAAGCGAAGACCTCCTCCAGCCAGCTGGACCCCATGCCTACCACCCTGGTGAAGACCTGCCTCCCTGTCATCTCTGCCTCTATTGCCGCCATCATAAACTGCTCACTGGACTCTGGTGTGGTGCCCTCAGGCTTCAAAACAGCTGCAGTCATTCCCACCTTGAAAAAGCCCGGTCTGGACCCTGACGACCCTAACAACTATCGTCCAATCTCCAACCTTCCTTTCCTAAGTAAAATTCTGGAAAGAGCAGTGGCTTCCCAGCTTCAACATCACATGTCACACCATGAGCTCTTTGAACCCCTCCAATCTGGCTTCAGAACTCAACACAGCACCGAGACCGCCCTCATTAAAATCACTAACGACCTGCTCACTGCCGCCGACAATGGCCTCATCGCCATCCTCATCCTCCTCGACCTCTCTGCAGCCTTTGACACAGTGTCCCACTCCATCCTCCTCTCCCGTCTCACTGAGCTCATCGGCCTCAGGGGCTCAGCTCTCTCCTGGTTTCAGTCCTACCTTTCCAACCGCAAACAATATGTCACCCTGAAAGATGCCAACTCCATCCTGGCCCCAGTCAATCATGGCGTACCCCAGGGATCTGTGCTCGGCCCTCTCCTCTTCACCATCTACATGCTCCCCCTCGGCCAAATTATTCGTCACCACGGCCTCAGTTTCCACTGCTACGCCGACGACACTCAACTGTACATCAGCACCAAACCCTCCACTCTGCTCCCACCTGGCCCACTCATCAACTGTCTGCAAGAACTAAAACCTGGATGACCTCTAACCTCCTCAAACTCAACAGCAATAAAACTGAGCTCATGGTTGTGGCGCCCAAGCCACTGCTCAGGAAGGTTGGGGATCTTCTCCTGGAAGTGGATGGCTGCTACATCACCCCATCACCCGTTGTCCGCAACCTGGGTGTCATTCTCGACCCCACTCTATCATTCCAGTCCCACATTAACAACATCACTAAATCTGCATTCTACCACCTGAAAAACATCTCAAGACTCCGACCCTCACTTTCAGCCTCAGTAACCGAAACCCTCATTCACTGCTTCATCTCCACCCGCCTGGATTATTGCAATGCCATCCTCACAGGTCTCCCCTCAAAAACCCTGGACAGACTGCAATATGTACAGAACTCTGCTGCTAGGGTCTTAACTGGCATTAAGCCCTGGCAGCACATCACCCCCACCCTCATGCAGCTCCACTGGTTACCTGTCAAATTCCGCATCAAATTCAAAATCCTATTACTCACCTACAAGTCCCTCCACGCCCTTGCCCCCCGTTACCTCTCCGACCTCCTACACCCCTACACCCCCCTGCGGTCCCTCAGGTCCTCTGTCAAGGACCAGCTGGCAGTACCCCGCACCCGACTTAAGACTTTTGGGGACAGGGCCTTTTGTGTGTCTGCCCCTACCATGTGGAACCAACTCCCCCCACACATCCGCTGTGCCCCCTCAGTTGATTCATTTAAAAAGCACCTCAAGGCACACCTTTTCTCTGAGGCCTATGGACTTTAACCCCCTCACAACCCCACCTGGCGCCCTGCGCACTTGCACCCTCACTCACTCTCACACACGCACTCACACACACACACACACACACACACACACACTCTTTGTAAAGCGACCTTGAGAGTCCTGAAAGGCGCTATATAAAATTAATTTATTATTATTATTATTATTATTATAACACGGAAAAAAAGAAAAAAAAAATCATTATAGGGCCCCTTAAAGTAAAAAGTAACAATACCTGATTGTAAAAATACTTAATTCTAAAAAATACAAAATATGACTTAATTAAAGTAATCAAAATTCAAAAGTACTACAGGGGCGGCAGTGGCTCAGTCAGTAGGGAAGGGTCGCCGGTTCACGTCCCGATCGGACCAAAAAAAAAAAAAAAATATGGAGTGAGCTGGTAGCTGGAGAGGTGCCAGTTCTCCTCCTAGGCCACTGCCGAGGTGCCCTTGAGCAAGGCACCTAACATCCATCTGCTCCCTTGGCGCCGGGTACCTGGCATCCTCTCTGCTCTGCCACCTCTCCTCTTTATTAAGTGTGAAAAAACATTTCAGAATCAAATACAGTATATTAAAATACTGCATTATGATTATTGGGTAGTATGTTTATTTATTAGTTGATATGTATTTTGTATTAGCTAATATAGTCTGAATTTGTAAAGTAACTAAAGCTGTCATAAATGTAGTGGAGTAAAAAGTAATAGTAGCATAAAAAGCAAAGTTGTTCCTAAGTAGAATACCTGACTAAATGTAACATCACTACATTCTGTTAAGCAGAGCGTGCTTTCAATGGTTCGCCACTTTTCTTTAAACAAAAGGTTGAGCTGATTTATTTGTTTTCAGTCTTTTATACAAAGCATGTCAATTTGAGTAGAAAGTGCACATAAATGTCCTCTTATGCAAAAGGAAAAGATTAAAAAGTTACTGGTTTTTGCCAGGATGCAGTGTGTTATCAATTGTCTGACCGGAGATGCAAACATGCGAAAAGAGAAAACAATGATTTGGTACATTATAAGCTTCTTTGTAAATGTTTTAATTATTGCAGAGATGTCAACGCTCAAACTGAAACAAAAACAGAATATGTCCCGCAGCAGCAGCAACAAAATCACAATGTGGAAACAATATATCCTTTTGAATTTGGATGATGAGTAAGGGCTAAGGGAGGAGTGACACGCAGCTTCCCTGTCTCTCTTCCATTCCCCTGATGCTTCCAACCCCTAATCTTGACTGCAGATGCAAATAGTTTAAAAAACGTCCCTACCAAACATTTGCATTTAAACAAATAGATAAAGGTCATTTTGAAAAGCTGCCTCCTCATGACTGCAGTGTGATGTGGCATGTTCCATGTGTCCCTGCCCTCCTGACAGCATAGTTAAAGCTCCCATCGTGGCACGCCACTCAGTATGGTGCTGCTGCACACTGGGATTCAGCTACTGTAGGCAAATACAGCCAGGGAGAACAGAGAGGCATTTGTGTGGGTGTGTGTGACAGTGTATGAGTGTGTTTGTGTGTTTGTGTGTGAGCTCAACAGCATCATGGATACAGGTAGGACACTCATTCACACACAGGCTGACAGCTGATGTCATTATTTTTGTGAGAAATGTTAATATTTCCTTTATAAAAAGATGTTTTCCCTTTAAAACAGTATTGCCTTTTATTTCTAATAAGGTTGTGCTTTTATTTTGTACAACAAAAAAAGGCAATTTGGCTTATCCTATAAGTGTGATGATGGTACTTGTATTTTGCCTCATGTTTGATTATGTTAGCTTATTGAATCAAAAGTTAGTAAATAAGTTGATTCAGAAGAAATTATATAAGAATGTATGTCATTTCTCTATCTAGTTCACTTATATCAGCGTATGATATTTAAAAGATGCTTTTAAAGTCAAGCATGCGTGGGATTTCTTGTGCTAATTGATTTGATATTATAACTAAGATTCATAAAGTAAGATGTATTTGGATATGGAATAACACCTGATGGGATGAAGCTTGTTTCGTCAAAAGTCCATGATATACTATATTTTGATCTAATATTTTCCAGAATGTCATTGAGCAATGTGGGGTCTTATCTAAAACATCCATTCAAAAGCAGGGATCTTTTTCATAACGTTTTTTGCATGCAATATCCGTTTGCATAATAAAGTTTGCATTTTCATTGAGTTAAATCTTGTGCTCTCCAGGAAATCACACCAGCAAACATTAAAGATTTAAAGAACAATGTAACCAAATTAGCTTTTTCTATGATGCATGCATAAAAAACATTCTGATTAAGTATCTGTATTTGTTTTAAGATGTCTTACCCCCTCCAGTCGTCCTACACTGTGAGGCTTCAGCCAATGTTTGTAGTAAATTGCCTCTTTTTAGTAATGCATTTGCATTGACCAAACCAGAGGCAATTTCCATGACATTTACACACCAATCCCAAAGAGTAATTCGCCTACATGAATAAAACTGTGAAACATTCAAATGAACTCACATTTGTGGGGATAGATGAACATTTGTATGAAGCTGTAACCAGGTCAAACTGTGTCTGGATTTGTTTCACATGTGGATTTTCATACAAATGTTCTGCTTTTTGTCTAGAATACTCCAAGAGAGTGTACCAAGGCGTTCGAGTGAAGCACACAGTCAAGGACCTGCTGGCGGAGAAGAGATCCCGACAAACAAACGGGCCCAGATACAACGTAAGAACAATCTCCTCTAAAGCGCTCAGCCTTTGTCCTGTCCTGTCTCTCCCCACTTTATTTTTTCCCAAACCAAACAGCCACAGTTGACATTCTGAGTGTATCACAATTAAGTGGTCGCCTTTAAAAAAAATCTATTCTCCTTGTTTACATTTCTGCTTGTGTTTGTGGACTAACGATCCGTGCCATTGAACACCTGTACCTCCTCCCTCTGTCTCTGCTCCCCTCGAGCACATGCAAAGCCAATCTGTAAATAGCTGAGCACTAGACACAAAGCGCAGAGACCCATCCTGACCTCACAAAAGAACGTTGACACAATGCTCGCAATGGCCACAAACTCCCGAAAACTTCTCGAGCTGGAGGCGGGGGCAGGGTGGGAAGATCGAGGTGGACAGGTAGCATAGAGAAAGGGCAGTGAAGGATTCTGCCCATGCAAAGTTTGATCAACACACACCTGCCAGTATTATCCTCTGAAGTGTACAGGCTGCAGACAAGCCTCCTATTGTTGTCTCAGAAACACACGCCGATAGACACAGTCAGAGGAATCAGGCTCGGCTTTAGACCTCTGCATGCACGAGCAAGACTGGCTTTTCACCACCTGTCAAAAGGCTTTACAGGACAGTATGCTCTGTTTGTTTACTGGTTAGCATCAGCTTGTCCCCTCTATATATGCAGGCCGCTAACAACGCACGCATTGAAGGGATTGTGAGAAAGACAGAGAAGAAGATAACATTAGATGCAACAAAGGGCTCCAAAACTCACCCTCCTCCAATGTTACCCTTTGCATGAAATGCCCAGAGTGTTCTAACGTGAGTGCATTTAGCATAGAAGGCGGCTAACTGCCAACTTTAGGCTCGCAGGTCAGCAAGCCTTATTTCCATAGGTATTGATTTTCAGAATCAACAAGACCCTGCCCTTTATGTTGTATTTGGGGTTGAGGCCTTTTAGTATATATCTAAATTAGCATCACCAATGTTTAATTGCATATACAAATGTATGACCCATGACTCATTGTAATAAGCTGTAGAGGGAAAATGATTTTCAGGGTTTCAAACTCATCAAAAAGCAACAATGTTGTATTGGGTGACATGTTTCTTCATTTTCCTGAACACACTAACTCACTAAGTTCAATTGCCTCAATTCTACATACAGTGCTGCCTTAAAGTAAAATTAAGATTATTATTAGATATTATATTAGATAGTTCCAGAGTGCAAATCATTATTACACCTCTGTCGTTAATACCATTATATCTGTTTTGATTACATAACATTATGGATGAACAAAAAATAGCAAGACAAAATCTTTGCCAACATAGCAAAACATCCAACAAGGGCAACAACACAAGACGCAGCAAGCTAAACAATACAACTAACCCGGATTCAGAGTTATTAACAACAGTTAGCAGTTAGCCTAACATTGGCAAGATTAGCCTTAAGCTGCATTCAGTTGATATACATTTTTTTAGCTAGTTAAGTTGTGTTCCTATTGCTACTTTCCCTGGTAGCTTGCGTCATTCAGCTGTCATCTGATTGGTTGCGTGTCAAAAGGTCAACAAGATCAAAGTAAAAATTATTTGAACTTTGAGCGCTTGGCAAGATTAACAGCTTCCTCCATACTGCAGAACACACAACAATGTTAGCGCAGAGCCGTTTTACATGTGTTTATCATGTGAACGCAGCTTTCAGCCTTCTGTCCATCAGTAAATTCAGTAAATCCTTGAGATTTGAAGAACATTAAAACATTTTCTTCATAAATTGTGGAAACAATGCTTTCACTATACACTGGATTTACGCCTTACGTACTTCTCTATAGACTGTACGAACTGCTGACCAAAGGACAGGTGTTGAGGACACAGGGAAATTTGCATTCAAACCAATTTTTATGTGTGGGGGTCCCGTTTCTTGGCTCAACAGCACATCAGTCCAGAATTCCCCACTAGCTGAGCTATCCCCGACCACTGTGGCTACCAGTTTTATGATCAGTATCATCTAGGTATTAAATTTGATGTATTGAAAAATAAAAGCTGACACAAGTGATTGTGATTTTGAGTGATATAGACAGGAACAGCTTGAATGTTTGCAACATCATATTGTAATTATTTTGAAAGCTGATGTAATTTTTAGTAGTAAATGTAATATACTATAGAACTTTCCATCCGTTTAAGAACTCTGTTCAATAAGCAAACAATGTAAGGCTATTTAAGTCTGATTTTTTCCCCATGAATAACAGTTCTTTTAAAGTATTGCTTGATCAAATAACCTGGTGATTTTTCTGCTGTTTTTCAAAAAAGGTATTAAAAAAATCTTAATTCTAAAGTTAAGCCACTATATAGGTCATACCTCCATTGCACCGGGTTTTATATGCAGACATCATGCCTCTAATTCAGCCCCCTTTCTTTTTTGTGAACATATTGTGTGATACAATTAACATGGCTAGCTAATCTAAGAATTCTCATACACATGAACATTTAGCATTGTATAAAATACATAAAAATATTACTAAACATTTTTTTAAATCCTGATAAAATAAACAACTAAATTAACAACGAAAAAAAAGGATTGAAGGCAGAAGTTTAAAGTCAACAGACGAAAAAAATACATAAAAAGTAAAACTGCAAAATGTATAACAATGAAAATACACGCACATTAAGTATTGCATGGATTTCTCACAATACAATGAGTTCTTAGCTTCACTCTTGCAATGTCTCTTCAATGTCTTGTTTGCAGAAACAGACTGAGCTATTAAAATGATACACGGAGACACAAACTGACTATAGCCATCCTTGTGTGAGCTTATGCTGCCTTTTTTATCTCTTTGAATAAAGGGCCATTGAGAGTGAAGAGCATACTCTGACCGCAGCAGAGGCAGCCTCCTCATGTCGGAACACGGAGAGCCACAGTGACAATATAAGATCTTACATAATTTCACCTCAGTTGGCACTCTCTGCTGAGCCCTGTTTGCATTTATGTCTAAGTGATGTGCCCAAACACGCTGCTATTACATAAATTACCTGGGACTGTGAAAAACTGAGTCAGGGAAAATTGTATAAAGCTGAAGAAGAGACCCACGACTCCAGATAAAAATGTTAAAGATCTCATTAAAAGTGATGCAAATTGTTGTCAGAAAAAAGCTCTGAGAAAAAAATATAAACTGTATATGTAATATGAGTATATTCTCAGAAAATATATACATTATATACATAATATGAGTATATTCCATGTGCATGCATGTTCTTTTATTATTGCATGAAATAGGTGCAACTTTATTTTAAATATCAGTATTAGTATATCATGCAGCAGCTGGGAGTATACGTCTAAGGAAGGTGTTTTGCATAGGAAGGAAGACCTTTCCTGAGAAACAATGTTAATAAGTATAACATCATTACCGCGTCCTTCTCCTCCACACACGCAAACACACACACACACATACACACACACACACACACACACACACACACACACACACACACACACACACACACACACACACACACACACACACACACACACACACACACACACAGTGCCTGTCTTTCGACAATGGAGCGAGCTGATTTCCATACGCAGCCTTCAGAGAAGCACTGAGCCGTACCTGGCCCACATGAGGAAGTCTTGGCACTGGCAAATGACATTCAAATTCAACCCTCAAAATTTGCTTGCCTGCCAGCCAACGCGGCTTAATATCAACTCTTTCATGTTAGCAATATGCAAATGACAACCTGTCCAATCCTGTTTGTGTGTCCCTGCATTCTGCGCCAATATTTATCTTCTATATTATATAAAATAAAGAAGCTTGAATCTTTTTGATGAAATACATATTAATGATATTATTAATTACATAACAAATTCCTTAAATGTGTATGAGTAAGAATATGAAGCAGGACAGGTTAATAACAGGTTGCAGCACATGTTTTTTTTTTAGGACACCATAAAATACAGGTGGGTCCCTATTCAACATATTGTTACCAAAAACGTTTTAAAAAAAGAGCCAAATAAAGGAATTGTTATATAAGTATTAACAAACTCTCCCAATGTTGCCATTTAATGTATTAATATTTTATTTGTGGAGGGTGACCGTAAGATTCATGATTATATTGTCTAAGATTGTTTTTTACTTAAAAACATATGCAGTTACGAAAAATGCTATCTTCCCAAAATGTAGCCTACAGAATAGTGAGTCCAATATGTTTTTTGTAATATGATCTCAACACTTGTGTTAATCTGAATTATTTCAGGATAATTGAAAATGTATATATATAATAACCCAAGGAAAAAAGAAAGAGGAAACTGATTAGCCAAAAAATATACTGTTTAATGATTTGAAGATAAAGAGAAAAACACTGTATAACACACTGCACTAGCTGCACTGGCACCCACTGCCGTCTATACAGCTCACAGGAGAAGGGGTGAGTGTGCAGCAGCTTATCACCTGAGGGAGAAGCTGCACCTGCAGGGACGTAACAACAATCATGACATAAAACGTAATATTGTGCCATACCTGGCAGGAACAGTCATCCAATTCCTTTTTGCTTACTCCTCATACTGCACATTCTGATGTGCACAGATTGCTCCTGATGCTGTTGTAATGAGAACATTTGATATTGTTCACACAAAAAGCCCTTTTTCCTTTTGGCTCCACATGCTCATCCTTTGTGTACATATTTCCTTTTACCTGTTTTTATTGTATCTTAAATGTGATGTCATGATTTTAGTTTTTGTGTTTCCTGTTTTATTTGACATTTTCTCCTTGTGCCTTACTTCCTGTGTTTTACCACCCTGTGTATCGTCTCCTTAGCCCTTTATCATTTCTCAAATGTTCCCCTCCTCGAATCTTCGAGTCCTCGGTGTTAAATTTTACTTTGTGATGCGCCCTTACTCAGGTTATTACGGATTATGTGACGTCACTACAGGGTGCATGCTAATTCTATCTGTTCAGTCACCTGTTATTATCAGTGCGTGAGACACGAGGGATGTAGTCGAAGGGCTGTGTCAGACTGTATTCCTAAAATAAATATGCCTGGATGAGGGCTAAAGAAAAAGGAATGACTCTTTGCTTAACCTCCACTAACGTGAGTGAAAGGAAGATTGTGCCTCCATGCTCTACACTCGGTCCTCCGGTAGTGACCCGGAAATCGATTTCAGCCCGCCATGTTGAAGGACATCCAATTTAAATAAACGCACATCGAGGATCGAGGAGGCTCTCTGGAGTAGTTATAACCGAGGATACACTGATGTATCCTCCCGGGATTGTATTTATACTAGGTCTCATAGGTGAAAAAAAAAAGCTAAAATGTTGCCTAGGGAAGCAAAACGGTCAGTGCCGGCCCTGTATGTATCACTCAGTAATATACAGACCTACATTACACTCTTTAAACAGTAGATATTTTTCATAAAACCATAGTGCTTCACATAATGAAATATACAGCGGCTGTAGCCTGATATAGCTACTATATGCCTTAGGTGCTGTAGGTGCGTGTTAAACCTATACAGTGTAAATATTTAATGGGCCCCGGGCCACTTTGTACTATGAAAAGTGGGCCTGAAGGTCAAAAAGGTTAAGAACCCCTGTTGTAGAGTGTGTGTGCGTATATGCGGCGGACAGACAGGACAGGTCTCAGTTGGTCTGGTTAACCGTGCTTACTTTTAAATAAAACCTTTTGGCCAGTAACTTCCTTTCCCCGTTGTAGCAACCAGAGAGAGGAGAGGGAAATATATCCAGTCTCTGATGGTGTTACGTTATTATGAGAGTGCTCTGATACCTGTTTGATACTGAAATCGTACATACAGCCCCGGAAAAAATCAAGAGACCACTTCAGCATTATCAGTTTCTCTTGTTTTATTATTTATAGGTTTGTCTTTGAGTTAAATGTTAAATTTTGTTTTATTGTACTCTATAAACTACTGGCAATTTTTCTCTGAGTTGGAATTCAACAGACACTGGAATGGCTGCCATACATGTAGAGATAAAGATTTAAGAAACATTTGGAGTGGTCTCTTAATTTTATCCGCGGCAGTATATATACAAACATATATATTATTTAGCATGTCTACAGGACATTCCATAGTTAAATCAGTTCATTAAATGACAAATATTTCCCCCTCAGTCAAATCATCCCGGATCCTGTCCGCATCTGTAGCCTGTTAGTGTCTCATTATACCACATTGTGAATGATTTAAAGTAAATGTAAATATGTAAATGGTCATGAACACAGTTATGCCCATCAGACAGGGTGCTGCTGTGCCTCCTGTCATCATTACTGGATGTTGCTTCAGAATGACGCTCAGAGGAGAGGATTTCTCATTTTTCTAAACGCCTGTTGCTTCCATTCCTCTCTCCTTGGTTCCCCTCCTCGACTCCTACGCTCAAATCTACTGTGGCTGGGACTAAGACGCGAGGCGAGGAGTCAAGGAGGGGAAACTGAGAAATGAGAAAGAGCTCTTGTGTTCACCTGCCGCCCCTGTGTTTCTCCTTCCCTCCCAAACTGTGTCTTGTCTTGTGATTAGTCTTGTGTGTATTTAGTCTTGTGTTCCCTATGATTTGTCATCGTCGTCCTCATGGTTGTTCTAGTCATTTTTTCCAGTGATCCTCCTGCATGCTTTTTTATTTCATGAAAAAGTTCTAAAACTAAATTCAAACAGATTTGTGCTGCATATATTCTTTCACCCTCACTCTATAATCATTTAACTTTTATCTCATGACCCTTGGGAGTGGACCGACTCCTAGGTTAGGAACGATATCACTAAACTAGCTAATAGTATAGAAAAGAGTTTAAACCATCTGTATTTAACTCAGTGGTTGCGTTGTTTGCAACAAGGGAGAGACACCTTGGACTGCCATTACTCTGAGCAGCATTGGGATTTGGACATGCGTGTTGTGCTGGTCTGATTAGTGTGATGCAGTAGTGACAGCTACTACTTAGTGCGGCAATAGGAAGCTTAAAAGTGTTCTATTGCCATTTTAAGTACATTTAGCTGATAATACTTTTATTTAAGTAGGGTTTTTAATGCAGGACTCTTACTTGTAATGAAGTGTTTACACTAAAGCATTTGTACTCAAACGTAAAGCTACTATAAAATACTTTTATTTTGATAATAAGAAATGACCCTGTGCAACCAACGTAGCATTTGATGATCCTAAACAGAATTATCACCTGAATCTCAACTTAGCTTTGCTGCATATTTTATCGAGTTTCAGCTTCTACTATGGTAACTAAACTGCAAATATTTTCTTGGATTTGTGGGGTAGGCAGAATCACAACGTTAAATACTAACGTGGCTTTGTAATTTCTGGATTTGTAAATAAGTGACCGTTGAAAGAAAATCACTGTTTTGACTAAAAGGTTCATGACAATTCAAATGAAAGGATCTGAATTCATTTTCCACCCCTACATCTACACACTGGCCACTCTCTCTAATGATGCCAACAACCATTGTGTTGAATTTCAGCTCTTAATAACAGACTTATTTCAAAAGTCTTCAGAGAGGTAAATGGATGCAGTAACCACAAGTCAGGTACATTCACAGGAATGTCTGTTTAATATTCCTTTCACAGTGATTGTTAGCCTAGCAAGCTAAACCCCTACAGCAAAAAGCTGTACCGGGGTCTAGTCTAGCTCGAAGGCAGTGTGGGCGGGATCAACGGTTGTCTGTCAAGTTGCCTCTGCACTCAACGCCACGCAATAGGATGGCGAACAACCAATCAGAGCTATGAAGAAGGATTACGTAGTCCGCGCGACGGGAAGTACATGGTGGAGTGTAGTCACTAGTAAACCGAACTTTGTGAAACATGGAACTGAGTGATTGTTGCCGTTTTTGCAAAAAAAACTTGAGAATATCTGGCGTGCTTTCAAATTCGGTACTTATCTTCGACAGACAGAAAGAACACAAAACGAATCGAAAGACGCTAGGAATTCGCTAGGATTAGCCATTGGGATCAGCCAGTTTACCTCTCTCTAAAACTACACACTGAAACGTCGCACCTCTGTCGTCACTAGGTAGCCCGGCCCCCGATCTCGCTCCTCACGATTTGATTGGTCCGAACCACCGTGGCCCGAGCAGCCTTGCTAACTGACGAGGGTTGACTAGACCGCCCCAGCAGCAAATTCAATTTGCGGTCGCTAGGGGCGTCTAGATTTCTAGTGTGTAAGTGATTGTATCAATTGCATAGCAATCAAAAAACTTAAACGTTGACTTTAATTAAATCTATTATGTCAACAAATTTCCCGTATCTGTATTAGGTTAGTTGAAAGCAATAATTTTAAGTTGAACCTAAAATGTGTTATTCAAACTTAACATTATTGCTTACAACTTAGCTAATGCAGTTACTTGAAATTTGTTGAAATAATACATTGAATTAAAGTTTCAGTTTTTTCAGTTCACACTCTTTAATTTCTTTGGATACAACTTGGTTTTGGGATGGTAATGGTTGCCAATTTCTTTAAGAATCCTTTTCAGTTTGTTACTTGCCAGTACACTTTTCACTAGCTTAATTTGTAATCTTTATTATAGCGGCAGGATGTATGATCATCGGAAGTAAATAGTAGATTTGCATATAAACATTATGTGTTGTATTAACATGCTTTAGCCACATAATACATGCTGTAATGACAGAAAGCCAATGACTAAGCAATCTTTGTGGGATTTATTTACATTTATAAGGGAGACACTTCAGGTGATTCAGGTGGATTACATCCATTGGACCACTTAATCATTGAAAATTCATGGAAGGAAATCCTCAAAATGTTTACCTTGATGTGTAATTAAAAACACACGTTTTTCTGCCTTATTTCATGTCTTATTTCTGTCTCACAGGGAGGATCCCCCACTCCGCCGTCTTTTGTGCAAATGCCAGGTGAGACTGCAAATTAATAAAACTTTAAATATCTTCACCACTTATACTTTACTGCATGCACGGCTTTGATAAGCACTGTAATTAAAACCTTAAAGGATAATGTTTCCTTTGATTCAGTTATTAGTTTAGTCTGACTATTCAAGAGCTTGAAGGTAAACACTGTGGTCACAGCCTGCCACTACTGCCATGATGAATAGATAGAATAAAACAGAATAGAGTAATATAGAATAGAGGAGAATATAATATAATTCCTTTATTGTCAATGCACCAGCTACAAACAACAAAATTAAGAAAGGCAATCCTGTCAAACATTTTCGCATATCAACAATAAATAAAAAAATATATAAAAACAAATAAAATATAATATAAAAAAAAGATAACAAATTATAATAATTATAATAATAATAAAAATAACAACATTAAAATAAAAAAATACATAAATAAAAATGTGTTGATGAATTGTAGTGCACTTGCTATTTGTCTGTAACTATTAGTTCAGTGTTTGACATCTCTAGTGTAAAAGCTGTTTTCTTAGTCTATATTGATGATATAATGTTCTCCTCAGGGTCTCACATGCTGCCCAGCTACTACGGCATGAGGCGCTCCTTCATCTCGGACTCAGACTTCTGCCCGTCCACTAAGCAGTTCTCCCCTGATGTGTACTCTCCCACACTTGGTGGTAAACCCCTGGGCTGCGAGCCCTCCTCCATGAGCAGCTACTCGTCCTTCATTGACAGCTACTACCCAGAGACCTTCGGGGATTACCGCAGCGCCGCCGCCTTCTCCAGCTCTGGAAGCTCCTTCCTGCCCTCATCCGCCCTCTCATCCCTGCTGCCACCCTTCGGTGGAGAGTCCTCACATTTATTTCTGGTAGGACAGGGTGTGTGTGTGTGTGTGTGTGTGTGTGTGTGTGTGTGTGTGTGTGTGTGTGTGTGTGTGTGTGTGTGTGTGTGTGTGTGTGTGTGTGTGTGTGTGTGTGTGTGTGTGTGTGTGTGAATGTGTGTGTGTGACAGAGAAGTGAAGAGAAAAGGGAGTTAACATTTCCAACCTTGCAATGTTAAAGAGGCCCCATTATGCTTTTTGGGGTTTTCCCTTTCCTGTAGCGTGTTGTATAGGTTTTTGTGCATGTAAATGGTCTGCAGAGGATAAAATCCCTGTGTTACCTCCAGAGGGAGTTTCTCTCCCACTCAATCCCCCACTGCCTGAAACGCTTTTATTTGACGCCTTTGTTTATTTCTAACACAGTAACATCCCTATGTAACACTCAGGTTTTTTTTAACTACAGTAGCACACATTTGAAGTGATATGCAAAGGGACCGGACATTTCTTCGACCAATCACAACATAGCCGACCAGCTGACCAATCAGAGCAGACTGGGCTCTGGTTTCAGAAAGAGGGGGAAAAGAGGTGCTGCAGCACAGGCAGTATGAGAAAAATAAAGAGCTTTTTGAACATTAAAGCATGGAGACATGTCACAGAAGAGGCACACACAAAAATATGAACCTGTCCATAATAGGTACCTCTTTTAAAACTCAGATATCTTTTACCTCTGAATTGCACATTTGACTGATATAAACCCACTGATGTTAGAGTTAGCGTGTAGGACCCCACAGCTTTGTAGCTTTGTAACTTTGTAAAATTGTTATTTACTTTAGTAAACATTTTCAATGTGGAGTTTATGATCTCAAACACTAGTTGCAAGTTATTTTTTTTAATACAACATGATGTTCATTTTTTGATGATTTAAAATAGATTATAAATGGAGTATGCTCTAGGGCGTGGATACCCTCTGGTTGACAGGTTGCAAACAAGATGTTCTGCGGTTATGGTGTTGTGTATATTTTAGTCTCAGAAATGTATGCTTTTGTATTCACAGTGAGTTTTCAGTTCATGAAGTGAAACAAAAAAAGGTAGTTCTACCCTCTAGTGTCACTTCTGGTTAAAAAACAACAACAAGACTTTAAGGGTCAAATGGCCAAACTAGTTCATGAGGAGTGTGTTAGCAATTTATTTAATCAACAAACAGAAGGTTTAGTCAAAGTGGCTGCCTGCTTTAAATCACATTCTAATTGTAGCATATATTTGCCATGAGGTGAATATAATAATGTGTGTTTGTTGAGTTGCTGCACTGTTTTAGCCTGACACAAAAAACAATTCTAACTCTGTTAATATCTAAAGATAATTTTAAATTTCAGATTCATTAAGAATTTCAAAACACTGTTGAAAGGAGATTTTTTCCCAACTGTACCTTTAATGAATGCCTCTAATGATTTTATTACAACAATCCAAGAGGTGACATCACTACTGTACATCCAATTATTTTATACATTGCTTTTACATCCTGAATTCTGAAACACAGTCAACTGCAGCTTGGATGTCCTTTACTATCTATCTCTTAACATTCTGGTAAACAGGACAATAGCGTATGGAGTCAAAGGAAAATATAAATGAGTCATTACAAAACAACACCCGATGTTATGAACAGACATGTTTACTTCCTGTAGTCCGTACAGGAAATTATTGAGTGATCTCTTGTCTTCCCGCCTCAGAGAGACTCATGGGAGCAGTCGGTTCCTGAGCCGGTACCGCAGGTGGAGGCTCTGTGTCAGGACAGTCTGGCCTCCGTCAGCGTGCCGCCCTCCATGCCCAGCCCAGAACCCCCGGGGAGCCCTTCCCAGTACCGCTCCCCCAGCCGAGGCTCCTCCATGGGCCCTGTGTCCAGCAGCCAGCCCTACACCTTGCACTCCCTGGAGGAAGCCCACTACCACCCTTTAACCACCAGCAGCACCTACACTGTCCCCCCCAGCTCCTTCCCCTGCCCTTCCTACATGAGCACCCCCATCAGCGACCTGGTGTCAAAGATGGTGACGGACGAGGCGGGTACTAGCCTCCCCCCTAACAGCGAGGCGCACTCCTCCTGGGCCAAAGAGGATGGAGTGAGCTCCTGGTCGCCATACGAGATCAGAAGGGCCTACTGACTGCCGGAGGGTCTCCATTTATAACAAGATGGAGGTTTCACAGACTATTAAACACTGAACAAGCATTTGAAGTAACAGAGAAGACTCAAATATCTGTAAAAGTGTGATTTGAAGACAATTTCAGCCATGTACAAAGAGAGGATTCAAGTTTTATTCGTGAAGTAGCATAGTTTGACCAAAGTGAAATGTAAACTTATTTGTAAACAACTGAATCAAAAAAAAGCATGTGTCCTTTTGCTTGATTTGTAACACACCATAAGCCTTAAAATACAAATAAAACAATATATGTAGTTAACCAATTTGTGCCAAAACAATTGGTTTTAGGTTCTCAATTCTGATAAAGACACTTTTGGGCGAGTATCTAAAAGCACAAATTCAAAATGTGTGATCACATGAAAAATCCAGCAGCAAAGAAAGAAATGAAGAAAAGCGCTAACATTGTGTTTGTTAAATCCTTTCATATACTTTATTTTTCACTGAACATGTGTACATATCTTTGATTTTTAACTTATGAGTTTACAAATACCAAAAACAAGATTGTCTTCATTGTCGTTTTTAAGATACAGCCATTTTCTATGCACATTATGTTGAGTCTTTGGGCACATAGGAATAAGGTTTTTTTCCATAAAATAAAACGAAAGTTGAAACGTCAATAGCATTCAGAATCACCAAATAAACAACTAATTTAACTGGTTTATAACACGCTATTCCTGACTATACTGAAGTTGTAATTACATGTATGACATTTGGTTGGTGTTTAATTATGTTTTGGTTGACAACTATGATTAATAAAAGGACAGAGTATCCTGCGATAAAATATAATTGAAAAGATAACAGCGATAAACACACAAACGCCTCCTTTAATGCTTCCTCTAAAAACATTTTTACAAAAATCCTTTTACACATTTTCTAACAATGTACAAAAAAACCTTTAACATAAAAATGATTTGTTCTAAAGATGTTTTGATGAAGACAGTCCGCACTGTTACATACATATTTTTGACCTCATTGTAGATTTTAATATTTCAATTACTCAAATGTCATTATGGGTTTAACATATTAATATCAATATAGAATAGATTGCCTTTATGGTCATTATACAAAAAATATACAATGATATATTTTAGTGCAACCCTGTCACAGTGCGCAAACAAAAACAGACAAACAATAAAAACACATCAATAATCATACGAGGGGTGATAAATAATTAAAGGCAAGAAGCTACAAAAAAGCTATAAAGTGCATTCAAAATGATTTTTTAAAAGTGCATATGAGTTGGTTAAGTGCATATGAGATGGCCCAGGGGTAAAAAGTGTTTTTCAGTCTGTTTACGTGTGTTTTAAACTCCTGTATCTCCTACCAGAAGGCAGGAGAGAGAACAGTGTGTGATCTGGGTGGGAGTATTCCTTTGTCTTTGCCCTGCTGAGGCACGGGGAGCTGGAGATGGCTTCTCTCCGCTATTTTTATTACGCTCTTTAAATCATATGTTAAGCACGAATAAAAAAAGATTTACAGTGTTGTGATATCCTCTCAGTTTAAAGTATATAAGTGATTATTGATGATTATTTATGTTATTAACTATCTTTACACCAGTTATGAATGCTTCTTGAAAGGAGTAATAGATATCAAAAACATTAATAAACACATTCAAATATCGTTATATCTGCCTACAACGTATAATTCATGTGTTATAAATCATTTAATAATTGTTTGTATGCACTAATAAATGCTAAATATGGGAGATGATATTAAACGATATCGAATAGACATAACACTTTTCATCAAGCTTTTCAACCAAGCCCTGGTGGAAGGCGTACTCAGATTCTTTTATTAGGTAAAGTAATAATACCATAGTTTAGAAAAACTCTGTTACAAGTATAAATACAAGTCTGGCATTCAAAATGTTTCGTAAGTAAAAGTACAAAAGTACAAGTAACAATAAATACCCTAATCAACATAACTAAAAGTACAACGTTCTGAAAAATATTTGTTATATCCACGGAATATAATCAGTGATCCAGTAATGTGTACATCATCGTGCAGCTGGTAGGGGGAGCAAACTTGAATTACTTTTGTGTATCTTAATTCATAATAGTGCATCATAATTCAATAGTTTAATTATTTTCTGTAGTTATAATAATATGAACCTGCAGAGAAGTCATCTCATAAATGTAGTGGGGTAAAAAGGACAACCATCACTTCCAAATTATAATGTAGTGTAAGTATAAAATTGAGTAAAAAAGACAATACTAGTTAATATCTGATCATTGTACTTCAGTATGGTACTTGAGTTAAAGTACTTAGTTGCTTAGTTTCAACAATTGCAACTGAGCTATTTCAGATTCGTTGTCGAATTAGAAAAACGTGGTTATGTTCAGTCTGTCAATTTGTGTTTTTTCAACAAGTTTTCACGAGTAAATGAAGCTTCTTATAAACTACTTTTGATTGGTTGAATAGGATCTATACTACACATCCTTATATATATATATATATATATATGAATATTTGTGTTTGTTTGAATCAGTAACGAAAAATGGGTGTAAAAAAACCCTGTAATATTGGTTAATTCATTTTCATTCGTTTAAAAGGAAAGGCATGCACCGCTAATACAGACAGACGTTCTGAAGTGTGACCACTAGAGGTCGCTCCAGCCTTTAACCTGCAGCACAAACAGGGAGAGCAGCCACAGAGCAGGGGACCGGGGAGCAGGGCTCTCTGTGTGTCGTGATGACCAGTAGGAATATCTTACAAAGGTCTTTCGTTTACCAATGAGTTCTGTTAAAGAGGGGGATACGATCAAATGTGTTTATTGTTTGCAGTTTTTTTCATTCTCTTAATATCCTGATATTTTCAGTGTGTGAAACCACAGTCAAGAAAATAATCCCTTTTTGTGAATAAGCATAAACTTTTATCTGATTCTAAAAGACATGGTTAATGGTCAAAATACTTCTTTCTCACAGAGTGGGGATACATATACTGCAACTAATAATAGTCATCAACTAGTTATGGTAATAAAAATGTCAATAGTCATGATAATAGCTTAAATTATTAAAAAATGATGCATTTTAATAACACACATATATGTATAAAAAATATACAATTATTAGTATTATTATTATTAATAATAATATAGTCTTAAATATTATATATTTCTATACATTAATATATATGTATAAATAATAAAAATAATAATGGGATTTCACATGTAATATCTGACCGAGTTTGACAGAAAAAATGGTCCCAGCTGGATAAATAAGACATAATATTGTAAAAAAATATTTATTTTTTTTACTGTAATATCCAATAACTGAGTTATTTACTATTGTTGTTAAGTCCATAGCCACATACAGGTTGGTGTGAATATAATGTTGCTATGTGATGCACAGAGCGCTTTAAAATGTATCAATGGAACTACTAATGATTTAAATAATAATAATACTTTTTGATTTAAGTGATTTCGTTTTGAATTATAAAGGTTTATGTAAATACGCATAGATACCCTGCAAATATGAGGACCTTCAGTGAGAAAAGTTATTATTATCGATGTAATACTTATGTTATACATTTTTTTTTAAATATAATTTCAAAATATATACAAATGAAATGTTAGAAGCAGATATTAGCACAGTTTTCTCCAGCAACTGATGTGCTCACAGCACTTACTAGAGGAGCTGAAGGCCTGCGATGCCAAAGATGGCTACTGCCCTTTGCCACGCCCACTCTGTTGCCACTTTCATGCATTTTTTCCTGGAATAAAGCTTAAAGATATGTTTTAAATATATTCTCGTCGTGCATACTGGATGCAATAAATGTAGAATCGCACATTTGAGGTGCGCTGCTGGGTTTAAGTTGAGCACAATACGCACCAAGACCTGTAGTGCTTAATGAGGGGGTGTGATGCTCTGATATTGCAAAACGAGGATAAAATTAATAAAAGTATGCTTTCTTTTTGGTCAAAGTGTAAAATACTACTATATTACATTAAAGTAAAACTTATAGAATGTCGATGCGTGGTGGTTTTTGTTGAAAAATTGATAAAACTTGGTTGCCTCTGAATATTCAAATTGAAAGTAACGCGCAATCAAATCATTGTCAAATCATTGAGTTCTAGGGGTTTTAAATAGTTCGCATGGAGGGAAAAAATCTCAAACTAATATGTCCCCAGCTATATTACAATATTGATGTATGCTCTGACTCTGCTGTAAGACATTTGTGTTGAGATTTTTGGATACTTTTGTACAAATTTCGTTCTTGGCCATTTTGCTGAGGCAGAAAAAGGACGTTGTGGAGTCCCACAGGTCTTCTCCAGGCAGCCTCTCTTCATCTCTCCCCATCATGTCTGGTGAGTTTCACAATGAATTTTCATATGGAATTACTTTTGGTGCATTTTCTCCTGTTAGGCACAAAAGAGAAAAGAGGGAAAAAAAGAGATGTTTAGTGGCAAAATAAAAAAAATAGACACATGTGCAGAGAACGCAGGATTTTTCTGTAGATTTTCATTTCAATCACACTTTTAAACAATGTATGAGATGACCAACATTAAAATGAAACGCTTATTAATTAATAGTCTTACATTAACGCCACGTGTGTGCTTCAGTGTATAAGGAGATTCTTTTTTTTTTATTGACACGGGACACACAGCTTTACCGACTTTTATGGATTTATTATGCATATCTTATATACGCTTACACATAACATGTTAATAATCATTTCTAATACAATTTATACAACATTTAAAACTGCTAAAGGTAACTTTTCATTGTATCTGTCCGGGGCTGCGTGTGCGTAATGGGACGTTATAAGTTCCGTGTTGGAATGGGATGTGTCTGCGGTGTGATTTTGTCCCGCTGTTTGCCACATTTAAGACAAATCACGAAGTAGCATTTAGCCGTATGAATATGTATCAGATGATGTTTCGTGGCCGAGGCTTCGTCTCGTTATCAAATCATTTTTTTCCAAACGGCTCGCCACTCCTGAGTGCCTTAAATTACGCCTTTGGGCCTGAATTACGTGCACCTATGCGAGGCGTTCTCTCTGCTTTCCCTAATCAAGCTTCACCTATAGGAAAAATATACGGCGAATTATTCCCAAAACGGTATAATTTCACTGTTACATATACAAAATAGGGGCTGGGGTTATTTGAATAAAGTTACAGATTGGATAAGAGTTAGGGTTTGAATTATAAACAGCTTGAGACTGAAACCGTGATTGTAAATGTTTTGAAAGTCGACAACAATCTGCTCAAACTGAAACTTTGAGGAGGTGCCCGGACACCCGTAAAGTGGAGCTAAACCTGTAGAGAATATTTTCTCACAGCTTTACCGACACATTTATTTTCCGATAAACAACTGTAGCTAAGATCCTCCACTTCTACGCGTTTAGCAAGAAAAGGTTGGGCTACCGAACGACTGACAGCCTCGTTTCAGCTCTTTGTTCCAGCTTTTTAGACATTCGCCCCGAACGCCTTAATCATACTTTACCAAACGATCAGACGCCTATTCCAACTTGTAGATCGATCTAACGTTACAACAACACCATTATTTCTTAGTTAAAGCATTATGATGATAAATATATACTTACAGTGGCTCATTTTGTTCCGCTTTCCCCTTTACTGGTCTGGGCGGGGTGGCCGCAGCGCACCGATCACAAACAGGCTGCATTGTAAGGGTCTGCTGAGGGCGTAATAGGAGACGCTTGCGTTGCGGTAAAGAGGGAGCCCTTACCCGCAATACTTAGGGGCGCTAGGGTCGGTACAAACGTACACAGAACGCAAGGATCGCCAAAACTGCACTTTACACACGGTGAAAACGTTGACAATCATGCGCACAGTTAAAAATACAAACGTGTTGTTATATGTTCACAGTCACATTCAACCTTAATATTAAGGTGTATACAATATGGCCAGATGATCATTTAATTGAGAGATTGCAGTTTATTGGGGGAGAAAAAGAGTGTGAAATGTATTTATTTTGAGGATTTGAGAGACGAGTACATGTTGTGAGATTAATGTAGGTGGGGAGAGGATGAGCAGAGTGGAGACCACAAAGGGGAGAGGAGTCAGGGTCTGCTTTTGTCTGTCTCAATGGAGAGTGTTTAGCAAACATGAGTGACATGCTGTTCTCTTCATGCAGATAAGCCGAGGGTTTATCAGGGCGTCCGCGTGAAGACAACCGTCAAAGAGCTGCTGCAGAAACACAGAGCCCGCGAGGCAAACAGCAAAAAAGTGAAAACGGTAAACTCCCCCCCCCCTCCCTTCTCTCTACCTGAAAAAAAGAACACTCCCTGAGCAAAGCAAAACACTGACCCTGTAAATGATTGACTACCCTCCCTTTAGAAAAAAACAATGTCTTTTTAAATGTCAACTACGCACAAATACAAACCTTTACGAAATAAAAACTAATGATTGAAGAAGCAAAACCCTATGTTAAACACACCCATTACACCAATCTCACCACGTTCAAATCAAAGCATATATTTTAAGTGTTTTTTAATGATGTTTATATGAATGTTTACCCTGTGCAGTGTCTTTTAGTTTCTGAAAAAAATGCACTCTATAAATGAAATGTATTATTATACAACTTTTTTTTCTCATGAAATATCTAACAATCTTTTCTTTTTCCCTCCTCGTGAGCAGATATCCCAGGCGTGCTCAGATCTGCAGGGACTTTGCTCGTCCACTTTTCAAAGTAAGTTCACCCAGACGCCTACCAAGTCCAAGCAGTATAAACAACCCCATTCAAGCCTATGACTGAAACCTGGCCTAAATCAATCGCAGGCTACATGAAGTGTCCATGTCAACTTGAAATTAATTTGAACCAATATTTTCTGCAATAAAAATCCAGCGTAACAAAAACAAATCCCATTGTTTAGTAAAATGTTGGATAATCCTCACTGTAGTTGCAGCAAGGCAGCAGATCAGCTGCATACATAAAATAAAAAGTCCAAAACAAATATCATTCCTCAATGACACACAGCAACCTGCCATGACCCTGCAGAAGCAGCAACAAAATACTCACATTGAAGCCCCCCATTCAGTCATAACATAAAAAAATACTTGGAAAGTAATTCTAGGCAGCAAGGCAATTGAAAGCTCAATAGCAAAAGTGCAGGTTCCCTTCTTATAAACGAAGGCTAGGCTACATCCAAATGTGTTGGCTGATGGTAATATGACATCACTGTGGACTTATAGGCCTATTTAAATGTCTTCCTGTGTTTCCATGCAGATGCCTTGTAAACATTTCCCCGATGCTCCTCAGTTATTCGCCGTGACCTAAAATAAGGATTAAAATATGTTGATGTTTTTTTATTGGGAATGCAATATTTGTGCTGTTTTTAAACGTTTTTGTGTAGCTGATATGTATGTTATAATACAGATATGTAATTCAGCTCCGGAAAAGAATAAAAGACCACTGCTGCATTATCTGTTTCTCTGGTTTAGTATTTATAGGTATGTCTTTTATTGTATTCTATAAACTTCTGACAGCAGTTCTCCGTGTTGGAGTTTAACAGACACGTATGGCTGCCATTTAAGAAAAATGAGGAGCGGTCTCTTAACTTTGTCCCGGAGCTGTATCCTTTTTATGTGCTTTTAAACATTTTTGTAATCAAACGTTTTATTTAATTCCGTCAGCTCGCCATGAGGACCCTCCTCCTGCCATTTCTCCAGATGACGTGCGCGGTTGTGGAGCACCTGCCTTCCAGCTGAGCACCGCCACGTTCCCGGTGCCTGACAGCTCGTGCGGCAGCCAGATGCAAGAGGAGCGCTCCTTCAACGACATCCCGCAGCAGTTCAGCGACATGATGTTGCCAGGCAACGTCTACAGTGGCAACAACAACACCAGCAGCAGTGGCGGTGGCGGTGGCGGTGGCAGCTACAGCGCCTCCCTGCCTGCCCCTCCAACCCTACCGCTGCCCTGGTGCCACGCGCTCTCCTCTGACGCGGACTACTACGGCCATGGAATGGTAGGTTTTCCCCACCGAACTCCATTAAAAAACAGGGAATTTAAGCTTTGTCTGTTTAAACATGTAGAAATATGAGCCCTCTCTTTATCTTTGGGGTCTCTTCGAATCTTCAAAGCCTATTTATTTAAACAGTGGTTGAAAGTATATTTGGATTAATGACTTAAAAACAAAAAAAAAGACGATCCGCCTTAAATCGTTAGTTACACCTGGAGAAAATTTACATGCTACCCATCAGTAATTAAAGTATTTAAAATCAGTGCTACATTAACAAGCTTGATACACGCATTAATACATCAATGATTATAATGACAACATGTAATATATGCATACTTTTACTGATACTGTGACAATATTTAGATGCCAATACTTATATGCTTTTACTTGAGTAACATTTTGATTGCAGGATTTTTACTTGTAACAGAGTATTCCTACACGTTAGTACTCCTACTTTTACTTAAATACAGGAAATTAGTACGTCTCCCACCTCCGTATTTACAATACATCTTCCCATTGCAATAAATGCACATTTTATAGGCAACAACTAAGAGCAATTATGTATTTCAAAATGAAATGCCTCGGGAGACATTAAATGTTTGAGTTGGACATGTGTCTGCAGAAACCTGTGTTGGGGCGTGAATGCAGCATGTAGTCATTATCACCTGCAGGCAGTGGTGAAAAGAAACAGCGTACATTGACTAAAGTCCTGTTCTTATATTTTACAACTCCAATACACCTCATAGGGATATGTTGTACTTCCTCATACATTTGTTTGATAGCTTTTGTTACTTTTTGGATCAATATTTGACACAGGGGCTGTTATAACAAGCTTTAAAAGACTAATTCAGGGAATATCCATCTTTTTGCTGTACATCTTGAATACAGCCTGAATAAAGTCCAATTAACCTACTGTCATGTTTGTTTTCCCCCCTCAGACTATTGGTTTACATTAATAACTTCAGTGGATATACAAAAAATAGACACTAAAAATGTATTCCAAATGTCAATTTGTTGATGTGTACTATCTGATGGATGAACATAATCTAGGTTTGCCCATTCTTTTCGGTCATTTTGACCAGTAACATCATAGGTTTAACAAACAAATAAAAATTAATTGAAAGTGCTGAACAGCAATTATATATGTTTAAATGCCTACTGTGAAGGTTATCATACACTAAGGCCATGAGGAAATCAAATGTATACTGCAGGGTAGCTTGTGAATTTACTCCAGATATTGATTTTGGTGTTGATTATATTTCACATCATTAATCAATATCTGTAAAGTATCTGAAGGTACATACATGTAAATGTACACGATTGACCACTGAATTGTATATGAGAAGAAGTACACAGTAGCATAAAATGGAGATACTCAAATAAAGTACAAGTATCTCCAACTTATGCTTAAGTACAGTACTTGAGTAAATGTACTTTCCCACCTCTATAGACACTTCTCATGAATAACTCACCCAAGTAGTGTTTAGCCTTATTCACACAGAAAATGAAAACAAAAACACTCCTGGTGAGCTTGTGTCTCATTTATGAGCTCATAATAAATCCTATCTTCTTCTCTTCCAGGCTACCTGCTCCTCACCGGAGTTGCTGAAGCTCTGCGCCCCCGTGGGTCACAAGAGCTACTCACCCCAGGACTCTTTCGACTCTTCCTCCTCCTCCTGCTACGACTCCCCCACCAGGATAGAGCCTTTTTACCCCGACCTCCCCTCCGAGCACTACCACTACCAGCACTGCACCCTCCAGGACTGTTACTGCCTGCCTTACTGGCCCGGCCCGCAGGACAGCTTCTCCGCCCCTGAATACGCATCTTACTACAACCCCACAGACTATCCGTACGCCTGCCCTGTGGAGGAGAACTATTTCAGGAGGGATTTGCAGATGACCTCCGAAATGTGCTACAATGAACTATAATGAGACCTTCATCGGTTCTCTTGTGTATATTTTGTCTGTAAATATGTTTATGAGCATGGAGCTTTGCTTGATGGTCCGCGCTGCATTTCAATGTGTTCTCTGACTGGCTTTTGCTTGGGTGTATTGAACATTATGAATGCAGAATGAATGGAAATATTTTTGTGTAAATAACTCTTTTTTTACTACCAAGATCTATTTTCATACATATAACTTGTTGCTGTACTAAATAAACATGTGTTAAATCAATGGGTTTGAAATCTTTGTCTTTCATAGGCTGACATACAGTAAGCATACATGCGCAAAGGGGGGACACAGCAGGTGAATTTGAATATATATTTGTAATATCATGAATCTTCCTTAGTTGATCATTTACATTAACACCATACTTTATTTCATAACAAATGATCTGAAATGGTGTGGTATGTTATGAAAATTAAGCCCTTATCTTACTAAATATGTGCTCATTTGCATACATTTCTGGAACCGAAATCTGAGCATTGTACTAGGTCAGGTCAAAATCTGCACACATTAGGGTTAACATTAGGGAACTTTAAATACCTCTTCGTATAATTGAATAATTCAGAAGAATACTGCATAAAAGCAACCAAACAGGTATTTCAAAGAGTAATTTCTGCTATGTGTTATGATTCAAATGTTTTATAAATCTGGCTATGAATGATATATAAACAATTATATAATACATCTCTATTAAACCCTCAGGATATGAATACTGAATTGAGACTTCTGGCACAAAGAATGAGAAAAAAAAGTTGAGAAAACGTTCCCTAAGGATATTTATTATAAAATATAAACCCTGTTAATATCCTACAGTATTAGATACAAACATGTAACTTCTCAAGTTGATTATGCACTTGTTTTGTAATCAATAGTCTTGAAAGCTGGTAGGAACATGGATTTGTAACTGAAGGGACGCTGGTTCAAGTCCCAATCAAACCAAATCTTCTTCTTTTTCTTCTTCGTTTTCCAAAATGTTGTCTTTAAATATGCAATTTAGAAAAATCATCTAACACTAATTTATTAAAGAGAATCAAACAGACACTAATAGAGACAGTTAAGAACCAGATTGGGAGTATCGAATGTTCACCAGTGTGAAATAAGTCATTTTATAAAAGCAGAAAAACCAAAGCTTTAAAAAAGGGGCCAAAAAACGAAAAATGCCCAGAAAACTGTTGAATGAATCATGTTTAAGGAGAGGTTAAATGTGAATCATGAACTGTGTTCCGTGTTCAGGCTGATAAAAACCAAACTTTATGAAATGAACACAAAAACATAATGCTTTCTCCACTCTCCAAAAGGAAGTCATCCGAACCCCCAAATGGGTCCGTTCTTTTACTAAAATCGGTGAAAATTCAGTTGTCGTTGTTGCTGTTGTGGGATATCCATTTCTTGTTACCTTGTGCTCCTTTGAAGCTCACTACTTATTTGTTTGTTTTTAATACTCACCTGCATTGTATCTATCAATCTTGTATACTCCTTGAGTTATAAATAATTCAAGGTGTTGTATTCTATGTGGAGATTTGAAGGTAAGAAGTTAATGGTGGAATTTCCGAGGGGGAGAAATAGAAAAATAATGTGTACAGAGTCTGATTATGATCTTTGTGAGGCTTTTTCAGTTCCATACAGCACTAATGTACATAGAGACAGGTCATATTGCTTTCTGCCAGGGGCTTAAACCACGGTGGACAGCGATGTCATAGAGATACAATGAATTAATAATACATCTGAATAGTATGGGTATAAAAAAATGTATTTTGACCAAATACGCAGGGTTAGGGTTAGGTGATTGGGAATAAATTAACGTAATTGAGACATGGGTTTAACAGCACAAGTTCGGTGAAATTTTGTTACCAGATGTTTAAACATATTTTTTGCTTTTGATAAACATTGCCACTATTTACTTCGACTCATCAAGAAGTTTGATTCTTTGTTTGTCATGTAGGAATGCAACCCTAACCCTATCCCGTAACCCTTACCTACAGTATAACTTACCCTAGCCCTTACTGTAGCCAGGGTTTCTCATGATTTTTCATTCCAATAACCTACTGTAAACCCAGCCCCTGACCCTAACCCTCACACTTTGACATTTCAACAATATTCCAGAATGGTGGGTCAATGGCAGCTATATCAAAGGAAAGAGATAAAAACGTGAAACTTGCTACACATAAGCAGCAGAAACAGATCATAAGTGACCCCAACTTTAATGATTCTACCACTTAGTATGCAGAGTTGTGTAAGGATCTTCCCTTTTTTTGTTTGAATGGGAGTCAATGATAGGAACATCAAAGGAACAAGCTAGAGACACGCAAACTCAGTACAAATGAACAGTGGAGAGAAACCATCACACAAGTTTGAGGGCTGTATCACACACAACTCAGGAGTTGTAACAGGATGACCCCTTTTTTTCAGGATATTCCCCCTAACCCTAACCAAATAAGCCCTACATTTTTCTCAACGTTAAGAAAAACATTCAGTAGTTCCATTTTGTTTGGATTGTTGGTTTCACTGGACATATTTCAAATACATAATCCCCAAAAATTCTGATAATAACTAGAAGTAGGGAATGGAGATGTTCTAGTCAAATTAAAGAACAAATAAGAAATGTAGGAAACCAAGCAGATGAAATGCATGCTGGTTGCCTCCTGTCTCCGAGCTGCAGACTGGCCAGATGGGGAGTAGCAGCCCCCCCCCCATCCAAATGCTGCATCAGTGGCTGCCACCAACATGGCAAAAGTTTGCCCCGGGCCGAACCCTTTGTTGTGTGTGTATGGGGCATCACACCACGCCATTTATTTTTCATGTTGTAATACGACCTGTATTTAGTACAAAGAATTAGTCATTTGAAATGGAGAGTGAAATGAATGCTGCAGGTGCTTTCGCTTTTTATTTCTACGTTGAAAACAGAATGTTCTCGAACACAAGGTAGAGATTCCACATTCCTTATTCTCTCCACGATTTTGGTATTCAAAAATGACAATGACACATTCTTACACAATTTTAAAGGGCCCAGGTCACTTGAAGAGAGGTTTATAGTACGTGAATATGACTGTCTAAACCTGATGGAGTGTAGCCTTATGAATAAGGCCTTATAAACAAACAAAAAAAGTGTAGTTTTAACATTTTGCTTAAAAAACGCATGTCAAAAGCCAGTGCCTAGCTGAAAACTGCATTTTGAAGCTTCATGTTCCACACACACACAGAGCCAAACTTCAGTGCTCTCAGGCATGACGGTAAAAGGGCTGGGCGGTGGATCTCTTAACTGAATAATGGGATCTGTCTGCAGCTCCTCACTCTAAACAAGCCAGCCCCTTTACCTCCAGGGTCACTTCAACAGCATTGTCAAGACTGGCAAGGGGTTTGTTTGTTTGTTTGTTTGTGTGTGTGTGTGTGTGTGTGTGTGTGTGTGTGTGTGTGTGTGTGTGTGTGTGTGTGTGTGTGTGTGTGTGTGTGTGTGTGTGTGTGTGTGTGTGTGTGTGTGTGTGTGTGTGTGTGTGTGTGCGTGTGTGTGTGTGATTACATCTTTCATCCCTGCAGGTGTCAGATAAGGCTCCTATAATTATCAAAACGTCATACATCTCCATCTCTGTTATCTCTTGGAGCTGAGTGATACTACACAAAGGATTGGCTAATTAAACAAATTTGTTCAAAGTAAATTCAGGGAAACCCTTAATTTTACAGCAAAGTCCTAATTCATGCATAAGTGTCACTTAAACTGTGGGTGGGGTCTCGACAACAATTATCGGAATGGCTAATTTTATCACCATAACACTTTTTTGCATCAAGAAATGTTGTCATCAATGCACATGGGTTTAACCTAGAACTCAAAACCGCATGTTGATTCTTTGATTACCCACAAATATGCATACACCAATTGGTAACTTTAACAAATTATTTTCATTATTTCTTCTTGTCCAAGGTTGGTGACATGGTGACGTCTCTTGAACATAGCCTAGGCTATGATCTTTTGATAAGCCCTTATTTTTCCATTCCCGCTGTAGCTATCTACTCTAAAGACTGATCCCTATAGCCTAACATTGCTTAACATTCCCTATATAAAATAATATATTCTTCTCTCTGATCCACGTAGGCACCCATCCCAATATTTGTAGGTAGGTTTCAGGAAGGTGGGGGAGAGTGTGTGGTAGAGAAACTCCCTCTAGAGTCTAGAGGGAACTTTGTGATTTTAGCCTTTGCAGACCATTCACACGCACATAAACCTATAGAACACACTTCAGCAAAGGGAAAACCCATAATAGCATGTGCCTCTTTCATAAATTCATGTTATGAGTGTCTGAACTCTTAATTGGCTGCCAACTGCAGAATTAACTAATGAGTGTTGTACAGAAAATAAATGGCAGATTTCAGACCCTTAATGTAATCACATTCCCATCCCACCTAAAAGCAAAACCAAATTTCCAGAAATTCGTAAAATTGGAATGTATTCGTAAAATGACCTTCCTGTTTGTTTCATGTTTTGACGCGGGGAAGGTTATAGTTTCATCATTACTTCAATGATGCACAACCAATTTGTATTAAAGCATTTTTTACCAAACATTTACCAAAAGTAATCACGTTTTTTTATCCCCATGAGCGATTGGATATAAGTTCATAATGCTGCGCCGGAATGTTTTTCAGACATTTTTTAATAATCTTTTACTTTTTTTTATTTATTTAACAGAAACAGTGCACATTAATCAACATTTCTGTTGCCAGAGTTAGCCAAGAGGCTATTTTTCCTAGAGACATCCTAGAAACATATTCCAATGTGTTATGTGTTGCCTTTGTTGAAGTTTGTCTGCATGTGCTTTTAATTGTTTACCCTCTTTAGCGCTGGATGATAGAAAACATTTTCCCAGACCAAAGCCCAGGAGGGAAACTAAATAAATATTGTTTGTGGGGGGAGATTACTTTTTAAATCCCAGCCAGGGTTTCATAACCAATGTTTGGCTTTTGATTAACTACTGTGTTTTTTTTCTTTTTCCCACTGGGAACTTCCCTCTATGTGATAGCCATGACCCTTTATTCCCACAGCTCTTATTAAAATAAGCAAAGACATTCTCTTGGCAGCCCGCTCTGGACTACTCACCATTTTCATCCTCCTGGACCAACCCAGTCTCACACGTAAACGTATAATAATTACGTTGGTCCACAGGGCAAGACGTATTCATTTAACGAATAACCCTCTCAAGACATGACATGGATACATACTTTTTTCCTATAGATTTCTAATGGCCAGTTCCCATGTCACGTGATCGTCAACTCTCCCGGTGTGAAAAGAAAAAACATGGCGGACACCCGACTCATTTTTGTGAAAAATCCTAAATTGTAGGGCTATTATAATGCTTTTCCAATACATTTCTAGCGAGAAGTGTATATTCTACTTTCAGAATCTAAGACCAGTGGATGATCTACAGTTTGATGAACGCATAGCATGCGTTTGCCTGGCGAGACCTGAAGTAATCTCCGTAATATCTATCAAACTATAGATCCTACACATCCACCATCATCATTGACCGACTAGCCTCCATTGGAATATCTGATACCCCCCTGGACTGGTATAAATCATATCTTTCTGGCTGTACTCAGTTTGTCCAACTCAAAACATTCAGATCTCATTCTTCCCCCCTCTCTGGTGTTCCCCAAGGCTCTGTCCTTGGACCCCTCCTGTTCATTATCTACCTCCTCCCTCTTGGCCATGTTTTCCTTAAATATAATATTCAGTTCCATTGCTACAAAGATGACACCCAGCTCTACCTGTCCACCAAACCCACCACATCCCTCCCTCCCACCTCCCTCTCCGATTGCCTTCAGGAAATCAGATCCTGGTTCTCCCAAAACTTTCTGAAGCTCAACAGTGACAAACTGAACTCCTTCTTATTGGCACCAAATCCACCCTCTCTACAATAAATGACTTTTCCATCTTCATTGACAATTCATTTGTTTCTCCCTCTCCCCAGGTTAAGAGTCTGGCTGTCATCCTGGATAGCACCCAATCATTCCAGTCCCACATCAATAACGTCACTCGGTCAGCATACTTCCATCTAGGTAACATTTCTCGCCTGCGCCCATCTCTTTCCCCCAACAGTGCTGAAATTCTAGTTCACCCTGGGCACATCACATTTGGACTACTGTAACTCTCTCCCCTTTGGTTTACCTGACAAGTCCTTCCATAAACTACAACTGTTTCAAAACTCTGCTGCCCATATCATTACGAAAACCCCCTCCATCGGTCACATAACACCTGTCCTGCAGCAACTCCACTGTCTCCCCATCAAATACCGCATCATCTACAAGATCTTTCTTCTCACATTCAAGGCCATCAACAATCTTGCCCCTCAGTATCTCATCGAGCTCCTCCATATCAAGACACCCTATCGTTCTCTCAGGTCCTCTTCCTCCATTCAGTTCATCCACCCACCCGCTCGCCTGGTTACCATGGGGTCAAGAATTATTGTTGTCTATTGAGCAATACACTGCACAATAGCTTTTAGACATGATGAAACTATATTTTTCCACTTTGAGGCGATTATTATTTTTTTGATCATGTAGTGGAAGAGCCGTAATTTCTTTAAACTATCTTTAAAAAATGTGAACATTTTCATTGAATTCCCACAAACCTCTTGCTCAAGTTGAACCTCTTTTGGCCCCTGGGCAATGATGTCCGTGTCAGATGCCTGCTTATACTTGTTATCATGCCTTAATCCAGCTTTGATTATCCAAACCTCTTTCTTTGGAGGTAATCTCAAAGCAAGCCCCTGAAATCTCAAAGAAAAGTGTGTGCACATCAACGGGAAGTACAGCAGATAAAGGGAGGGGTTACTGACCAGTAACATCCAATTAAATTTCAACTTCTTATTGTTGCTCAACTGATACCTTCATTCCAGCAGCATTTGGTGCCACTGCTTCCTTTTTCATGCGGAATATAGCCCAGACTTCCAGAAGAATCATTTGGATCAAAATGAAATAGGATTTTCTGCGTTAGTGCAGCATTATTTTACGAAATACTTCCCTGATGAGAAATGTATTTATTTAGTTTAACACAACCAATCCAATGTCTGCTGTTTTGCATTAAAACAAGTTAAAAACCCAACATGATTTACTCTTATCTTTACCAACACTTGTACTCATTTGAATATACTGAAAATAAATAGTCACTAAAATAATTCAAGTTCACCATGACAGGTTGTCCCAGACCACTCAGTGAACATTAAATACAGTGGGGCAAAAAGGTATTTAGTCAGCCACCAATTGTGCAAGTTCTCCCATTTAAAAAGATGAGAGAGGCCTGTCATTTTTATCATAGGTATACCTCAACTATGAGAAACAAAATGAGAAAAGAAAAATCCAGGAAATCACATTGTAGGATTTTTAATGAATAAATTGGTAAATTCCTCGGTACAATAAGTATTTGGTCACCTACAAACAAGCAAGATTTCTGGCTCTCACAGACCTGTAACTTCTTCTTTAAGAGGCTCCTCTGTCCTCCACTCGTTACCTGTATTAATGGCACCTTTTTGAACTCGTTATCAGTATAAAAGACACCTGTCCACAACCTCAAACAGTCATACTCCAAACTCCACTATGGCCAAGACCAAAGAGCTGTCAAATGAGACCAGAGACAAAAGTGTAGACCTGCACCAGGCTGGGAAAACTGAATCTGCAATAGGTAAGCAGCTTGGTGTGAAGAAATCAACTGTGGGAGCAATTATTAGAAAATGGAAGACATACAAGACCACTGCTAATCTCCCTCGATCTGGGGCTCCACGCAAGATCTCACCCCGTGGGGTCAAAATGATCACAAGAACGGTGAGCAAAAATCCCAAAACCACACGGGGGGACCTAGTGAATGACCTGCAGAGAGCTGGGACCAAAGTAACAGAGGCTACCATCAGTAACACACTACGCCGCCAGGGACTTAAATCCTGCAGTTCCAGACGTGTCCCCCTGCTTATGCCAGTACATGTCCAGGCCCGTCTGAAGTTTGCTAGAGGGCATTTGGATGATCCAGAAGAGGATTGGGAGAATGTCATATGGTCAGATGAAACCAAAATAGAACTTTTTGGTAAAAACTCAACTCGTCGTGTTTGGAGGAGAAAGAATGCAGAGTTGCATCCAAAGAACACCATACCTACTGTGAAGCATGGGGGTGGAAACATCATGCTTTGGGGCTGTTTCTCTGCAAAGGGACCAGGACGACTGATCCGTGTAAAGGAAAGAATGAATGGGGCCATGTATCGTGAGATTTTGAGTGAAAACCTCCTTCCATCAGCAAGGGCACTGAAGATGAAGCGTGGCTGGGTCTTTCAGTATGACAATGATCCCAAACACACCGCCAGGGCAACGAAGGAGTGGCTTCGTAAGAAGCATTTCAAGGTCCTGGAGTGGCCTAGCCAGTCTCCAGATCTCAACCCCATAGAAAATCTTTGGAGGGAGTTGAAAGTCCGTGTTGCCCAGCGACAGCCCCAAAACATCACTGCTTTAGAGGAGATCTGCATGGAGGAATGGGCCAAAATACCAGCAACAGTGTGTGAAACCTTGTGAAGACTTACAGAAAACGTTTGACCTCTGTCATTGCCAACAAAGGGTATATAACAAAGTATTGAGATGAACTTTTGTTATTGACCAAATACTTATTTTCCACAATCATTTGAAAATTCATTCATTAAAAATCCTACAATGTGATTTCCTGGATTTGTTTTTCTCATTCTGTCTCTCATAGTTGAGGTATACCTATGATAAAAATTACAGGCCTCTCTCATCTTTTTAAATGGGAGAACTTGCACAATTGGTGGCTGACTAAATACTTTTTTGCCCCACTGTACATGTGTTGTACTTTTCTTTATTAAAACATTATAAAAGAGTAACACAAATATTCACCATTGCGTGATGCTAACCATTAATCAGACAATTGCTAGTTGTCCTGTTGCTACTTTAACCAGATATAAGACGGATATAAATCCACTAAGATAGCCTTTTTGAGTAAACTTCCTCTTTAAACTTGCTCTTTAAAGCTAATTCTTATCTTATTACGTTCACCAGTCATTATTAGATAAAGAAGCAGCACAGGCATGTGAAATATTTTCCCACTGGCATCTTGTATCATTAAAATGTAAAGTAATGAAGGGCCAAATGCGTACTTGACCCTGGCGCCAGATAAGTGAACATTGGCAGCAAAGTCTGCCAAATCTTAACTGAATCATCAGGGGGGGAATAAAACATTGCAAGAGAGTTTATTATCCGTCCACATCTCAAATTTCTGAAACAGGATGCATGGTTCCCCAGTGGAACACTGCAGTACTGGTCTGTGTCTTTGTGTGTACAGTGTGTATTACAGGATTCTGTTTGCAAGCTCCCATCATGCTCCCACTGAGCGACCACTTGTGGAAATCCCCCTGCAGAGGCTTGGCAGTAACTGACCAAAGTCAAGAAACACCCTCTCAACCATCAACACATCATTGCATTATTTCCCAGCTGTGTGTGTGCAAAGTTGGAAGGAGTACTCAGATCTTGAAACATAGCAAAGGGCCAAAAGTAAAAGTACTGATTAGGCAGGTCGGCCAATTTCAGAATTTCTTATATAATATGTTATATTTATTGATGCATAAAAGTGTTATCAAAGCTGCAAGGTCGAACTCATGTATTTACTGCTGGGTAGTTTGGGAATTTAGTCCAAATGTAACTTAAGTCTTATTTAAGGGCAGATCATTTTTAATATCATTACTCCATGTCTGCAAAGTAACTTATGGTATTAATTCAATGTAGTGGAGTAAAAGTACAATATTTACCTCTGAAAGGTAGTGGAAATGCATTTGAGATTGTATGGAGGCCCTTCATTGATTATGTAGCGGATCTGAATGTAATGTGTCTAATGTTCAAGAGGATGAATCGATGCATTGCCGGTGCAGTTCTTGAGATTGTGTCTTTTCTTTTCTGCATAATGTCTTCAAATGATTGCCTTGTATTATACAGATGAAGAATGTTTGTAGTTATTTCTTTTCTTTTTGTATTGTTATATAAAAAATGTAATAAAAACATTTTGGGAAAAAGAAAAAAAAAACCCTAAAGCAAAATAGCAACTAGGCACCTTATATCACTTGTGCTAACCCTACAATCATGTAATGTGATAACACTTTAAAAGTGCGAAAATAAAACAGTGCAAAGAAAGATTGCGGATACATTTAGTTTATTAGTTATTTGTGTTCGCCATGGCTGTAAGTTCAATGGTCACTCGCCTTTTAACTCTGATTTGGTCTCTACCAACTCCTCATAATTTTAATCATGTCGTTTGCTGTTTAATTGTGCAAAATTATACCAGGATTTGGGAGTAACACATTACATATAACAGTTATCGTAATCAGGATACCAAACAAAGAACCGAAATCCCTTTTAGTTAGGGTTTGATTGAAAAGTTATGAAATAACTGATACATTACAAAAAAATAGTGATTACTAGCAGGATGACAATATTAGTAAAAACTAAAAAGAGCATTTAGTGTTTGTTGTATAGGAGCAGATTTTATTTCTCCTTTGTAAGCTGTACTGTTGTGTCGGCGAGAATACTTTAAGTATGAATCTATACGCCTACTGCCTGAATTTGGTTGAATTGTTTTTTTTTTCAATTCAGTAGGTGAACCAATGTGTTCATAAAATAGTGTGTGATCTTAACTGTGTGTATTAAACTAAAACAGAACAGATTTCTGTTAGCTCAGATTTCCTTTCTGCCTTTTTTAAACTTTAGTATTTGCTCATATGTTTCATTGTTGGTGAGCATAGTAAATATCTTGGTTTGTTATTATCTAGGGTCGCATCATTCTGTTGTTGATACACTAAAGTAAAAGAAAATGTTATTAAAATGTATTTTCTCTTTTCTTTATTTGCATTACATTTGATACTGAGGTAATCTTAAAGTGACAGAAAGTAATCCAGTTTAATTACTGTAATATTTTGATACTACACTACTACACTTTACTGATGCCTTTCTTTTCACTGGTAATCGTAATGGAATACATTTTTAAAATAACCCTCCCAACCCTGAACTATAGACACTTAGTTTGATGCTACACAGGTAGTGTATAAGGAATTTATGAACATTTTGTTTGTATCTTTTCTGTTTTGTTATTGCAACTTAAATATTATTGTACTGTCACCGATAATGCAATAACACTTTTGAAGATGTAATACCAAAATATATTGTGGAATTATTCTACATTTCACACATTTTGTCACATGACAATAATGATTGTAATAGACCTAAAGGTCCAGTGTGTAGGAATTACTGGCATCTAGTGGAGATGTTGGAAAAAACTGAGCACATAGATGTATATGTGGGCCATGAGGGTTGTGCAATAGGTTGTCAGTGAGTAGGTGTGTCTGTGTGTGTGTGTGCAAATGTGTATAAGTACATAAGTAATGTGTTCATTTGGAAATGTATTTTATCATGTACTATGCAGTATGTTTGATTTTTCTCATTCTGTGGAACTGCAGGATGAAATTTCCTTATGAGGACAAAAAGATATATTGGATTGTAAGGTTTTGAAGAGTATGACATCATGGTTAAGCTGAATAGATTCTGAAACGTTTTATTTTGAACTGTCCACCATGAGCAAAAAAGTTTTGAATTCTGCTTTTCCAACTGGATTTGCGATACATGGTACAGTGTTCGAGGTGCTCGTCTTTATGGGACTCCTTTGAATTTTTATGATCAGATTTACTGAATGTAACCCTTTGTGTCTAGATGGTGTTATGCCTTTGTTCTTATTAATAACTAAGCAACAGGATCAATGCTCTTCTGTTCAAAACTGTTGGGAGTGCCGGCTGAGGACAATCCTCCAATTGTTGTATCAGGAAGACCACATTAAACTCTGGCAACCTTAATCTAATGTTATCAGACCTAAGGTGATGGTGAGTGGTTTAAAATAGCATCACTGTATTTCACAAGTGAGCCTGTCACCTGTGTGTATTCATATCAGAGGCCTTTTCTTTGACTAAATCAAAAGCTGTTCTTTTATGTTTCCTGCCAAGAAACAATAACACACCCATGAAGTCCTGATAACAGAAACTCTGGGTTGGCAGGTCACGCACTGTGCATTAACACATCAAACAGAAGGTAGTGCACGGTGAACACACCTGACAAGAGATAGTTCTGTTTGTGAAGTAGCTTAGTTTCCACTATTAGTTGTGTTTTTAAAATACAAATAGGGTTCTAAATTGATTCTGGATTTTTTTTAAGTTATGCTTCAAGAACTTCTTTCCAACTAACTTGGCAAGGCAGATCAGTTCATATCACACATTTCAATGCAATTCAAAGTTATTAATGAATAAAGGAAATCATTAGAGCATTAAGTGGAACAATGAACTCATTCATATTACTATTTTGTGCCTTTACTGTGACATGTTCAAAAGGTACAGTCTGCTCTGATTGGTTGTAAAAAAAAACAACTAACACTCTGTAGGAAAAGGGAAACCAAAAAAGCATAATTTGGCCTCTTTAAGTCAGTATTATTTCAAATATTGTTAAGGTGACAGTAGGCTGACTTTGTAATAGTCTTAATGTGACTGTTGAAATTCAGGTAAATTCCTACATTCTAGCCTATCACTTACAATGTGTTGGAGTGTTAGCCAATAGAAGTGCAAGTGTTACACTGTGATTTCACTGTTACGGAAGTAAACAAGAGTCCAATAGAGGCGATTCAGGCAGGGGGGGAGTGTATGGGAGAGAAACTCCCTCTAGGGCGATTTGGGGATTTTAGCCTTTGTAGATCATTTACATACACAATATAACGCAGTACAGGAAAGGGAAAACTTAAAAAATAACATTAGGGCCTCTGTAAAAAACAATCACATCTCTTTAACTGATCTATTATTATTTCTTTGGTGGGCTTATCACACACACACACACACACACACACACACACACACACACACACACACACACACACACACACACACACACACACACACACACACACACACACACACACACACACACACACACACACACCGATACACACACTTGAATCTCTCATGGCAATCATTGTCCTGGGTTCCCCCCCACCATCCCATAAAACTATTCAGATTTTTTATTTGAACATTGGATTTAACTTTGGCGGTTGCTGCTGGTGGAGCTTGTATAAAAGGTTGTTTGAAATACTGTATGTGATACAATCTGAATTCTCTCAGGTTACATCCTGTACAATTTATATGAGTATACTGTTGTTCTCAAAGTGCAGAGTGTTTGATGTTTTGATAGCATGGGATCTGAATCTACATTTAATCTCTATGGTGGCCGGACAAAAAACACCACTCTGATTGTATCCTCAGAGTTGTATTAACTTACTAAGATGTAGCCTTTAGCACAATAATGGCTGGTTTACCAACTATTAATTGGTTTGGGATGGGAATATGTATTTCAAAAGATATTGCAAAATGTAAAACACACTGATATTAAAGAGGCCCTTTAGCTTTAGGACCTTAGTGATTTAAAGTATTAATGTTTAGAAGAGGAAGAAGAAGATCCCACTTTATTAATCTCTTTAGGTGTCAGAGCCAAGAGCCAGAAATCCCGGCTCCAGTAAGCAGTTAGGGGTTTGGTGCCTTGCCCAAGGGCACCCTAGCAGTGCCATGGAGGTAATCTGGTGATACTGTATTTTTGGTCCATTAAAGCTTAAGCCTTCTGCAAGACCCTTACTCTTTGCAACTCCATGAATACCCAAGGCCTTCTGCTATACCTAACACTTTGCAACGCCATTAGTGTAAAGAACTCTGCCAAATCCTAACCCTTACTTTTTGCCATCGAACTCCAAGCCTTCTGCCAAACCCTAACCCTAAGTCTGTGGTGAAGAAAGCTTTCACGCTAGCACAATTCTGGCACATTCCAAAATGGGTTAACCCCAACTATAACGCAGGGATTGTAGTCCCAGCCCCGGAGCAGGTCTAGTAGAAGTTGTAAATTGTATAGCCCTGCCCTAACCTTAAACCTGGGTTAATGTTGTAGGTGTCTAAAGGGACTGAGCTAGCTTGGGGTCAAATATAATAATCTGTTTGCCAGCCCATAGAGTCCTATTGTGAACCCGGAAATGTTGAATACCCAAAAATGTTATATGAGAAATGTATAGGCAGGGTCCCCAGCATTTGGAAACTGCTGGATGCTGCATATGTTGGGCAATTACACAATAAGCTTAATTTGTTCATTAACATGTATTACCTTTTTAGATTATGTTGACAATAGTTTTAAAATGGTTTGGCAGATTAGATCAATTTTAAAGCGATTTGGGGGGTTATTGAAGATACTGAATGCATTTCTGAAATTTGCAGGATCAACAAAGGCAGTTTTTCCCAGTCGATTTTGAAGATTTAGGGGATTCTGGATCATTTGGATTGTACAGTGCCTTTTTTGATCCTGTATATGTCAAATATGGATTCAGCATCCAGCATCCAATAACCCCCCCAAACCACCTTCAAAAACATTCCCAATGGGCCAAGACATTTTGTTTTACTATCGTCTTCATAGGCTATAATGATTATTAAGGCAATGAATGCAAAATCATGAAAGTTAACACAATTTATTCAAATTGTGCAAATTACCCAACATTTTCAATTTATCCATCCATCAGATTCTAAATAAGATAAGATAAGATAAGATGTACCTTTATTAATCCCCGTGGGGAAATTCAGGTGTTTATGCAGCAACAGAGAAGAGGAAAAACAGTACAGGTTCACACAGGGATATGAAACACAAATTTAATATATATATATATGTATAATATATATATATAAGTAACGAGAGTATTGTTAAAAATATACACATGTATTTTGTGCAGAAAGAAAGTGCAGGTCAAAGTCTTTGTGCAAAAGTGCAGGCTTGATGTGCAGTCCGGGTTATTGTCAGTGAGTCACATGGTTAACCCCTTGTTGTGCAGCCTGATGGCTACAGGCACAAAGGAGTTTCACAGGCTCTAAGTGCTGTGCCGAGGTGGGATGAGTCTGGGGCTGAACATACTCATCTTCACTAGCTCTGCATGGAGAGGGTGGGAGGGGTTATTCAGGATACTGGATAAATGCTGGGGAACCGTACTTTACATTTTAAACATTAAACTTTGAGGTACTTAACAGTTCTTGTTCACAGTGATGGCAACTAAAGACCACCCTTGGCTAAGATTAGGCAACGTAAAAAACAGTTGGAAAGGGAAATCCCCGTTCATGTTGTTGTATTTTCCAAATAAGAAAAATAATCTCTTGCCAACTGGATTGTTCATGGCAAACCAAAAGTTGTTTTTTATTTATGGCATCTGACTGATCTTAATGCATTAACAACAAAAAAGTTATTGACCAATAATAAAATAAATAAAACCTTTCAATGATAAAACCTGGCGAGGGCTCCATATATACCACCCCTGCGTGCTAACAAAGTTGTTGTAAAGGCATGTTTCTGCAATGCCCCCTGGCCCAAAGATGGAGCTCTTTAAAGGGATTCTCTGTGATCAACACGTGGGGCCCTCTAAAGAAACTACAGGCCTGACTTGAAGTAATTTGCATAAACTATTAAGCAATGCACTTAAAAGAAGGAGAAGAAACACTGGACTGAGAATTTACTGCCAAAGTATCACACATCACATTATCTTCCCACACTGGTTATCTTTCCTGCTGACTGAAACCCCTTAAGGTGATGTGAACATAAACAGTTACAGGGAAGCAGCTGAGGGCCAACTGCTCGGTCTTTCATTCGATATGAAAACAAAACATGCTGACTGAACGAGTCCTCAAAAGTATTGTGCCCAGAGTAAACGATGAGTGATATGTTGAAAAAGATTACACAAGCAAGAGATGTACAAATGAATGACTTATTTTTTAGAAACACAAGTTTAATTTAAATACATTTTGAATAATGCCATGGTATTTTACTGTGTAATAATACAAAACAAACAAATTAGTTACGTTCATTCTTTGATGAAATCATGAAGTCAGAAGCGTGGATTTCATGCAAACCTATTAAGCACGACAATTCAATTCACATGTCTGTCATTTTAATCCCAATTTATGGCATGTGTTTTGTTTTCACAATTCTGCATGAAAAAACAGAGCCAAATGTAAAATCTTTTCACATGTTGACATCACAGGAGGAGGCCCCCTATTTTCCCCCTGTGATACGATCTCAGGTGTTTCCAGGTGTGGAATTTAACAGATCATTGCCTCCCCTCTCACAATGTCAGTTTCCCCTCTGGAAAAACCCGAGACTTGTAGGACTACGACGATAATTATCACTCTACAGTAAAATGTAAAATGCACTCTGTTGTAACTAATTAACAAATACACTTCATTGTAAAGCTGCGTCTGAACAACAACTTTAAAAAAACAGAAACACTTCCTTAAATTTGAACAGTCTCTCCACCAGACAATTGTTTTTTGCATGGCACCTTTGTTGCATATTGCTTTTGGATGATGAAGCAGAATAGATGTGTTCAGTTGTCTTTTTTTGACTCCTATTGAAGGCTGAAATCTGTTATTCCTTATTATAGAAATCCCAAATCAAAGGTGTTTTCTAACTTGCACCTAATCATTTTTCTCATTGTATATCCTTCTGTTTAAAAACTCCATGTTGTGCTGTTCAATAATTCTGATGGTACAGACAAATACTGACGGTCAGTACAATATTTTCAATTGAATCATTCTTCCTTTGTGGTCAACTTGCTCGAACAAGAATGAGCCTTGCTCATCCTCTCGTTCAAATCATCTAGTAAAAACATTCTCTGACCTCCCAACTGAAAAAGCTATTGAAAGATTTTATCAGTTAAACAAACACCTTAAGGATTTGAGAAGATTAAGAACACTATTACTGTTTCTCAGAAAACTACAGCATCATGTTCCTGTTTCAATGCAAAAAGGAAACTGCTGCCAACAATTTTCAATTATAGGATAAGAAAAGTAATTACATCTTACACAGCATTTAGTCTTAAAACTCTTAAAACATTAAAAAACGTTCCTTAGTTTAATACGATTTACCGTTTGATACATTTTTGTGGTGTACATTACTAAACCATTGTTAGAAAAGAATAGAAAAAGAGGAATTACCTTCTTGCTTAAGTTGCAAAAAAAATATATATACATATAAATCGTTTAATGTTGACAAAGGTGCTGCTCACTATGGACAAAAGATCGCTCACATTTTCAGACATTTGGAAGAAAGATCGAGCTGCTGTACGAGTCTTTGTCCTCCTCTTCACCTTCACCCTTTTGTTCCTCCAGAAGTTTATCCAGAAGGCTTGGTGACTCTGGCTCCACCTCTGGATCTTCACCTACAGACTGGCCCTGTGGCTTAGGGTCAAGTTGGTGTTCTGAGCGCTGGGGGATCTCCAGTATCTGGGGCTGAGGAAGATCTAAACCCTGAGCCTCCAGCTGAGGGATCATGGTGGTCAAAGACATGGACAGCGGCATGTGGACCAGAGGTGACCCAGACAGGGCTGAAGAGCTGGAGGCAAACTGGACCCCAGGGTTGGGCATGGTAGATATGGTTGTGATGGGCTGGGCCCAGGGCAGGTAGGTCAACGCCGAGTCTGGGAGCTCCATCTGAGGGAGGGAGCCTTGTGCTGGGGCCACAGGTATGGGCTGAAGAACAACAAATAACATTGTAAAATATGCAAAGGAACTACAACTAGCAGAGACAAAAACCTTTAGACAAAGTAAGAGATTGAGCTTTTTAAACTGAGCCACCAAGGCAAAAAGCACAAAGGTGTGATCGATCATTCGGCTTTTCTTTTTCTTTGCTTTCTCGATCAGTTATAAGAAATGTGATAGGTTTTCTTTGTGACAATTATTTAGTTTGTTTTACATTTGTGAAATACTTTTCTCCCAGGTCACTGTTTTAAACCAAGCTAACATTCTCAAATGAAATACAAACAAAATTGTCAGGGTTTTTGACAGAGTGGACCCAAATGCAGACAGACAGAAACAGAAAATACCTTTATCCAGGTAGCGCAGGGTAAGGCCATGCAACATTTTTACAAAAATGTACATTACCCACTTCCACATAAGACATACAAGGATCTGACCACCACCAACAGAACCAGAACCAGAGCTTAAATATATAGACTAATCACAAGGACAAGACACAGCTGGGGAGGGAATGAAAAGGCACCAGGTGAACAGAATCAGGTTACCAAACAGGAGGGAAAACACAGAGACAGGAAGTAAAAACAGACATAAAACAGGGGGTGAAGAATTTTCAAATAAAACAGGAAATTGGTGTGACAGATCGTGACAAAAATCTACGCAAAAAAAGGTTCTTTTGTAAGTTTAGGCAAAATAAAAATACTTCGGGTTAGAAAAAATATCATGGTTCAGCATGAAATATTTGGCATGATATATGTTTTTAGGCCGACCTGGAAGTTTTTCATCACAAAGGGCTCCCTCAACAAAAAGTCAATGGGATTTTTCGGTATTTTGGAATATCGCAGAAAAATAAGCTCTGGGCACACACATGTTCGGCGTGATGACGTTGAGTTGTCACATTTAGCCACTTGTTAGCAACCGCCATTTCTATGTCTTTTAAAAGCTTCAGACACTCACAATTAGAGTATTTATGCATTATATGTATTTAATGTCAAACTAAACATGAGAATCTCTTAAGCTTATGTTAACCACCTTTATTCAGGCTTCAAACTAAAAATCCAGTAAAATAACATTAACAAGGAGAAACATTGATGAGCTAACTGGAAGAACCAAAGTGCTAACTCATTTCTGAATTCTTCCCTGATGCTACTAATGGCAATGCTCACAAATGGGAGCTGCAGGTGCATAGCAAATGGCCAGCCAACAGTCTGCAGGACACAGTGAAGTGGGGTTTTCTTCTAAGTCAAGAAAGGATTTAGTGTAACATTTGCGGCCACCTTTCCTGGATGGACAAAAAAGCTTCTTACAGGTCACATTTCTTTATTTAAATGAAGCTAAAGCTGCTGGGAAATATCTGTATGTTGGTTAATCACAAGGATCAAACATGGGTTGAGTCATATTTTGGTGAAAGTCCGTTCTGACATAATAAACATACCAAACTTTAAGCACACATGCGGAGATTTCTCTTACTCACCCCAAAGTTAGTGAGCAGCGGTGTGTGTGTGTAGGTCAGCATGGTATAGCTGGGACATAGAGTTTGCATGTACACATCAGCAGTGCGGGTGGGGGTTGGTGCATAGGCCAAAGTCTGGGCTGAAGGATCCTGCTGGTTGAAGTCAGATGAAGCCCAGGGTGCTACTGCAGGCTGCAGGCCAATGCTGGTGGCAGGTGGTGCAGCTCTCCATCCTGCAAACTGCTGCAGACCTGCCTCTCCGACTGCAGGCGATGTCTCAGCTGGGGAGCTGCCAGCAACGTCAAGACCAAACACGCCTGATTTTGAAACAAAAGACTGAGTCTTCAAAGACAGAAAGAGATGTATTTTATGCAACTGTTAAGAATGAACATGTACCTTGTGTGTAGGATGACTGGATGTTGTGAGTGACCACATCCTGAAAAAAAAAAAAAAAAAGTAAAGTAAGTCAACAATTTGCAGGAGAACCATAACCACATTTTGCTGCTGAAGACTGTATCTACCCTGTAATGTTTATATATCAATATGGGGTGTTTATAACTGTACAAACCAAAAATCCAGGTGTGAGCAGCTGCTGAGGTGACATAATTAAAGTATGTTTGTGTGTGTTAGATAATGTGTTTGTGTTTTTACAATTATATATGATGCTTTCGATAAAAGCGTCATATATACACTTCAACACACCAGTAAATATGCCTACTCACTGCCCTCTTTGGAGGACCTATTCAGGCAACGCTGTCTCAGCAGAGCTGGCAAGATAGTAAAGGACTCCTCCCACCCTTCTGTCCTCTGGTAGACGGTTCAGATCCATTGAAATCCGTACAAACAGACCCAAGAACAGTTTTTAGCTGACAGAAATGAGATAACTCAATCTTATCTAGCACATATTGCTACACATTTCTCATCAACACATATATATTCCTGCATTTATCTATTTTAAATATTTATGAAGCAAAAAACTCTGACATGCAAATCTATTACTTGTCTGTTTTTAAACACTGTGATTTGATCATCATCTATTGTGCTTCACTTTAAGTTGTATTGAAGAAATGAACAGTTGTTTCAGTTGGCATGAACGGAAAAACATTTCTATGGAGACCAAAACGGTGCCTTTCATATTATTTTGGCTCAAAGATTCAAGATTCAAGCATTAGTAGCTACAGTGTAGATATGGCAATGAAAAACTTAAGTCTCAGGCTCCTCAGACAATGCAACATTAATATATATAGGACATATAAAAAATAAACCAATAACAAAAGTAAAGGAAATAACTGAAGAGAGATAAAATAGTGCAAGAGTAAATACAACATTTACAAAAGTGTAAATCATGCAAGAAGAAGTCTATATAGACTTAAATGGAATATGATATATAAGAGAATAGAATATAAAACTAAATATTGTACAGTAAGATGAAATTAGATACTGTTTGTTACGGTGTATTTAGATGAATACATTTTAAGATGATGACAGATGAATGCTTAGGCACTTTACAGAGCTCAGGTGTTTAATAGTCTTAAGGCCTGTGGAATGAAACTGTCTCTGGGTCTTCACGTTTGGGCATGATCATATTGTTTTAACATAGACTAGAAATGTGTTTTTGTTAAGGATTGTTTTTGTTCAAAAAACATGTTATGTTTAATGTAATGTAATCCAGAAATTAGGAGAGTGAGAGTTCATTCTTGTAATTTAAAGAGGCCCTATGATGCTTATTGGGTTTTTCTTTTGCCTGTAGTGTGTTATATTGGTTTTTGCATGTAAATGATATGCAAAGGCTAAAATCCCAAAGCTCCCTCCAGAAGGAGTTTCTGAAAGCAGTAGTAGCTAAGTAGTAAATAGTAGCTAAATCTGGTCTGAAGCATCTACTGTATTTATATTGACAGTGTAATTGTGAGTTAATAACAAGCCGGACAAGCAATAGAACATGTGATGGAAACTTCTGAAGCAATTGAGACGAAGCTCAGAGAGACACGGTGGGAGCTGGATCTTGATGGCAAACACTGAAGGTTTATTATGAAGTTAACTGCCGGAGAATTGACAAGACAGTTGCTGCAGTCACGAGTTGACACACACCGGTTGCCCGACCAATTATGAAGATCTCTTCTGCAGTCCAAGTTTTAACTAGTTCAGAGTGTACAATCAACATTCCTCATTAGGGAGACTAGACAAATATGGATCCAATATCTAACTAAAGCTGTCGTACATGAGAAAAGAATGTATGCCAGGGAACCTACATTACAGATTAAGAAGGGCTTCTAGATGTCCAGTGGCGATTCTAGAGTCTGTCAGGGCCCTAGGCAAAAATTCACTGGAGTGAGATGTTCAGGTGGGGCCCCCTTAGGGAGGTCTCCTACTGTCATTGCAAACGTTTCGCCACTATTGTAGATTAACTGAATTTGATTTAGGATAGTGGCAATGTATGATGTCTGTTTAATTGTATATTTTGTATCATTTGTTGTTCTGAACTTTGCATCAATAACAAAAACAAAAAACTTCCCGCATTGACACTGCTGTTGTTCAAAATATTCCCTAACAGTACCGTACAGAAAAAAAATGAGGCAGCAGCGTCAGTCCGAACAGGTACACTGTCTGAGTTGCAGTTTGACACGAGGAGCAGTAAAATATTTAATCCAGCTGCCTGCTGTCAGCCAGCAGGGCATGTTCAGAGCCTGCAGGGCATGTACTGTCAATTCCTGAGAGACTGAAGAGGCAATGAGGATCTGGTTAGTCTTACAGCTTTGACAGCACATGGACATTTAGTGTCCAAAAGTCGTATCATAATGAACGAAAAAATGTAACATGGTTACTGTAAGTACTCTATCAAGCAAGTTACTTGATGGTAACTTGCAATGAATGCACAGGAAGCAAGTAATAGGCCAGGACGTATAGAGTAGTGCAGTGATGACGCGGGTGTTAGCATCGCCAGAGGTCCCTCGACAAGCAAAAGGATTTCCCCATTGGATTTCGGTTTATTGCAGAAAATAAGTGTTGTGGCCAAAGCAACATGTTTATGATACTTAACAGGATTTGTTCAGTAGGATAATCTCAACAGGGTCACATAACTGTATCTGTTTCCATCTTATATATTTATTTGTTATAGCAATAAGCTGTATTTTATTTCACTGTGGAGTATTTAATCTTACTCTATGTTTTTATTTCATCTTATTATTTGTTTACTTATATACATTTAACTTGTTCTGCATCACTTGCATATTAGTCTTGAAACACTCTATTGCACTATTTTTTATTGTTTGTTTAATTTCTTTTGTTGTTTTATGTCTGATATATATTTATGTTGCATTGTTTGAGGAGCCTGGGACTTTAGATTTTCATTGCCTTAACTACACTGTGGCTACTGTGGAAGGACAATAAAGCCTTTGAATCTTGACTCTTGTGATTTTTGAAGCATAAATGCTATCGTCAGTAGTAAAAAGCTATCTTTAGGCTATGCAACAAACCAAATCACACCGCTAAGCTAAAATCAGCTAATGTTTGGTGTGATGATGATTTATTCGTTTATTGAGTCGCTTGCAAGCAACAGCTGATTTTTGCTTCGGTCATTCCAAGTGGATTATTTACTGACGTATTTTATGTTGTAAAACAAAACGTTAAAATCTCTTAAACTAGTGTAAGCCACAAACCTTATTTCAGGCTTCTAACCACAAACTCATTGAATTCATAGCGAGAAAACTGGATCTTGTAAAATGTTAAGTCATTTCCAGGTTTTAGGATTCATTCCAACACCACTACAGGCCTACCACAACCACAGGTACTTGTATTTTTTTTTTTTGTCAGAGCATTTGATTAATTTGATTTTTTTTTTTCAGAATGTAAAGATGATTTTAACAAAAGATGTTCTTGAAACACACTGTTCATCCTAGATTTGCCTCATCTAATGTCTAATTGTGCTAATGGTCATTCAACAACCAAAAGGTTCAAATGAAAGCTGAAATTAAAAAAATCCCATTTTCCTGTCTGGATATTTCTAAAAAGGATGATAAGTCTCTTATCCTACAGCAGACCGAGTGTACGTTCAGTTATAATAATATCAATAAACCTAATTCCATTTGTGGTAAGGGATGAATGACTGATGGTGGTTTGTTTAACTGTAAACTGAAGGAACTTATACAAGACACTATGGCAAATACGAGGATCTCAAACCAAAGCTCTGTGGCTAAAAAATAATCCCTTGAACATTATGTCAGCCTGCTGCTTTTCACAACAGAGCAAATCTGAAAAAAACTGACTTCTGACATAAACATCTGAACTGTCAGACATTAAAGGGCAGTTCAACCTAAAGAGAGGTTGGGCCATGGAGATTATACAGTATGTCCTGTTTTTTAAGTTATCTGTTTCCAGGATTTGTGGTTCCAGTTTGATTCAATGGTAGTTTATTGTGATGCTCACAGTGCTGTTAAATTAGCCCACTTTAAAACAATCACAAGTATCAGATTTTTGAGTGCCACCATTACTGTACTTTGGATAATCTGCAGTTACTTCACAGTTATTTCAGCTTTTAAAAGCTATCACATCATTTTGTTAATTATGAATATTTACAATAATGAAATATGTTACTTTTTTTGAATAGACTTATTTGTTTTCCTAACAAAAATAAGAAAAAATAAATATAAAGTTTCCCGTTAGTTTAGCATAGCATAAAGGCTAAAAAACAGCTGTACGAAGGTTAAAAAAACCACTCAGTAGTTGTCATCACTGTGATGTTGCCAGGCAGCCAGCAGAACTGTCCAGAAGTCACCCTGTCAATATCATTTGAAAATGTAAAACTCTCACTCACAGTTTTTTTATATTTTGTACATTGTTGTACATGTTTTCTTGTAGCACACATGTGCTGTAGCTCTTGACAGGAAGGTGACATTTTAATGGGAGTATGCTTTGGTTGAAGAATGTTTGGATCTCATCCAATGTAAGCTCTAAAAGCAATAGGTTTCATAGAAATGATCTCACACTGAAAAGCTTCATGTATTACATTTTGCAGCTAAGATGACAAACATCTACTCAAGTTTTATTCCACTATTATCAAAGGTTGTGTATGACTATATGGGTGCGTGTGTTCGTGTGTTACAGTGTGTGCCTTTTCCTTGTCTAGTAGATGTGATAAATAGCAAGTGGGTGGGTCTTTGGCAAAGCTGCAAATCATTTTGCATAGGGCTGTGTGCCCAGCCCTGGAGCCTTACAGGGAAAGGCTTTAACCGTCATGGAAAAACACCTGGATTATATAAGGACAACCTCGACACACACACACACACACACACACACACACACACACACACACACACACACACACACACACGCACACACACAAACAAACCCCACTTTCCTCCGGGATTTGCCCTGAGTCTTGATTGCTCGCCATCCCTTTCACATCTCTAATAATCCAGCTATGATTGGTTTAATAAGGTTCTAATGGTAAAAAATACTCTCCAATCCAAACGTGTTGGAGTTTGCACTTGACAAGGGGACTTCTACAACCACTTATGCATTTCTTTTGATCTCTGTATCAGCTTCCTTGCTGCAGAAAGCTTAAAGGTCATCTACTACCTGGAGACTAATGGTGATTAACCATCTAGAATGCAATAAAAACGTAACAGTAACATAATTACTACAATTGCAAGATGTTATTTAGACATGATTTTGCACATCAGCGATAAAACGTGGAAACAAGTTTGTTAAAAAACCTGTCTCTGTCAATGCCCTGTCTAGAAAATGTTTTGTATATGAAACATTTAAAAGTAAATTTGCTGCTTACTTATTTCTCTGTGGTATTTCAATTATTCCATTATCTCACAAAGCACAGGATTGAAATGTTGGTTTAGTCAAACAACTCATAATCTTAGGTAATCATTACTCCATACAGTAACTGCTGCTGCTACTGCGTGGTCAGGTTCCTTAACTCTAACCCTATTTGCCAGAGTTGGAGTGTTTAACACATGTTCCAAAACTTGAGGGAAACCTTGCTTTGTTATGTTAAGTGTATAAATGGAAAATGGAAAATTCAAATCATTAAAAGTCACCAACAAATGTTCAACTGATGCAGAAAAGTATCTCTCTTTCAAAGTGCCTGGAAAAACAACAATCATGTATATGAATGGCTTGGTGCCCTCACTGCGATGGGGGGTGCTGTCTTGGTGCCGTGAGGCTCCAGACTCCTCTTCCTCCTCAGCAGCTCTTTGACTGGGTCTCTGACTCGAACTCCTTGGTACGGTCTGGACCTGGCCAGTGCTGATGGTGGCGCTAGAGAAGAAAAAGACATCAACTTCTTAATAAATGCAATCCATATAGTGTGGTGCATATAGAGTGTTTTTGTATGTTGACCCTGAAGTTAGCCTAGCAAGGGCTCCCTTGACGAAAAACAATGTGATTTTCCCATTGGATTTTGGTAGCAAAATGGCAGGATCATCTCCACATACTAACACCACATTATGATCTTTGAAGTGTTATTTAAATTACCAGATTTAAAAAGCTATTGTAAGGCTGAAAACAACAACCTCCGTTAAGTGAAAGGAGGTCTCTTGAGAGGGTGATGACGTGTGTTGGTGTAATTAGTCCCTTGTTAGCAACCACTGTTTTAATGGGGCATAAAAGCTTCACATATTTTATGTCATAGAACAAATGTGAATTCTCTTAAGATAGTGTTAACCACAAACTTTATTTCAGGTGTGTAACCAAAAAGAACGCTAACTTCGAGAACAGGGAACCAAAAGTTGTAAAATGCTAACTCGTTCATACACCACTGTATTTTCCTGCTCATTAAAACCAACACTAACAGCTTGACATATACTACTGTGCTTTTGCTTTATGTTGTGTTGTTTAAGTCTTTTTCTATGCAGGAATACAGTCATAAAGATTTTTTACTTATATACTTCAATATTGCTATAATATACCATTAGGTTTCAGTGTTCTCTGAGCTACACTGAAAGAGACTTGATGCCATATCCAACCCCGTACACATTTTGACAACCCATGACTTAGTGCAAGTGTAAGCGTGAGGAGGAATCGGATCTGAAGCAGAGAGCCTCACTTGAGTAAACTCAAAGCTGCAGTACTATAAGGCCAGAGGCGACAATGTCAATGGAGAGGAATGGAAAAAGGGAAAGAGGGTAATCTTTGTACAGCCACCACAACAACTCCCATGAATCCTGTTAGGGAATAGTTTGCTTAGGTGTTTAACCTTTGACCTACAGTAGGTCATAGTTTTCTCCTTCCTCTGTCTCTAGATCCATGGCATAGTTCTTTGGATTTCGGGTTGCTGTAATCTACAGTACCATAGCCGAAGGGCAGCTTGGGCGCTTTGTTGATGCCAGTTTCTGACCGAGCACAAGCTGACATGAGATTAGTTTATTGTTTAGGGACCTCTAGAAGCACTTCTTATCTGGAACGTAGGTTCCTTGACGTACATTCTTTTTCCAAGTGCGACAGCTGTAGTTAGATTTAGGATCCATATTTGTTTAGTCTGGCAACTGAAGAATAATGATTGTCCATTCTGAATTAATTAAAACCTCGTATTGTAGTAGAGAATCAGAGTCGGTTGGGCAACCATTCTGTCAACTTGTGGCTGCAGCAACTGTCTTGTCAATTCTCCGGCCGTTAACTTCACAATAAACCTTCAGTGTTTGCCATCAAGTTCCAGCTTTCCCCGTGTCACTCTGAGTTTCGTCTCCATTGCTTCAGAAGTTTCCATCACAAATCCCAGATAGAAAAAAAGTCTACATGTCACTGTGTGAAGACTTATTTTTCAATGAAGTAGTATCTTACTGTTTCTATAATGTGTTCCTTCAAATTTGTACAAAATCCATTCATCTTTTCAATGATACTGTCAATGCCTCTATGAATCAGCCAGAAGCAAAACTGTGTCGAAAGAGAGAAAGATGAGCTGAATACGCTTTGAGCGTTAAAAATCAGATGTGAAGATTGAGTCCTGTGACTTTCACTTAGGTCTGACTTGAGTCATTCAATTTGAACCGGTCTTGAACTTCCTCCAACAGTTGTGAAGATTTGTCAGCCTGCTTGTGGTGCTAAAGACAAAGTTACTGGATCAGCAAGGTACTCATGGTCTCGGGATCATAGTCAGGACAATCCATCCAATAGTTGTTGAGATATTTCTGTATTTTCAATTTTTATGTTTAGAGACCAAGTTGCTAGCAAAACAGGTTGGCTTTCAGTCTGCAAGGAAAGATGTCTTACTGTCCTGAACGTAAGACATTGTTAAACCATTATTATTATATATATATATATATTTAGTCTTATTCTAATTGCATTAATTTCAACATTAACATTTAATTTGAGTTAATTAAAAGACGGATAAAATAGTGTTAAATCAGGTTTATAGAGGACTGTTACAGTATAGCATCTTTGGCAATGTTGAAATATGCCGTCTTGTGACAGAATGGATAAACGCTACAAAGACATCTGCAGACAATGAGACCTGCAGATGCCAGAGGCATTTCTTCTCCAAAGCTGCGTTAGATTGTTATAAACAAATATCTGTTGTTAGTTCAAATCCCAAAGTCAGACTGCAATGAAGTAAATTCCCATATGGCGTGATTTAAGTGCACCATGGTGTTTGGTGTGATCACTAATTGGAATCTCTGCCAATAGGAATTTCCATAATCAAAATTTAGCACATTAAAGTACAATACAATTCTGGAAATGTCTCTTTTTGGTGGGTTTTAGCAACATCTTTATGATATACAACTTCAAAGTCATCTTCATTTAATGCGCGATCAGTTTGTTAAATGTTGCACAATTAATCCAGTGGTAAACCTTTACTGGTGTGCAATAAAAGTGTGATGTTTTGACTGCTGATACTTATGCCATGATAGATTGAATCTTTTCTTATTTAACTATAAGAGAATTCCAATTTAAACTACCATTGTTGTTTTGTGGTTGTTGTGCCCCAACAGTGATTCAGTACAGGCAGTTTCCAACTGCCAAGTGCTAACCTACCCTGGCTTGGTTTTTGTAACCGACAAGTTGAGCTAAGGCTTAACAAGAAGCCATTGCGTAATATGAGAAAATACCTGCCTGCTAGAGATATCCCAAATTACACATTGTTGGCAAATTCACAAAGAAATTGATTGTACCCACTCCATGAATTGTGTATTTTATCCAACAGCTATGAGACCGATCTCAAGATCTGTTTCATGAAAGGGATTGCGCAAATGATATTTCAGTGCTAACACAGACATAAGGTTTCTAGTAGGGAATGCAATTATCCTTTTTGTGTCTGATTGCAATAATCTGTGGTAAAGTCATACACAGTAATATTATATATAATAAAGCCAAATAATGCACAGTAGACCAAGACTCAACTCAACTGGTGTGTTCCTAAACTAGCTCAATACCTTCATTATATCCCTAAACCTCAACATAGTTGTGGACAAAAACAGATAGAAAAGTAAACAGCTTGACTGCTAACATGGTAATATTACTATCAAATAATTTGAAAAATGTTGATTGTTTATCATTTCTGGCACATGATTCTTTTAGCCACCTCCTGCTATTCCAACATTAGGAAACATATTCCGTACAAATGACAATACAGTAAAAAAGATAAAGTCTCTGGGCATTTATAACCAATCAGGTTCTGGATCTTTGTACCTCTGAGACTACACCAGCACGTTGCTGGTGGTACATTATCACATTTCACTGTTTATGTCAGTAGTTGGACTGATGAGAAACACAATTGTCGCATCATCTCAATTGGAGGAGCTCTGCTCACTTTCACTCAATGACTTCTTAGTACTAAAGCACTCATCTTTAGTATTTCCTGACAGTTAACATCCATACTGGAATTGCTGTTACCATCACTGCCAAATAACAGAGGATGTTTACCTTTGCACCAGACCACTGTTGACTCTCTAACCTCAGTTATTTTGCTAAGGGTGTCCTGACACTATCTATCTGCAGCTGATTAATATCCCTGCACAGGTCAGGCAGGCTAAGTGGTCCTCTCCAGACAGACAGAACGGCGTGATAATGCCTCACATAAAAACACGTCTATGATGTTTGACATTAAAAGGGGACTGGAAGCACAATTGACAGTTCCTCAGGCCCCGCCCCCACTTGGTTACTGTTGCTGCACCTGCAAGTGTTTTTGGCTCCCGCTTAGCATATACATATTTTACAATAACAGTGGTATATTTATTGCACAAAGATTCTCAGCAGTTGATATAATAACGGGTCCTTACATTTCAGGCAAATATAGACAAAAGCTGTCTTTTACAGAGTGACCCTTGTTAGCTCAATGACAGCTGTGGCTAGCAGTTGATACAGACTGTAGCTAGCCAGTTCATGAATATAGCTTTAGCTCAAAGACTTGGAATATGATATCTTGATCATGAATATGCACTTTAATGCTACATGAATGATATTGTGTTATATTAGGCAAAAGCGAACTAATCAAAGCTATAAAGTCAGCCTCTTTGCCAGTAACACTGTCGTAATATAGTAAGAAGTGCGATAACAAAACGTATAAGACATCCTAAATCCTACTCTAGCTTGGCTGAGCGAGTTAGGCTTAATTTTTTATTTTCCACAAGTATGCTTCACATGACCTAACCAATCTATTTGGCGAACATGGAGTAAACTCCCCAAATTCAATAAAGGGCTGACAGGGCCACTAACATTAGCTTACACTCTGATAGAAGCATCCAGGACCTGTCCAGCTTTAACACAGTGGCATATTGAACAAAAAAAGTGTGTAGGTGACCAGTTATTCTTAGGTATTAATATATAGTTTACATGCTATCATTTGCATCTCAAACCTTGTTTGGTACTTGGGACTCTATTATTAAGTGTGTAGCCAAAGTACAGTCACTCAGACCCTTATAAAACAATTTCTCCATTGAAATGTATTTAAACCACACATTTTTTATTCCATAGCTGTTAAAGCATACAATTATGCCTTCTATTTTCCCATGCTTTTTAACAAGACCAGAATGAGTCCTTTTCTAATTTTAGCTTTATGGGTCAAATATTGTTTTCCTGCTTTCTTGGACATGGCCATTGTTAAGATTCAGCCAGATACAGCAAGTGTTGCTGTTGGTTGAGATATAAAGCTTTCATAAGGCAACAGTAACAAAAGATTTTTGAAGATCCATGTCAAAGGGCTAAAGTAGTTTTAATAGCCTATGCTGCAAATGGGTGTGTGGCGCTTATAACAATAAGGGAAATGGTTCAGTTGCACACTTAAAGTCACTATTTAACCTGAGTTTAGTGATTATGCTGACAAGTAACTATGTGTTTTGTTATTCCTAGTTACACATTTGGATAAGGTTTTTTTTAAAAATGTATTTTAAAGGACTTTTATTAAAAAAGGGTTTAAAGCAAAAACCAATGAAATACACTTTAAATGTTACATTTGGAATAGCTTAATCTCAAATGCACAAATGATGTTGCTGTCATTTTCTTCAGAGGAAGACAAAACAAATCACCATGGCACGTGCATGGGTTCTGAACCAACAGAAAAGAGGAAGCTCCACAGATGTTCAATGTTTTACTGGGGTGGAGGACTGCTGCCATTTTGCATATCAAGATTACAGCCGAAAAGCCACACGCAGCCAACATACAGATGACCACCTTCCTCTTTCCAAAGAGTCCGACACAACAGCTCCAACACTGATCCTGACACTGGTCGCAGGAAAAGCTGGCATGTTCTTTCCTGCTTTTGGAAGTTCTCTAAAAAAATAAACAACCTTGCAAAAAACTGAACAAAGAGTACTGCACACATCTATGTTGCGTTTTGGATATCTGACCAGCGAAAAAATGCAGTAGCGGAAAATCAAACAAGTTAAACAACATATAATATAATGTTTTTACAACAACAACAACAACAACAACAACAACAACCCCTAGTCTACAGTATTGAACACGATTATTATTTCTGTAATGACAGTGAATTTCTTTTTGTACAATTGATTTAAACAGGTTGTATGTTTTACAAGAATATCATAGTAGATTTTGTTATATTCAACATAATAACATGTAATATATTACGATGTATACAAAAATGAAATCCCAATCTGAACAATAAAGTATTTGTTTCAAATGTTTAAAACTTTTTTATCTCCTTCAAACGAAATCAAAGCACATTTAAAAGCATTATTCATATCAATATGTTAGTTTTATATGAGATAATGAAGAACAATGCACAAAATAGCATGGAATTCCTTTACGCAATAACACAACATTGACGTGTTGTACTTACATTTCTCCCAGTGCATTCTGCTTTTCTTGATTATATCATAAAGTTAAAGTGAAGAATATCAAAGTGGCGGACATGCTTTATACTAGACTGAAGCCAGCTAACAATCCCCCTGGGATGTCGCAGCTCTTCAACCACAAATCCCCCTCATGCATTTAGTTTCAGTGTTGATACTATTTAGGTTGAACCATAACTACAAGAGGCACAACTTTATTTTTGTAATGTTTTGTTTAATTTCTTAAAGGCCCAGGTAATGCCAAACTAAAGATATATAAATTACAATGGCTAATAAATACACATAATGGCATGAGTACAAAAAAAAGTATGCCAAAAAATTAAAGGAAAATCTCTTAAAATACTGCTCCTGCAAATTATGTTTTCGTAAATGACTGACTTCCTTCTAGGTTTCCTTCTCAAACAACAATGAACCAAATGTTTATTTGTCTATGTATTAACCCTAACCCTAAGATAACATTTACAAACAAGAGACTACATTTTTTTACATTTCAATTCAAGTTAATGAATTCACTTGATGTTTACAAGATACATCTATCAGGATATATATATATGTTTGTATAGAAGTCTATGAAAAAAAAAATCCAAAACAAATGTGGATATGTCTTATGAGTTTATGGTCTCAACTCTTCAACTATTCTTGAATAAATAAATGTACATTTTTTGAATGATTGTAGCTTTTACTGAATAGTAAAATAGATGATGAAGCAGGATAGGGACATGCTTTCTGATTAGTTGCAGCAACACAGACCTGTCAATAAAGACAGAGACATACAGTATGTTATGTCATTCCACAGGTCCACATGTAATCCAACAGTCTTTTGTACAAGTCACTTTAGGCCCAAAGGATCGGATTTACAGTACAGAATGTTCTGAACCATCGTTATTAGTTCAATACAGGTAATTACTGTGTGTGTTGCAGCACAAAGACAACTGATACTCCTACAAAAAATTAGAAGGAACTATTTTTCACATGTAAGTTGAAACTTGTTCAGGAAGCACTTCTTCATAATCAAAACCATTTTGAAATAAATCTAGCATTTACTTGTGGAGATAAGCCAATGTGGGAGTGATATGAAACATTGGTATTTGAAAACACATTTTTGCCAACACTGACCTGTTTAGACATGGGTATGGTGGTATACAATAAAACAGGCTTAAATTCAGCAGTGTGATGCGTCATACATTATGAGTCAACATCTTGTTAAAGTTCGTAAACGGTTCATAAATCATCTTTGGATAAAATATGGTATACTGTAGTCCTCTGATTTACTGTTTTGAAAACTGTGTTCTGTTAAATATCATTTTGCAGTTGGGGCTTTGGGCTTGTGGTTAGGTTATTACTAGAGGACAGAACTAGGACTCAGGTTAAAGGAATAGCTTAAGATAGCTTGTTGGCATCAGGTTCAGGTTAAGGTAAGGGCAAACAAGTATCAACCGAGACACTAGTCTGTGATTTCAGCTTGCCATTGGCTCCAACAAGTGTTGTTCTCTTCCACTTCAGCTAACTCGCTACCTGTTTTTGCAAGAGCTCTGTCTCTGCATACTTTGTGTGGTACCTCAATTTCAATTGGTTTAATGAAATAAAAACTAGTCCAAGGTTTTATTCCCTATATGGCTAAAGGATAAAAAGAGGAGATAGGCCTTTCTCCATCTCTGACATAGTTCTGTGGTGAGGTCTTATAAAGCAAGACTTCAGAGACACAGATTTTGAAACAGGCTAGTACAATCCAAACATAAACCTTTGGGACAGCCATTGTAAAGTTTTAAAGTGGCCCTATTATGCTCATTTTCAAGTTGGATAATTGTATTTTGTGCGACACATAAAGTGTTCATTATTCTCATACTGCCTGTGCTGCAGCTCCTCTTTTCACTCTCTGTCTGAAACCAGAGCCAGATGTCAACCTCTGAGAGATTTCTTTATGATGTCAGTATTGTTGACTCAATATGTGACTATGAAATATTAGCCAAATTGTATGCCAGAAAAAAGCAGTCCAAATCAAACCGCCTTCTTCCTACATGCAACTGATTATAAGTTTCTTCGGAAAACGGTCATTTACCCTGTCCAAGAAAAAGAAGCAATCTGTCATGCTTTTCACAATAATGAGACGTGGTTGCTCCATTGGGGACTGTATTGCGCAGTGCAAGCTAACATGCTTCTTGCCAATAGTCTAATTTGTTGGCAATAATTGTGTTTATAATATGGCTTTAGTTACATGAATCTACAAAGCAATGAATCTACAGATCAATGACACACAAAGCACTTAACCCTTTATATATATATCAAATAATGATTAAAAGCTTTTATTTCCTATAAAATTATCAGTTGTCGACTAATCTTGCTGAATGTGTTTTGTATACTTTATTTTCATACACGGAGTCAAAAGCAGTTTCAGACAGGTGCAAATAAGAAAAATTAAAAATCTCGCTCATTGCTCTGGGATGGAGAGTGCTTCTGATAAAGGCGGTTGTGTTGTTTCATTTGTGGATAACTTCCTCTTTTTGACACCTTCTTGTAAGACAGTTTAAAAAGGTTTAACTAAAATCTACCTGATTAATTTCAAATATACAAATTAAGATAGTGAGTAGAACTTAACATGTTCTGTTTTAACTTGACATTATTGCTTTCAACTAACCTCATACAGTTATTTGAAATCTGTTGACACAATACATTAAATTAAATCAACATTTACTTTCCTTTCAGTGTATGCAGCTTGGAAGCATTTTCCTCTTTCCAAAATATTATAATGTATTTCCACCACTTTGGGAATTAAACATTATAGAACTTCACAAATAATGTGATTGAGGAACCAGCAATTATAAAACTACAATACTTTCCCTTATAAGTCATGATACACTGTTTTCTTATTTTTTAGGATTTTTTGCATTAAAGCCTAATGGATAAGTGCTTGAAACTATAATGATATAGTGCTTTCAGCAGATAATAATGCATTATAGACATAGGCGTCATAGAAAGAGTTAAGTGTTGCCGCCAAAATAAGATTAGCATAATGAATAGCCTTACAAATCTGTAGACTATATTCAATCATTGACTAAGTCTGAGAATGAAACTGGCCTCGGTTGGTCCGTCAGGTGGCGCATGGGGGGAAACACCTGCATGTACTTCAAGGTTCACTGAACAGCAAAGCACAAAACATACCAGCAGAAACTTGTCTGAATGTTTCACTGCAGAGGAGAATGATTTCCTCTTTTTTTTTCATTCAGATGATATTATTTTGCAGGAATTCAAAGGATAGTTCATTATTCTTGTGTGGGTATCAAACAGTGCAAGCTAGTGTTGTGAACATGCCCATATATCTGTTTTAAAATTGCCATTCACAATTAATTCTGACATGAAATAACATAATGCATTTCATAAGTGTGGTGGTATTCGCAAAACATTTAAATTATAAACGTTAGCGTGTGCCTTAAATATATTTTTACCTTGACATGAAAGGCGGGTCAACTCCGTTCAGCCATGTCCCTCACAGTTCTCCCTCATGCTGCCTGATCATCATTCTCAGTTCTCAGAGAAAAAAGGCCAGACTTGGTCTCCACACCAGGTTTCATGGATCCAACATGCATAACTCCACAACAGCATATGACTTGTCTTTTGTTTGCTGCTGGATTTTGAATGTGTGCAGTGAGTGATGCAAAGTGTGGCACAATGTAGATAGTTGATGCAAAGAGGGGAGAATTCGGAATGACTGGTAATAATGAGTTATTCATTCAGACGCTAAAATAAGTAACGTCTGAATTTGCTTCAGCAGTATGTCAGTCAGATTGAATAAATAAGTAGGTTAAGAAGAAGATTGTGATCTGTGTGAACAGTTAGTTCTCACAGTGAGCTTCATTTGTCAGTTTAGCCTGTGGAATAGCACTGATAGCATCACCACTTCTTTAACTACACCTTAAGTAATTGGGTTAATATACATAACAAAACTTGACGGCTGACCCAGAAAAAGACATTAGATTCCTATCAGATCCATCAGATAATTTCACTTTCAAGTGAGCAACCTGATTTAAAAGCGTATTACTTTATATGGAGGAATTCCCTTTCAACACATTTGTATTTCACAACAGGCTGACATTCCATTTCTTATCATGTAGTAACTTGTTAAAAGAATGACCACAACAGACAAGACACAGGATGAAAGGCATTATAGAAAGCAGGGGTTGGTACAGTCGAAGAAGCCTGCAATAGTAGGGTAGATTTTTTAATTAGCCAATGGAAAAGCCTAGGCTACTACTCTTAACCAAAGTAGCTGGCAGCACTAGCAGCAAAATTCACTAAATCAGTTAGACACCAATAGGCCCTTCAGACCTCCCTCCAAAGTCACTCACCCGTAAATATTATTATCGACTTAAAAATACCTTGAAACATAAACAACGAACATAGCTATTGTTAGTACATATGGGTATCAAGCTAGCAGCTTATGGAAGACCCTGGTGAAATGCAAGGGTAGCCAATCTAGCTTTAACATTTTAAAAATGTCAAGTCAGATAGCATCTTACTGTACACTTTACAATTTCATTTTTTTTGTATTCCAACTCCATCTTTACTTGTAAATGGTCTGATATAAGGAATTTGCAATGCTTTAATAGAAGAATTAAATCGTTTTTGGATTTGATGATTTATACAATTTAATTTTAGTGACCCAGTAGTAGAGGTGAAATACTGCTTGCTATTTCTAGTAGGAGACTCAAACCTGCAGATAGCAACTTAAACCTGAATTGATCTAACTGTCTGACCTCTCACAGACCTGAAAAAGCCATAATGGGGGCATATAGTATGTGAGTGTGTGTGTGGGTGTGCATGCCAGGCTGCTTGGTCTTGACCTGTGTGTACTTGCCAAGCCTTAATGGGCCTGAAACACGCCCGGACCTGCAGAGCAAATAAATCTGCTCTAGGGGCTGTGGCTTCACTTTCACCTTTCACTCACTGATTTGCACACTCTCTTTCTCTCACACACACACACACACACACACACACACACACACACACACACACACACACACACACACACACACACACACACACACACACACACACACACACACACACACACACACACACACACACACACACACACACACACACACACAGAAAGAGAGGGTTCACAGTGCTGGCTTTCCCTTCACCTATGCAGAGGATCCGGGCTTGAGCTCAGAGTGCCTGAAACAAACATTTAGAGAGGAAAAAGTGCTTGCACAGCTGCTCCCATTGAATAAATGGTCAAACAGTGAGCAAGGGCGAAGGATTATCCAGGAGATAATATTCTGTCGTCACACCCTTGGTCTGAGGGTGCAAGTTTACATTATTTAGTAAAGACAGAAAACAGTCAATGTTTGTAGCGCTGCAAAGTAGAGGCTATAACAGCTTTAGAAAATATGAAGCACTTTCACTGTCCTTATTTAAATCACATGTGTCTAAAAGTCACAGCCAAACCCAAAGTTATTTCTCCTCTTTTCATGAACGTGCAGATTGGGGGCAGGCCAATCCAACGAATTGTTTCAAAAATACATGGCATGTGCGTTTCTGTAAGCATAGGAGGATGATATTAGACGTATTTATGGAGAGTATTTTGGGTTTAGAACATTGACATTCAGCAACATCTGTGGATTTGCAGTAACGTAAAAACTAAAAAGCATATTTTCTGGCAAGTAGTCTACTAACCAGGATTTTACTCAAAAAGTTTTAACCGTAAAAATGTTGATTCAAACAATTTCAGGGCATACTATTGACTCTGCTGTATTGCTACTTTCACATAAGTGAGGGATCCTCCTCTAGTGATTCTAGTCCAGACAAGAAAGTACTGAACTCCCATCCTGTTTTTTTTTTCAAACTGAGCTGTAAATACTGTTCCTTAAAACACACTGCCCTAAAAAATTAAAATTGCACATGCCAAAAACAAATAGGGGTCGTTGATGAAATATTTATTCTAAAGAAAAATAAGGGCTCCGTGGAATGTAAAGTTTGTGGTGAAAAGTATTAAACATTCATTCTTTGCCCCTTTTCTGATCTCTTGAAGACTTTGCTCAGCATGGCAGCCATATTCAGGAAGTTATGGAATTTCCCTTTTCAGTTTCTAAGCATGGGTAACTGTGCCAGGTGCTTTTACAGTTTATCTTAGTTAAACATCAGCTTCACTCAGAACTGCCCGGGCCAAGTCAACACTCTCATGCACGGGGCAGACAGAGACAGGCTGTTGTCACTCTGCATAGAAAAAAAGAGAAAAACTGAACCTCGGGAAAAAAGACTTTTATGAGCACTCAAAACAACCATATCAAAAGTTTACATGTGGGCTGACCCACATGCAAAAAGCTGTGTTTCATTAATAACTTAATTCCTCATGTTACATCCTGGACTATATCAATGGGAGAACAGAGCAATAACACGAAAACCAATACATTGAGGGGAAAAAAGAATACAAAACTCTAAGGGGGAGGAAGGAACAAGGATATTGTGCCAAGGAATAAATATTACAAAACCTTGAACAAATCTATCCTTTTTTTCAACAAAACACTAATAAAAGCCCTTACTGACTCAGCTACCAACAATGCAAACAGAACACATGGTGGTGCAAAAAGGGTAACCCAAACTTACCTGTTAGTATTATTTTTAATACAAACAACAACGACTTCTATAAGGAATTGACCAGGTTTTCCCACAAAAGTGTTTATCCACGTATGCAGAAACTTTGAAATGTTCATGCTTTATGCTTTTAGATAATATTGAAAGATATGAAAACAGTTTTGGCAACTATAATTACGTTAAAACTAAATATTAGAGAATGATGATTTTTTTTCCTGATGTTTTGTGATAATATTCATTGTGATCCCATTAGCAATGGATCCAGTCACTTGGTGCAGCACTGTGTGAGTTCTCCTCAATCAGTGAAGTATCTTTAACTGCCTTTGACTCAAAAGCATCACCGTGAGCTGCAGTGAAAGTATTCGTTCTACACTGGAACTCCTTTAACTAACTACCTCCACCTCTACACATGTGGGGACTTGCACAGTTTCTACAGTAGGAAACAAAGTAAACCATGACTTAATACTCGCGCACGCACACACACACACACACACACACACACACACACACACACACACACACACACACACACACACACACACACACACACACACACACACACACACACACACACACACACACACACACACACACACACACACACAGTGTGTCCTGAAGTACATTTTATTTGAAAGCATAATGGGGCATACAATGTCCCCTTTTAATATGTTTTCCCATTTGTCAGACTTCATCATTCATACATCGTGTGGCAAGGATTTCTGCAGAGGCAAACCCACCATTTCATAATGAGCCTATTTACATGTTTCTATCTATGTACACTAATGCAGAGACAGGCAGCTCTTTGTTGCCCTGCAAAAGTAAAACAGAATTGAGAGCAAATGTTTCAGAAAACGGAATAAATCAAAGAATATCAACATAACTTGTGGTGGCCCCAACGACCAACCCAAAAAGCAACAAGAGCAAGAGGAACAAACAGTCAGAGGTGCCAGCACACAGCTACAGAGGTGGGATTCATTCTTATACACTAGTGCCATCTGGTGGTAAACTGTCATGACTAGGCATCATGCAAACAAAGACCATGTTAGAAGACAACTAAACACTAGGTGGTGCCAGAGGGCTGGACAAAAACTGTATGTTACTGCTGCTAAAAAAACATACATTACTTAAACTGGATCCTGATGAAAAAAAGAGGATGCAAGGGAGACTGAAGTTTAGTTGTAGCAGCCATTGGAACATGTGCAGTTCTAGGGGGGGCCCACATGGGCCAGTGTACCTGTAACACTGAACTGGAACCACTGGCTGGCCCACCTAGGGAACAAGAGTCTAACAATTGTAATAGTGTAGCAGAAAAAACTTGGGTTTAATTTGAGCCAAAATTGTGTCAATGTGTTTTGTTTTTAAAACTGCACTTTAAGAAAACATTGTAAATTAGTTATTGAAACAGAAATTATGTGACAAAGAAATTCAAATTTGTGCACTTCCACAAACATTAAATGTGGCCCTCTCATAAGATTACTGGCCCAAGCATTACTGCCGTACAATTTAAGCACTTGTAAACCAAACAATTAAGTGTGTCATGTCATGGCCCGGCTCTTGGCCACAACAAAAAACGGTGGCAAGGACAAAGTTATAAGAAAATATATTTATTATAGCAAACAAATCAAAGACCTACCATCATGAGGTGTGTTAGTCAGTAAGATCAGTAGTGTAGATGTGGATGTGTGAACATGGTATGATGCAGGGTGTTGCATGCCGAACCAAAACAAAAGGGAAACCTAAGCATAAACGAGGCTGCTCTCCCCAGAGTCCTTCAGCCAAAAGAGAGACCTGGCAAGACTCTGGCTCTGGCTTTTAACTGCTCAGCCAGGTGCCTTCAATCAGCGCTAATGAAAGAAAGGGAACAATCATTAAAGGGACAGACACCATTACAGGGACAACAGGGACGCAGGGTCGTCACAGTCATAGGCGGTGGTTTTACGAAAATATACACTTTTCCCGGTTAGAATTCAGACAGGATATCACAGGACAGAACAGAATTCTCCAAAGTACAACAAACAGACCAGACCAGACCAGACCAACAGATCGAAAATGGAAGCATAGGCCAATCGTTAAAAAGTGTTTAGAGTTTGGATCACTCAGCTTTAAGCCTTAAGGAGGTAAAACACGTAGTGTCAGTGTATCATTTCAATCCTTGCATTATGTTATAATGGATAATAAGAGATCACAGCGAACACTGACTCCCTCTGACTCCTTGTTGGAGCTATTTATTGACTTATATTATTTAATTGTTAAGCATTTACATTCTTGCTGTTTTTGTTTCTTGTAATGTACCTTTTTATTAAAGTGTAATTTAAGTTAATTGAAGTGGATGTTATAAATGTTCATTTTGAAGGCATCTTTGAGCACTGAGTGATTTGGGCACCTGGTGTAAATGTACTGTAAATATCGGAGACAGGTGGTGGTGGGAGTATTACACCAGTATGGCATATGGCTTTTCACCAGGATGAAAGGTCAGGTCAGTAACCACCACGGGTTTGTTTTAAATGTATTCTCTGAGCTTACAGAAAATGCTGTTTTAATTACAGTTAAGCTCACACACACTATTTTATGAACACAAATGTTCACCTACTGAATTAAAGAAAGAACCAATGGACCAAAGAAAGTGTAACCATATGGCAGATTCAGCCAGCATGCTTATAGATTCCCACTTAAAGTATATCCCTAAAACAGTATAGTTTACAAAGAAAAAATACAATCTGATCCTTTTATAAGAAACACTATGTTCTTTTTAGTTTTTACTTACATTGTAATTCTGCTAGTAATCTCACATTTACATCTAATCTGTTACTCCACAAGCCACTGTAAATACAGGCTGCGGTATTTACACTGATTTCTGATTCTGATGAACTGAGGCTCATTCTGAAACGGCCCTTTACTGCAAGTAATTTCCTCTCGTTTCCCCTTTTCAATTCCATCTTCAGCTGTGCTTATTAACCCTTGAATGGGCTATCACATATACAAATGTTTGAACATGTATTGATTGCTATGTCTAAATTACACCCATATCAAACTGTTATTACACCGCTATTACAGACTATTTCACCATTATTACACTCGTTAATGTACTCATGTTACAGTATTATTACACCAATATTAAAACATACTATTTGTTTGTCAGACCCATATTACAACCATGCAGCACCAATATTAAACCATAATTAGACTGTTATTAGACCCATATTTCATCCATATTTCACCAATGATACACCATTATTGCACCCATATTATACCCATGTTACACTATTATTTCAACTATTATTTGATCAATATTACACCCATGAACACCCATATTACACCCATTTGACAGATGGGCACAGCCTGTCGAATTACTGTATCCCCCAGGATACAGAAACCATTTAGGGGTTAATAAAGTGAAAATGACACCAACTATGTTTTTTTTCTTTTTTTAAAAGGGTACAAAAACGCAATATATGGCACTACTCCATTATTTACTTTCATACAATCGCTTCAGATTTACTGATAGTTGCACAGAGAGGTATGCTCCACCCATAGATATTTCCTCCAAATCAACCCTGGACCACCTCATGAGATCTTATTGAATGATTTATCTGAAAACTTAAAGAATAAAAACAATATAGGAATCCATAAAAACAAACCTGCCAAGCACCCTTACTCCTTCAGGTATTTTAAGAATTTCTCTTAAATAACGTGTATTGTTCCGCACTGAGACAAGGAGTTACAAGAGCTTAATAGGCATCCACCAATTATTGTCGCTTCCATTCATGTCTGCCTCTCTGATACATTTCACTGCCAGGCTCGTCATGCTGTCCGGTGTAAAGGCCTTTTATCTCTGCAGTCATAATGTGAGTAATTTTCTTGTCTGTAAGCTGCTGCAGGCATAATGCTGAGCATGTAAATTATGAAAGGTGCTCTGCCTTTGTCACGCAACAATGAATTATCTCTCTCGAAACAACCATTCAACATATTTTAAACCCTGCATTGAAAACAGCTGCTAGCCCCTTGTAGTGCCTCAGTGTCAGTAGAAAACTACAGAGGATAAAACCTGACAAATTAATATATAGTATTGTTCATCTGAAGCATGTTGCATGTGTATTTTACCTATCACATCTACAAATTAGAAGCACAGGATAATTAAATGATTTATTGAAAATGTAAAAAAGAGTTTAGATTAGCTACAAGAGTACATGTTGTATATCATCGTGTGTGGATGCCAAATAAAACATAGTAAATACATTCTTAGGAACACACTGATTATAGAGCCAAACATTTAAAATATATCAACCCACTTTCTGCTGACTTGAAAAATAGGGTACATGAGAAACATTGCATAAAGAAGACACATTTTAACCCAGAACAATGGTACTTGTCATGCTTTTATTACAAGTCGCTGTTATTGCAACTCTCTTTTTGCTGGTCATCTTAAAAAGTCTTAAAAATCTTAATGCAACAACAAAGATTTAACCAATATTCTCTGGAAATGGCTAATAAGTCCAAGCTAAAATAAACCTCGACTGTTTCTATATTTGACCGGTAGCAATTGACAAAGAAACACAATTTAGAACTCAAATGACTTATTATTAGTGATAAAAAAGAATGTGAATGTGGTGCATTCAAAACTGTACTTGAGTTGAAGCAAAAAAGTAAAAGCCTTAAAAAATACTTACACAAAACAATATTGACATTTTAAGAACCTCATGTACTGCTCATCCTGCTTTCTCAATATGCTCACTGTCCAAACTCACCAAACTCACACGCGTCACCAACACTGCTGCCAGGATAATTGGATTCCCTACACCCACCCTCACAGTGCTTAACAAGTCATTGCTGCCTTAAATAACAGGCCTCACTGACCTGTTGTTGTCTGTGTTATTGTTGTTGTTTATATATTGTATGTATATTGTGTCCATGAACAGTGATGTGAAAATTAATTTCCCCCTGGGGACAATAAATCTGATTTAATCTAATCTAATCTAATCTAATCTATATGTTTGATTATTTGATTAAATTTGATAAATTATTTACGTTTTCATCACTTGACTGTTGCACTTGGTTAAGGTGGGGTTTATTTTAACTGCTTTACCCATTACTGGGTAGCTTAACCTATATAACAATGTGGGTCGATTCATATTTTGTATTAATAACCCTAAATCTGATAGGTAACTATAAATATGTAATATAAATGTAATGGAGTACAACGTTTTGAAATGTGCAAGTACTATGTACTTAGTGCATTACACTGATGGCAAAATGTATTATATATATTACCAAATCATTTAACCTGCTACTTGATGTTGTTTCCCTGACTCATTTTTCATACATCCAAATCAGTTGTAATTGTAAACTTTATAATGAAAATGTATCTAAAAAAATATAAATTAAAAGACAGAGTGGAAAACAGCAGCCGGAACAAAAAAAATGTGATGCTTGACTGAGTTCGAAATCTTTTGTGTAACGCTGAAACAAGTCAAATGGCAACTTGCTTTGAAATGGATGAAGTGCTGTTTTCTCTGCTCAATGTAAATACACCGTGTCGGGCATAATTCACAGCCGGGATTGGAACATTTTGAACACCGGCCTGATGTGGTGAGGCAGTCATTTAAACAAAGCACAGGATTTATTCTTCTCATCCTGTGTGGAAGTGAATTATGGAGGGCCTACTTTTTCTCTGTTTCCAGTTCAACTCTACAAAACCCTAATCCACGCTGCTTGGATTTCTGCAGTCTGATTTGTCATTTATTTTTCATACTCCCTTTTAAAATGCTGACAATGTGCAAATTTGTCAACTTTTACAACCCCTTATTGTTTGGGGAACCCGCTAAGACAGACTGAAGATAGATTGTTGACCTCTGATCATTCAAATGTTTACTGTTGTTTCCCTGAAGTTGTTTGAGCGAGAGACACATGCGTGACAGCCTGAGGTGACATTCTTACCATAAGGAGTTCAGCATGAGGAGGGGTTTGGAGTTATTTAACGCAGTCCATCAACAGTTTGGATCTCATGGCATTTTCCCAGCCAATTTGCATCTCACTTGTGAGATAAGTTGGAAACAATGTTGGGGTGACAAGGACTTTGAACAGATGCGTCACAAGATAATTACACAGGTGTAAGTGGACATAAAGTAACATTTGACTTTTAATGCATAGTTTTACACAGGTGATACTCAGTGTTGAGAACAATCAGTCAAATGGCTCTTCGCCAAGCACCAAATATCAAGATGTCGGAGTTACCATGTGAGAAAATGCATTACCTGGTGAACATATTCTATCATTTTTGGAATTATGAAGCAGTTATTTCACAGAGGCAAACAAAATAATCCACAATATGTGTTTGAATGATACATTCAGGATTCAGGATTTCCAGATTACTCAGCAGTAAAGAAAAAGGTAGAAACAAGCAAAATAAACAGTAAAGGGCACATATCAGTGTATGTTAGAAGATTACCACTGGATCACCTGGCGATGGAGATAAGCAGTGGTGGAAATAGTATCCAGATGCTTTATTTGAGTAAAAGTACCAGAACATTATTGGTAAAAGTACGAAAGTATTATCAGCTAAAGGTACTTAAAGTATTACAAGTAATGATTGTGCCTTTTTGAGTGTAAATTACTATATTTATATATGTGACATTTCTAGATAATATTGTTGCATCAAGTAGTATTTTACTGTTTGATTGAATAATTTGACTCTTTTGTAATTTAAAATGTTCGTCCACTAGTTTAGTTTTCTAAGACACATTTTGTTAAAAGTAGCTTAAGCTGTTAAATAAATGTATTGGAGTAAAACGTCATTATTTACCTTTTAAATGTAGTGGAGTATAAGTATAAAGTAACATAAAACAAAGCGAAGTATAAGTATCTCAAAATGGAACTTCAGTAAAGTACATGAGTAAATGTACTTAGTTACTTGAAGTACTCAGATCTTGTACTTAAGTAAAAGTAGAAGTACCAGAGTGAAGGAATACTCTGTTCAAGTAAAAGTAAACGTATTAGCATCTAAATATACTTAAAGTACCAAAAGTAAAAGTACTCATTATGCAGCATTGGTCCATTTCAGAATATTATATCTGATATGTTTTGTAATTATTGATCATTAAAGTGTTATCAAAGCTGGTAAAGGTGCAGCTAGTTTTAATGACTGTATACTGTAGGGTAGCTTGTGAATTTACTCCAGGTGGAACTAAAGTCTGATTTTTCTAAAGGTATTAAATAAATGTCATTGAGTAAGAGTACACTTTTTACCTCACAATTGTAGTGGGGTAGAAGTACGAAATAAGACACAATTGTAATAGCCTACTCAGTAAATTAAAGTAGGCTACAACTCTCTCAAAATTGTACTCCAGTATAACACTTGAGTACATATACTTAGTTACTTTACACCACTGGTTAAGCCCTCTTGTGTTGCTATCTTCAACTGTTTCTGACACAGGCAGCGTGGGTGTAGAGCGCAAGTTTCCACCAGGTAGTAGGCGTGGTCGTCCCCATATGTCATATCTCCAGCTATGATGAGCAGACTGATCGTTTACCTGACAAACAGGTACTGTCAACTCGGTGAGCTGTTCAAGCTTCGCCCAGCCACAGGAATTGGGTACGTTTTAATTTCTATTTTGAACGTGGCCTTTATGGAGTTTAAGATTGTTTTCTGACTATTTTCTTTTCTTTTCAGTAGTTGAACAACATGGGACGTTGCAAACGAAAGGAGCTCAAAGAAAGAGGTTATGAAACAGCCGACATAAGGCCAGGGCTCTCTCCTCGGCCAGGGGAAATCGCAGTGGGCTTGCCCGAGCCAGACTCACCTGTTCACCGCGTGACTTTCGAGGATGTGGGCGGTAAACGAAAAGGTAGAACAACTTATTCAGAACACAACTTTAGTCGTTCAGTGACAGTGTGAGTCAGTTTTAACTTGTTGTTAAACTCAGTAGACGTATCCCGCGGTGTGCTGTGTACAACAACACTTTTTACTTATATGGTAGGCGTAAACATAAAGAAAAAATGCTTCATGCTAATTACGCAAATGCACTCATATTAATGTTACACTACCATTGAATGCTTCTCTCCACTTTAGAGTGCCATTAAATGGTAGTTTTAGAGCAGGGGTGTCCAAACTACGGCCCGGGGGACAAATGCAGCCCGCAGGTAATTTTGAATCGGCCCTCTGCAAATTCTAAACGTATAATGGAATATGGGCCAGAAATTAAACTTTTGCTTGTCTTATATTGTACTTCTCAAATTTATATGTTCAAATATATTAATGAGCCCAATTTTCAAATAAATTTAGTCATTAAGAATTTAAAACATTTTCTAACAAATCTTAGTTGATAAAAAAAAAAAAAAAAACGTATTTCTATAACAAGCTTGAAATTGAACCTTCATATTTACTCTTATTATAAGTAATCTGGGGCTTCTGTTTTAAGAAATGAGCTGCCAACAAAATAAATGAAACCTCAAAGAGAGACGAGATGTAGGCTGTTTATTTCTGAAAGCGTTTTCGAGTATCGCACATTATTTGATAACTTATTATTTAATTTTTGAGACAATATTCACCTATATAAATGGCCCAGCTCTCCGTATATTTTTCTGTATGTGGCCCTCGGTGAAAAAGTTTGGACACCCCTGCTTTAGAGTCTAAAGCAGTTAAAACAAATACTGAACAGTTAGTCATTACCTTAATGAAGTGAGGATGCAACTGCCAACTGAGTCTAGAAATCTGTAAAGTAAATTGACAAGCTGCAAAGTAATTCAAACTAGCTGCACCTTTACCAGCTTTGATGAACACCTTAATGCATCAATAATTATAATCAAAACACGTTATTGATATTATTCTGAAATTGGCAAATCTGCATTTAGTACTTATTATATTCTGCTGCTAATACTTTCATACTTTTACTGGAAAAAGATTTTGATTGCGACACTTTTACTTGTCACGTGACAACCTGTTAAGTAGTCTAAAGTTTTATACATTTTCACAACATCTTATGTAAGTCAATCAAATTGCATTATATGGAAATACTCAAGTTGGTAGGCTACAACGACCTCAAAATTCTACTCAAGTATAAACTTAACTTAAGAAACTTGATTACTTTCCACCAAAGATGCAAAGCTTTTGGCTTTGAGCGATTTTGACAATTTCTTAGTCATGATCAAAATACCTGACTGCTTTTGCCATTTTCCGTAACAGACAGTAAAGATGCAGGCAGAGGAAAACATATGTGATGTAATAAGCCAGTTAAAGCCTGTTCAATTAAAATCTGTTATATTTACTCTCAAGTCAGAGAATTAATAACTATCTTTTTGACAGCAAGATAACTGCTACTAATCTAAATGCTACATATTTCTATACCTCCAATTTAAGTGTTATATCAATGGACAGCTGATTCTATATTGGTCTGTCTATGGATCCTACAATAGAGGTTAATCATCCATTGTTTCTTTACCAGGTGCAAAATGTTCCCATTATGGTGCTGACAAGGTCTACCTTGGGGTCCGTGTCAAAATGCCAGTAAGGGATCTACTGAAAAAAATCCGCATTGACCAAGGCTGGGAAGATAAAGACCTACAGGTAATTTTTAGTTTTGCCCAGGTACACTTAGCTCAGTGACAGTATAAATAATAATTGATACCGGTTAAGATATTCATCAGGCTGGGGATTTTCGGTACAAAATGTTCAGTCATTAATGCTAAAATAACATTTAATTCCGTATTGCATTTTACAGTTGGTTTCTTGATTGGTTGCTGCAGTTTTAATACAAAGAAGGTGTAAAGAGATACAAAAGATACATGGGCTCAAAAATGACCCATATTGTATGTTTGAAGGAGTTCTTGATGTGTTTTAGCGGCCTATTTGGATATGGTTCCTATTACTTTATTGACAATTATGGCCCTCTTTCTGTCCGTCTGTCACATGAGAAGACATTGACTGGTTTTAACAACAACAATCTAAATGTTAATGTTAAAGTAAAGAAAATTAGTTACTATTCTTACAAATCAGTCATATGCGCTTTAGATTCGAAGTCTCACCGTAATGTATTTGCATTTCATACAAAGAAGACATGGGACATATGATTGTTTTATATTTATTCATCAAACATTTTAGTTTGGATTGTATAAAGTGCCTTTTCGTGACTGAATATCCACAAGAAATTGAAATAATGTTGCTGATGGCGGCGCTAAAGTAGCCTGTTAAACCTGTAAGCGGGGAACTATGTTTGTGTCTCAAAAATCTGAATCATAAAACTACCACTGATGCTACTGTTGTTTTTTTGGTGTGAACACAGGAGCTATACAGCAAAACAGTCAAAGGTCAGTAAAAACCAGATCTATAAAAGTTAGTAATGAACTGTAGGTGTGGTGTCGGGTAATTTTTTGTTCCTTCTTTAGCCACACTGCTAGCAAATAGCTTGATTTGGTACAGTGAGATGTCTGAGAGGAAATGTGTGGACGTAAATGGTCTGCAAAGGCTAAAATCCCAAAGTTCCCTCCAGAAGGGTACAAAACGTAGTCGTTGCTAAATAACTAGAAGGTTAACCCTCAAAATGTGTGCAGATTTGAATGGGAATAGCTTCCAGTTTCAGTGTCTAGTGCATAAAAATGCTTTTAATAGGCTGAAATACACAATAGGAGTAGAAGGTTAATGGAGGGTTTGCAATATTTAAATATCAGCTGAACACATCATAACCTAACAAATGACAGTTCAAAGTTTTTCAATCTAACCGTGAGAAGATTTCAAGGGAAGGGAAAACAGATTATCTCAACATATGGAGTCAAATCAATCAATAATGATTGAAGGGAACTTAAACGTTTCTGGACTGGAAAACTATTTTAAAATGTAATAATTTTTTGGGATAATTACTTTCTTCTGGGGCAAAAACTTAAATATATCTTTTTAAATCTTGGTATAACAAGCCAGAATTGATTTAAAGAGGAAATTCATCAAATCAACTCTGGCAGTTTAAACGTTTAAGCCAAAGTGTATATTCTGGATCGAAAGGTTGTGTGCATAACAAACCAACATGAAGGAACAAAAACCTGCTAGTCACCACCCTGTATATGCTAAATAAAATATATTCCACTCTCCTTTGAGGGAAACTACACTGTAAAGTCTTCTTAACTGAACTTGACATTTTCTTCCACAGGAGGCAAGCAACGAGTCAAAACTCGCAGGGAACGCCGAAACACCAAGGTGAGTGTAAGAAGCAGGTTAATGGAAAGCTGTAAATCACGTGTCTGTTATAGGAGCTGTCTATATCACTCTGCATACCTCTTTGGATTGCAGGGAAAAGGCTCCACGAAGAGCTTGGAGGAGCTGGCAATTATCGTGGAGGTGCTGGAGGAGGATCTCAGGACTGGCAGCATCTGCCAGTCCCCTCCACAGCTTATGTCCTCTCCAACTGGTAAGTCATGGGAACAACATAAATACAGTTAACCTTAATAAATATGCTATTATTACATTGCTACTTACTAAATAAACCAACAACATGACTCAAAATATTGATTTTCAAAATGATCGTATTGTTTTCTCTACGAAAAGTAGTCCGTTGCTCTGCATACCAAAGGCTAGAACTGCAGCACAACAACATAACTTAAAAAGAGAGCCCTGATTGAGGTTTGCTGTAAATGTTCATGTCTGTTCACATTTTCTTTTCCATTCAACAGTCTTTAAACCCTGCCAGAGACCATACAGTGTTTCTGTTCGGGTTTACTTCCTGTCTGTCTTCTTTAGTTGATTTCTCTGACGCACAACACCCTGTCTTTCAACCTCTTTCTCTTGCGCCCTTTATCCCTTCTTTTCACCTAGGGGACAGTTTAACCATGAATCCAAAGCTTTCTTCTCTCCACAAACTAAGGTGTCTTCCAACGTAGAAAATAAATGTATTTTAAATTGACCCGACTTTTCTCTCTGGATTGATGTGACTGCACATAGTCCCTTTATCCTCCTTAGCAACAGTCTGTTGTCCTTAGCAGCGGTCTGCTTGCGAAAAATAGCAGACCACAGAAGGTTCAAAGATGACCAATCAGCACTGAGTATTCAAATAAGTCGTATAATAACTGCGTCTATTACCAGCCCTTACATGCCACATCCTCTCACTATTTCCCAGGTTACAGCAGTGATGATTCTGATGAGATGATCCCCAGCCCCCAGTCCTACATGAGCTACTCCCCCCTCACAGTGGACTACCAGCAGGCCATGTCCCCTACTGGTTTCATGCACACCAGCCTCCAGCCTTCCAGCATGGGAAACTTTGAAAGAAGAGGGGAGTGTGTCGATCCCCAGAACCAGGACTGGAACTTGAACAACTCCTATTACTTCTGGGCTCAGCTTAAGAAAGAGGAGAGCCTGCTCATGGACGTCTCAGACGCCGTACTGCTGGCCGCCGATGAACACGGCAGGACGTAAGTTTGGTGCCAGTAAATGTATTTGGAAATCAGCATCAGAGTTGGGTTTATTGCCAAGTCGGTTTAGAAATACAAGGCACTGGTGTTGATGTATAACGGTGGCTACTTAAACACAACATTATTTGGTTAATATTAATTGGGAAAGGGAGGAAATGAGTTCTTCCGTGGTAAAGGAACACGGTGCACTGTGTAAAGACTAAATGAAATAACAAAACAAGACAAAACAATGGGCACTACAACACCCAGGCAGCAATCCTGCACCATCTTGATCTTCTGATGCTATTGAGTCGGCGTTGAATATGAAAATCGCTGCATCAATTCGCCTTTCGCTAAGCCCAGGGCTGGACTGGCTATCTGGCGTACCGGGCAAATCCCGCCAGGCCCTCCAACGTTTTGGGCCTTCCCAGGGCCGGAAACAAAACATACATTATATATATTATATTTTTTATTGATTGCGACGGTAAAAACATGACACATCGTGGCCCATTGGATGCTTCTCTTGAGGCACATTTGGCTAGTCCAATGAAATTCCTTGGTTCTCGAAGGCCCGCCCCTCCCTAGAGGCCCTCACTTGACCCAAGTCATCACCTCAAATTTTGTAAGCGAATGGTGGAGGATAGAGAGGTCGCGAGATGGAGAAACAAAAGAGTGGCCATGAGAAGCGAATGGAAAAGAGAAACCAAAAACTTAAAGACGACGCAGCAAAATGTGCAAAAATCACCGACTTATTCAAAAGCACAAGCTCAACCTCGGGTTCGGGCGGTGCGGCCGCCGGTACAACGACGACGAGCGCACAGGTGGTTGAGAATGTAGAGGAGGAGGAGGCGGAGGAGATGGTGGTTCGAGCCGGGGAACCAGAGGAGGAGGAGACGGAGAGACGAGAGTCACGAGACGTGACCCAGCAGGGAGAGATTGAGGTTAGAATTCAGCTCAACACACCCGCTAGCTAGCCAATGCAGTGTAGCTATTCACCGTTTCGTTTCCCATTTATTGCCTGAAACCGAGACCAAGTTGTCATCCTGACTTTATCAAATCAGTCACAAACATGTACCCATTTGATATATTTTCATGCACTTCTCTTGTAATGTTGCGCCAGCATATATAAATCTTCCATTTGTCGAGCTGTTACAAGGTCATGTGATGTGTTTGAAGTTATGCTAGTGCCGTCCCGTCTAGAAATACCCTAGCTAGCTAGGCAGATTAGCTATTCACTGCTTCGGCGTTTTTCCCATTTATTGCCTGAAACTAAGACTAAATGTGTCGCCCCCACTCTCTCAAATCAGTCACAAATATGTACCGATTTATTTTCGTACACCTTTCTTGTATTGTTTTGACAGCTTATAGAAATCTTCCATTTGTCTTGAGCTGTCAGCTGTCACAAGGACGACATGTGCTGTGTCTTGTAATTGCTAGTGCGTGTTAGTTATGGCATCCCCCCTTTCACTTTCTCAAATCCAACAAATATCTTATTTCTACTCTACTGCTTGTCGTGTCTTGTGCAACTGTGATTTTATACAAAATGTATTTTTGTAATATTTTCCTTCTGTAATGGCATGCCACGTCATTATCAAGACATCTCGTATTATCTTAAGTTTTCTGCCTATTTGCACGGTAGATGGACAGGTAAGAAGCTGACTAGCCGTGCTACTGTTTAGGAATAGCTGATAGCTGATAGCTACGCGCTCACTCCAATTTGCATGACATGTAAAAACATGGTATATTAGCTTTGTTGTTGGCAATGTGTATCTGATATTTTAATCTTGTCTTTATGAGTTGCATTTTCCTGTGGTGGTCATGGATAGGCTATCCTACCATTCACCACGTTGTGTTCTGGAAAGCATGAAAGCAATGGATGTTTCAATTTCTTCATGGTTGAGACAACGCAGTTGGATGTTTCAAGGCGTATTGTACACGGAACTTTAACAAGTTATGTTGGAAGCCTAAGCAATAAGAAGCGGTCACTTGGTTTTGCTGTGATGAAAAAAATGACGAAGTGTCCGAAAAAAAAACACTGTTAGACATAATGACTAGCTTACGCTCTTTTGATCTGTCTCAAGTTGCATTACAGTTTATGCCTAGACAACTAGAAACGTTTTGGTGGGGGGGGGGGGGGGGGGGGCGCTTGGCCCTTGGCCCTTGGGTGATCAAAAGTGCCCGGGCCCTTTTCAGATGCCAGTCCAGCCCTGGCTAAGCCACACCCTAGAATGCAGACAGGCAAATCACAGAGGAGCCAACAACGGACTCGACAAAGCTCCGACACTTTCATGACAGCGCTCTATTGACTGTGTCTCAGATTTTCGTACTTTTAACACTGTCGTTTGTGGACTCTACGAAAGATATGGTTAAACGTTGTGCCTGGGGCACTTGTAAGACTGATAGTCGTTACCCAGAGAGGTTGGAGGGGGGTGTACGTTTTTCCCCTTCCCCAAACCAAAATCAAAGCCTGACAAGTGTCGCCTGTGCATTACATTTTGTGGACGTCCTCACTCTCAGCTGAACCCCTCAAGGATCGACCGGCACACTTTTGTGTGTTCTAAGGTAAGACTTTTTTCTTTAACCCTACAGTTAAGTTAAACTATTCGGTATTCTGTGATTTCAATCCATACATTTGGCTCGCTTACCCAAATTATGAGGAATCATAGGCGCTAGCAAGTAGCAAGCAACCTTAGCGATAGTTTAGCAATCGCGTAGTAGCTAGTGCTAAATGCTACAGTCTGGATTCTATTTTTGACAACATAAGACTAGCAGATCTAGAGCTAGATGTTGACTTTGTTATTCATGGTCCATCCAAACACCTAACGTTAATATGTTACAGACAAACTGCTATGGTTGTTTTCTAGGTGACTATCTTCACTGTGTGGCCAGTTCAACAATATTTTCCCTTGCTATTTCAGCACTTTGTCAATGGGGAGCCAAGTCTCGACTACCCAAATTCATTTTCTGCTGTTCCATCTGGTAGAGAAAGTCCAGTCAAATGTCGAAGACCTCAAACTAAAAGGTTAAAGTTATGTAATAGAATAACAACCAAATTATAGAAAAACATCACAGCCACAACACAACATCAGAGTAGCATCACATACTTGAATTGGTATCATGTATATTACAGAGAGATCTCCACAACATCAGGCACATTATTGGAGTGGAGATTAGTATGAGTTAAAGTGACTGTAAGTTGTTGGTAAAAAGTGCTCAAAAAAGTACCAGTCTAGCTTGGCTTTAATTTCCCCCCACATCTCTGCCTCAAAATGAATTCGCTCCAGGTGATAGTCACCATCACATTTAACAAAAAGGTCACACCATGGCATCCCTGTTATCACCAACTGTCCCATGATCTGAAAATAATATTCATGTGTACGCTTGAGCCTGTAAGTGTTATCACCAAGCTTTTCAATGTACTGGCAATTGGTGTAGGCCTATGTGATTTGCATCGGGCACTTAATTTCCAGAAGTCCATAGGTTTTGTCCTCGCCGCTCTGAACTCTTCTGTCAGGGGATGTACCTAAATGGGGGGCGTCAGTGTTAACAACAAATCCACAAATTTGAACGTTGTTGCCAGTCATGGCTGAGTACTGGGCTGCAGCAACTGAACTGACAGCGTCTGCTGTGAATAAAAACCTGTTGTTGCTCTATGCCTTACCTCATGGCTTTAGTACAGATGTTCTTCTTCTTCCTCTGCATAATGGTGGCAAGCTTTTCGAAGTCTGCTCTCCTCGAGAATATTCTCTTGAATGAAGTTGAAGTAAGGCGAGCAGAGCGGACATGATGCCAGATGTTGTTGCTACTTTGCTGTCTGGTCTCTTTCTCAAACGCCTCTGCCTCAGACTTGGAGACCATCATAGTGTTGAACATTTCCATCTGAACTTTAGAAAGTACAGAAAGTGCCTGGCAGTGGTGGGAAAGGGAATCCTGGGAAGTCATCAGTAGAGTTTGATTGGGAGGATTTTTGCCAACTGTCCATTAGTGGGAGCTGCACATGTAAAGAAGAAATTAATTTGAACATTCCTCCCTTTGCCAAATCAAATAGTCAAATGCCAGCTACAGATGTTAAGATGACAAAGAAAATAGCCAAACACCGGGTACATGTGGAAAGAGCCATCGCCAAAGTGAAGACATTTAAAATAGTTTCTGGAAGGATCCCTAATGTCAGGTTTGGAAACATTAGTCAGATATGGTTTGTAGTCTGTATGCTGTCAAATTTCCAGCCAAATATTATAAAGGCATAGGCTCTGTCTAGCACAATGATCATTAGGTCTCTACACACTGAGACGCTAAGATAAGCTACTGAATTTTAACGTTTTTATTTATCTTTCTGGTTAATAAACCAATGAGCTACCATGAATAAAATGAAATGTATGTAATGTATGTATGTGACTGTAATAAAATCTCTCCCTGAAAATGATAAGAAATAAGTCCTAATCTTTATCAGTTTAAGATGAACTCCTACCTGGTAGCTCAAGCCACTTGAGGGTACTTCTCCTGACCTAATTCTACATCTGATCTGTGACCTCAGACATGGCCCTGTGAGATACAAAAATCATGTCTACTTGTGTCAATCTGATCAATACAAAATTATACATTCCTAATTATGTTATCTGATGTGGAGTACAGGCTTCATTCCATTGCAGTAAGTTAAATTATTTACTATGTGGAAGAAGGAAATAAGGAGTGTTAAAAAACGAAACTTTTCTTACCTGTCGTTGTTGTATTGGCAGAAGATGGGTCGCCTTTTTCTGTCTGTCTTGGCCCTGGCCACAGCGATTGCTGTGACGGGCTGTGGTGTTACTTTGACACCTCTGGGTTTATGCCACTGTTGTGGTAAGCTTGTGGAGGACTGTAGTTCTAGGCCTACAGACATGTTGGCGTTTTGTGTCTTACAGAGGTCCAGGGTATGGATAAGCCCGATGATGTGGGCGCAGAACCCTGCAGAGCTAACGAAAGATCACCTCGTTAATTACAGCTAGCCTGCTAACGTTGCCTACTGTGGTTATGATACGCTAGCATATAAGGCTATACAATGTTATACATGCTTTGTGCTTTTGCTTTATAATAACGACGATAATAGTGAATATAGACCTACCCAGCTTTACAGGAACAGTGTTGCTCGTTGACATCATTTGTGCCAGCTTACTTTTTGATTGTGATCTATACGCTTTTGCCTCTATTTTGATCGCATTATGCTCATTTTTTGTTACCTTGATGTCCTGTATGTAACTCTCATAGGCATACTGTAAACCTCTCTGTCTATTTCGGTCAGAAACAGCATTTGCTGCTTTGTAAAAGCCGGACAGCAGTTCAGCTGGAAGAGCTGTCAAGAACGCCATGTTGAAAGTAACAATTTTGTCGGACTTCGCAACAATAACCAAGGGGGGGCGGGGTTTAGCGAAAGGTCAATTGTTGATACAAATTTTGAACTTTCCATCAGATACATTTATTAAGTACGTCAATATTTTTGAATGATACCAACTCAATGTAATTGAAATTGTGGATTGTGGTACTTTAAAAGTTAAATTACATTTAGTTACGATCGTAACATTTAAAACAGAAGAAGGTAAACCCCAAAAAATCCAAGACACAGAAGAAACTTGTCTTAGGCCACATGCTGTCAACATTGTCAATTCGGGTTTTCCTATGGTAGTGCATTAGTCAATTTTTACCTGTGTGGCGTCTTAGTAATGAAAAGCTGATCCTATTTTTCTCTTTAAAGATAAAACAGTATTTATTGTTGAGAATGAAAGATGGCTCACTTCTATTTAGCTGCTTCACTTCCTGGTAGTGTGCATGTTTGCTAAATGTCACACCATCATTACTTTAGGGACACTTGATCACATCGTTTATAGTTACACCCATCATTTATTTCTTCTTTGCTAAGTCAAAACGTCTGCTGTGAATAAAAACCTGTTGTTGTTCAGCTTGTTGATATCGCTCAAGCCCGCAGGCTTGTTATAATTAGAAGCAAAAACTCCTTTTTGAAATACCTCCACTAACCACATGCTATATAACCCAGGTTCAGACCTGTTACCCTTTTACAAGACTGCCTTTTTGACATCAGGAAATACTGACAGTGTGAAGTCATTTTTTTTTTAATGTCTGGTTGTTCTTGTTTCTTTCAGAGCGCTCCATAAAGTGGCATGTGTTGGGAAGAGGGCGCTAGGCTACGCTATCGCAAAGAGGATGGCTGCGCTCAACAGCCTGGACCTCAAAGACTCTGATGGAATGGTACGCTCTTAAAACAATAAGATTTAGATCTCTTCTCAATGTAAAAAAACATTAAAAAGTATCAAGGGGTGCACGATTAGCCTTAACTGTCTAAATCAGCGGTTCCCAAACTTTTTTTGCGGCGCACCCCCTTCTACGTCCCAACCGGGTTGACGCACCCCCCAAAAAAACGCAAAAAAAAACAAAAAACGCAACAAATCTTTGTTTTATCGCCATATAAATAACTGATTTCAGCCAGTTAATCATATTTGAAAGAATGAATTAAACGAGTTGGCACGCATATAGCCTAGGCTACAGTGAAGCGTAGAAGAAGACAGCCGCTGTCTCCTTCTACGCTTCTATCAAAAACTAATAAATTATAGTTTTTAGATTTAAAATAAAAGGGATTACAAAGGAAATGTTTATTGTTCCTGTTTTTTATTGTAGCCTATGGAAAAATCCCACTTAGAAAACAACACAGTGTAATATTTTTATACCAGACCACCATTACATGTTTCATCTCGCGCACCCCCTGGTGGCAGCTCGCGCACCCCTGGGGGTCTAAATTATATTGAAACAAGTTCTGGAAATTTAGAACTTTTCTGATTATATTTTCTGTACAATGCATGTTTAAGATTGAGGTTTTAAGAACTAGTGTTGCTAAAGAATAATAACGTAAATACCTTTCCACCTTGTGCAATGCAAAACAACACACTCTGCATGTAAAACAATCCATGCCAGTTGGTTTGTTAAGATTGATTGGATCATATTGTACACTCAATTATTTATGACTAATTAAGAAGTAAGTCTGAGTGGCTCATTAATGTTTATAACTCTCTGTTCATAGTCCGCCCTGCTCCATGCAGCAAATCACAACCAGCACCTGATGGTGGCAGATCTGATCTGTCTCGGGGCAAACGTTAATGAGACAAACAACCTAGGAAAGACCTGCCTGCACCTCAGTGCTGAGAAAGGCTACATCAGAGTCCTGGAGGTGAGAGCATGCCTTCATTTCTACTATCTAAGAGGACCTGTTGAGCTTTTTGGAGTTTTCCCTTTCCTGTATTGTGTTTTTTGTGCATGTAATTGGTCTGCAAAGACTAGAATCCCCAAATTCCCTTCATAACTTTAGAGAGGCTTGAATGGTTGTCCATCCTCCATTGGACTCCTTTGTTCACTTCCGTATCATAGTGACATCACTATGTAACACTCTTGCTTCTATTGGCTAGCACTCCAACACATTATATGTGACAAGCTAAGAGGTGGTACATCTCGAAGCGGTTGACCAATCACAACAGAGCCAGCCAGCTAACCAATCAGAGCAGACTGGGCTCTGTTTTCAGACAGAGGGTGAAAAGAGGTGCTGCAGTACACGCAGTATGAGAAAATAGAGCTTTTGATCATTAAAGCATGTAAACATGTCACATTAGAGGCACAACATACATATATGAATCTGAAAATTTGGAGCCAAAAAAAGGCCCCTTTAAACTATGGTAATGATAGGGTTTCTTCTGTTCTGTTCTATTACACACATGGTATTTTAGACTTAGGTTACTTTGAATCAAACAAACAAGTTGTTCTAGTCTATGTGAAGGCTTTTATTTGTTTACGAGGTAGTATATCTGTCAACTGGTAACAGGAACAAATATGAGAAAAAGCAACAGAGCCGGTTCTGTAAGAAACACAAGTGTACAGCAAGTCATTAGTTTCTCATGGGTGCAGCCAAATAGCAACTTCGGTAACCTGTCATTATGCATGGGGTGGTGGAGCTTGTGCCGCTGGAAGGCAGCACACCTACTTTTTCTTTAATAACGCTTATTGGTACATTGCTTGGCTTCTCCTCTGTGGGGAAAAGGATCCTGTCTTCTCATGCATCTATTGATAACATTAAAGCATGTAAACATGTCAAAGTAGACGCACAAAGTACAAATCTGAACCCAACTGTGTTTAGTTAAGTAGCACATCCTAATTGCAAACTATAGATGTTCTTTGGCAAGACAGGCGTGTTCTCCGAAGAACAACATTATAAGGGTCAACAAACAAACAGTATTTGTATTTTGTACACTTTGTTGAAAGAAATGTGGTATTTTCCACACACTCTGCCCCTCAATGTCTGTTACTTTAAATGCAACAACCTGGAACGATAAACAAGGCAATATATTATATTGTTTGTAATTCTTTCTGTGCTTTTTTGAAGCAAAAATGTAAAAAATATTTGCAGGTTAAAGCTTGTCAAATGTGAGGATGAAGTGCAATTTTGAGTTTAAAACAAATTTGCCTGATGTAACTGAGCAGTATACTGTCAGTTGTCTGCCTCTAGCTACTGAAGATGCCAGGTGTGCATTCCTTGAGTTCAACTCTTAGTGAAGGGTTGAACGTGATCAGCTGGACAGAGATGGCGGCTTAAAGTTTAGCTCCTAGCCCAACCGTGTCAAATAGTTGTTTTATTTGGTTCCAGCTTCGACATTTTATGTTCGATAAAGTCAGTTAAAGCAGAATGGCAAGCAAAGGCAGACCTCAACGCAACGATACTGATGCCATTGCCGAGGCATTGCTGGAGAAGCAGCGAAGCTACTTCGAGCCGCGTCTCGCTCGGATTCAACAGGTGGGGATCGACAACGACGAGAAGCTAACTGCTATTCAAACACAGCTAGCATCTCTTACTGCAAGCCTTGGCTCTATCAGGTCTGATGTGGACAACCTAAAAACTACCGTGGAAAGCAACTCAAGCGTACTTGATAAGTCATGGCCACGCTTTTCAAGAGCTGGAGGCGAAGCTAGCTGATATGGAGGACAGAAACCGAAGGTGCAATATTCGTGTCATTGGTTTGAAAGAGGGGCTAGAAGGCTCTAATGCTATTCAATATCTTTCGCGCTCCTTGTCTGAGTGGTTCCCACAACTGGCAGAGGTTCAGATCGATATTATGAGAGCTCACCGAATCTACAGTGATAGGCCTGGATCAAAGAAGAATGCCACTACTAATCGTACACTGATTTTCAACGTGCTTCGCTACACAACCAGGCAGGCGATTTTACAGGCTGCGCGGAAATCTCCTCTCATCATCGATGGTCGGAAAATTCGCTTCTCCCCGGATTACAGCAACCACACAGTCAAACGTCGCCAAGCATTTCATCAAGCTATGGATTCAGCACGAGCCAAGACGCTTGATTTTTTCCTGCTCTATCCGGCAACCCTGAAGGTAAAGGAAGGCGCCCAGTATAGAGCATTCACTTCCGCTGAGGATGCTGAGGACTTCGTGAACCGAGTTGCCTTTCATCCACCTGCTGCAACAGAGATGACCGACGCATTCGATTCTACTGCGGGAAATGCCTTGGAGGAAGAGCAGGAATAAAGCATCTGCCTGTTGACCATGGACCTTCAGTTTGTCTTAATATCCTTGTTCTAGTGTTATTACACGGTTATCTGCTATGATTACAGAGACTGAATGCCATATCGAACTGCTTTCTATAGCCTAGCCTAGGTAAGGTTAACTAGGCATAGTAGCTAGGTTAACCAGGCCTTTACTGCCTGCGATTTTGTGCTTTTTGTTTTTCACGAGAAATGTGCTTTATTTTTAAGTTATTTAATGTGGAACCAGTTGCCGTTGCAACCAGGTACTTGTGGGCGACGTGTCCCTTTTTGATGCCCCATATCCATTCTGGATCACAGACCTACTTTGAGTGTTAGCCCTTTGGCTATGTTTCCCCACCTTCACCCGCTTTCCCCTCCGTATCACTGTCTCGTCTGTTGTTGTTCTCTGTCTTACGTGTTTTGTGTCGTGAGGGACTTAGCTTTGGATGCACTATTGTTAGGAGTTAACGAAGTGAAGAGCGGTAGCACTATACTTCTCCATATACACTTTCATTTAGAGCGCAGCCTTTTTGATAATGGGTGATCTATCATTTTTAATTTGGAATTGTGGAGGACTGAATGTGTCTTATAAACGAGCCAGCTCTCTGGGCTTACTAAAAAAGAGAAACGTTGACATTGCATTATTACAGGAGACGCATTTGCTACAGGCTGACACTGGCCGTTTAGCCAATAGATTCTATCACACAATTGCATCTTCCTCAGCGAGCACAAAAACAAAAGTGTAGCCATTGTTGTCAAACGAAATCTCCCACTTAAAGTTCTGTCCTCTTGGTTGGATGATACAGGCAGGATTGTGATCTCCACCATAGAATTCAATTCTAGGAAAATTGCTCTAGAATAGATTTTCTTTTTGCATCCCCTCATTTATTTAACTCAATTGATAAAGCGGTGCTACTCCCAATGGCACTATCTGACCATAAAGGGGTCCTCTGCTCCACCACCCTAGGCCGACTGTCTCAACGTGCTGTTAGATGGCGTTTCAATTCCTCTTTATTGAATAATGAATCCTATGTCGCACAGTTTATTGCAGAATTCCAGATATTTGCAGGAATTAATGTTGGCTCTGTAGAAGATCCAAGGATCTTGTGGGACGTGATAAAAGGTTTTATTAGGAGCAATACCATACTATTCTGCTCGAATGCAAACAAAGCTAGGTCACTCCAACTGCAAAACCTCGAAGCTGAATTCACCAGATTAGACTCATTGATGCAAACAAGTTTTACTGATCAAATAGCTTTAGAACGGTCACTAGTCAAGAAAGAAATAAACAACATTCTGAAACGGAAATCTGAATTTCTAATTCATAGAACGAGACAGCGTTATTATTTCCAGGGCGCTAGACCTAGTCATCTTCTTGCCATGAGAAACAGGTCCAGTGACCATTTTTCAGACATCCCTGCCATTAAATCTTCAGATGGCAATATCAGAACTGACCCTGTTGAAATAAATAAATCCTTTCAGACATGTCTATGCTAATTTGTATGAATCAGAGATTACTTTAGATAAAACACACTGTGACAGATGGTTAAATCAGCTTGACTTGCCTCAATTATCAGTAGAGGAATCAGCTGACTTAGACAATGTGATCACTATAGAAGAATTAAGAATGGCAGTACAGAGTATGCAAAAGGGAAAGTCACCAGGTTTTGATGGGATCCCCCCTGAATTTTATGTTACTTTTTGGGAACAGTTGGGTCCATTCCTGCTTGACATGGTGAACTTCTCAATTGTGAAGGGTGAATTTTCAAGGGATGTTAACACTGCCTTGATATCCTTACTCTTGAAAAAGGATAAGGATCCTACAGAGTGCTCTAGCTATCGTCCCCTTAGCCTGTTAAACTCTGATTTAAAAATCCTTGCTAAGCTCCTAGCCCGTCGTTTGGAGTCACATATGTCAAAATTAATAAATTCTGACCAAACAGGATTCATAAAAACAAGATTGGCAGCAGATAATGTTAGACGCCTTCTCCACATTGTTGACGCTGCAGAAGACATTAAGACACCCGTGTCACTCCTCTCTCTTGACGCGATGAAAGCTTTTGACAGACTTGAGTGGTCATTCCTATGGTCAGTCTTAGAGGTGATGGGCTTTGGTAACACTTTCATTGGCATGATTAAAGTGATGTATTCTACCCCTTCAGCCCGAGTCTTAACAGGACGCACCTTCTCCTCTTTATTTCCCGTTTCTAGATCTTCACGCCAAGGTTGCCCCCTGAGTCCTGCATTATTTGTCCTTTCTCTTGAGCCTCTGGCTCAAGCCATTCGCCAATCCTCTGTGGTGTCACCAATACGCAATCGAAATACGCAGCATCACCTCTCATTGTTTGCGGATGATGTTATGGTCTTTTTAGAAAACGCCTCTCAGTCTCTCCCTCACCTTTTATCCTTATGCGGGGAATATGGAAGCCTATCAGGCTTCAAAATTAACTGGTCTAAGTCTGCATTACTCCATCTAAACAATTCTGCTTGCAATTCAATCATCCCTGCTAACACCCCCATTGTTAAACAGTTTAAATACTTAGGCATTGAGGTTTTTCCTTGTTTAAACCAGATTATTAAGCATAACTATTCTGTTGCTCTGAACAACATATTGAAAGATATGGAAAAATGGATGAGTCTCCCCATGTCTATTCAAGCCCGTATCTCTGTGGTTAAAATGAACGTTTTACCCAGGATTAATTTTGTGAGCTCTATGCTACCTCTTTCCCCTCCTTCTGATTATTGGCACAAATTAGAGTCAGCAGCATCTAAATTTATTTGGAATGGCAAACGGCCGAGACTTAAAAAGTCTACTCTGCAGAGGAAAGAGGATGGTGGTCTTTCAGTTCCCAATTTCAAACTTTATTTTTGGTCCTTTGCGTTAAGGCCTCTCCTTACATGGTTCGACCCAGATACCTCTGTGTGCTGGCGTGCTTTAGAAAGTGCTATGACAGAACCATGGTCACTCCATGACGTTCTTTTTGCCAATATCTCTAATAAACAGTGCCAGCTGCGCTTTGGCCCCATTATCTCTCATCTTATCAAAACTTGGAGATTGGTTGAAACATATTGCCATATACCATGCAATTGGCATACACTTTCTCCACTATTCAACAATAAAGCACTCCTGATTGGTGGGAGGCCTATAACAGCGCCACATTGGGAACAGAGGGGGGTTCATTATCTAAAAGACATTTTTAGCGTGACTGGCTTGTTACCTTTTTCCGACTTACAAAATTCATTCAGTCTACCACGTTCCTCATTTTTCTTTTACCTTCAATTGAGATCAGCACTCAAGGCATATGGTGTCCCCTGGCAGAGATCTTTGCCCATCCATCCTATCCGGAAATTATTTACAATGCAGCAAAAAACCAGCGGTATGGTATCCAAGCTTTATCAGTTTTTGGTGATACCTGGCCGCTTCAGCCTTCCTATTGAGAGGATCTGGGAACGCGATTGCCCAGACCTGGACATTGATCTCGACTGGCATGATGTATGGTCTAACATTCCAGAAATATCACGCAATCCAGACCATCAGCAGATTCAATACAATTTCATTCATAGGACATATCTCACGCCGTTATGCACTTTCTGTCCACTAAAAGCTCAAGGTACATATCTTCACATGTTCTGGGAATGCTCTCCCGTTTGTCAGTTTTGGAACAATATTGCATCCAAGTTATCCGCCTTGATTAATGATACTGTACCTGTAACTATCAGTGTCTTGATTCTAAATGATTTGTCAGTGCTTCAGCTCTCTAAAATTCAAAAGCGTGCTACATTTGCCGGACTTACAGCCGCTAAGAGAATGATTGCAACCCGTTGGAAACCACCTCATGACTTGTCTATTCGAACATGGACCCTTTCCTTTTTGGATGTCATATATATGGAGATCTCTACAGCTCGTATAAATGGAGCATCAGAAAAGACTTTGGGCACTTGACTCTACATTGCAGAGTCTTTGAAAATATGCTGTAGATGTGTGCTATAGCCTTCTTACTTCTGTTTGCACATATGGTTGGTCCCTTATGTCTTATTATATGTCTGTTCCTCAGTCAATGTTATTTGTTTGTTTGTTTGTTTATGTGTGTGCTTGTGTATGTCTGTTTCTATATGTCTTATTAGTAAGCTGCAGACATCATTCTTACTGTTGTGTTTTATTATGTCTCCCTCCCCTTTCCTTCTTCCCTCCCTGTGTGTTTTTTGGTCCTGGGACACCTCTTTTTGTCTCAGCATATAGTTTGTAATTTGAAAGAGCGCTCATGTGATGGTGCTCTGCCACCCTGTGTGATTATTCTGAATAAAAACATTTGATCACAAAAAAAAAAAAACTCTTGTTGAACAACATCACTGAAATCCTGTGGAGGAAGTGTTCACGATCTTTAAATAGTAACAGTAGCCAGAATATCCTTCATTTAAAGTAAAAGTATTGAATTAAAACATTTTATTTAAGTTAAATTGCAGATGACTTCTCTTACATAATACAAACAATATTTCCCTCTTGAGTAGAAAATACATTGTGTGTCAGTGTCTGAACTTATGTTTTCCTTATAGGTTCTAAAGCACACAATGATGGATGGTGTGTATGTCGACGTCGAAGCCACTGATAACTCTGGTAAATACTCTCACCTTTCCAATTCTTTATGGTACAAACCCAAAATATGGGATTCACAATGTAACACTATCAGGGAAAAGAGTAGGATGCATCTCCTATTAAATATGGGTCTGAAAATTATACAAAATATTTGACCAATTATTGTTGCCCTAAATAGGATAAACTGTTGTCCAAGGTTTTTCAGCAGAAGCTCGTTCCTCTATAAATCTGAGCCTAATTTAAAGTAGAAGTAGAAGAAAGGATGTCTTTGGTCTGCATGTAAAATCATTTTCACTCAAAGAGCATTACAGTACAACCACTTTGTTGTCACATATTGACAATAATGCATGTTTGGCATACACTAACATTGCATGCTATCACTTAATTAGTAACATCTGGCATGAAGCTTTAGTATCATATGCTTAGCAATAGATTAGGAATCTTAAGATGTTAAAGTTAAGGGTGTAGGAGGGGGGTGTACAGTAGTCTTAAAAATATTGAAATGTGTTTGTGTGTTCTCAGATATGAGCGTCATCCAGTGTGCTTCTGTGGCTCTGAAGGCCACTGTACGTCAGCTGAAGAGCAGCAAGTCACTGAGTCAAAGCAGACTCCAAACGCTGCGCCAGGAGCAGATGATGGAGACGCTGGAGTGCCTGCTGCAGATGGGCAGCCACCTTCATACCATGGTAGGACACTTTTTTTTTAGCTACCATAATGGTTGCTTTCATTAGCTTTCATCTATTTTATGCATGCATATTTACTGTGAATAAAGCTGGTATTTTCTACACAACTGCAGATGGACTAGGCCACGCTAACATTAGTTTTATACTGAACATTTAAAATCAATATTTATTTTTTAGAAATATGTTAAAATCATTCATGGTTTTATCCAACAAAATATTCTGGCTCACTCCATATTCGTTGACGTTTAGTGCCGTGGCAGACAAGTGCAAACGCGCTATAACGGCCCAAAACCTTTCCACTAGGGAAACGCACTGCAGATTCAGGAAACTATTCAAATATAGAGATTTGCTTTTGCTAAAACACATGCAAATTAAGAAACATCTTCACAAACTTGACAACACACAACCCATGCTATTACATTGTTAAAATAAGCCGATAAAACGCACTTTTCAGGAAACTAAACAGTGACAGTTGGCCAGCTTTATAAATCCCGAATGTCAACAAGCGTTCCAGTCCCAGCTGTATGCATCACTTTTTAGTGTCCCCGTTTCCGTTGTGTTTTGAGCTTCTTGCAGCATTTAGTATTTGCAGCATTTTGTTTATACAGTATTTTTAGTAACATCTCTTTCTTCCTTTGCACATCCTTTTCCACATCATTTTGCACATTTGTGTTATTTAATTTGCATCGTTTTTGAAACTGCAGCGCGTTTCTTTCAGTTTGTAGTTACCGAAGCATTTCTCTGTTTGCCGCTCACAACAGGCACAAACTTCTGTTAATGGGTCAGTCTAAGAGCAAAAAATAAGCTTTGAATTAAAAAAAATATTCAGCACAGCTCTAGTTACTACTTAAAAAGCACAATTTTAAATTTAATTAGTAGGAATTTATGGTGAATGAGACGTGATCATGCCATGGTAAAACTAATGACGTTTTTAAGAAGCAGTTCAGACCCACTGAACAAAACAGTGTATATGTCTCTAACAGTGCTGTAGACACTGAGCACGGATGTACCTTGTTTGTAGTTGAGCTTTTTTGGCGGGGCAGCACATCATAAGAGCATGAACTAATAGTTAGTCAAAGTCAATGCTAAACTTGGTAAACAAATGTACTTAGGCTTTATTGATAAAAGTCCAAAAATGTCTGAAATTGTAAGAAGTAGGCATAAGTAGTGGCTATTTTATATTTAAGAAGTATAAAACGGCTTTAAAAGACATTTGTTCTTAAATATGGACTCACAACCTGAGGCCTTGTTCCTCTCTGTTCCAATGTTTGCTGTCGTAGTACTGTGAGTGAGTATTTTGGTATGCTTATGGCGTGTCAAACAGTCATTTTCATCACGAAGGTGAGTCAGAACAAAGGCTGGAGGTATTTTAACTAACTTTGCTTGACTGGTCTATTTTTAAATGTTCTTGTTACCGCAGATCCAGCAGTATGCCTTTATGGACTGAAATGTTTCTCCCTTTCATTGGAACACTAAGTTCAGATTCTGGTTAACAATAGGAAAGGACAAAAGGGAGGCTACAAGTCAACAGCCTCATGACTTTTACTAAGACTACAATTTACCTTTAGTATAATGATAATTATGGTGGAAGGATTTGCTTATTGTTATCAGGACAGCAGAAAGTCTACACATGTTCTGCTGAGACTGAAAACCTACCTGTTTCGCTTGTATCTTGGCCATTTACCCAAAAGAAATTAGCACTTAAAGATATCAGCCCATTTGAAGCTAATGCACCAGCACTGGTTTGGCTTACTTAAAGCGGATGTGCATTTTTTGCTCATTGTTCTGAGTTTGTATCTTTATGTATCTATGCACTAATATTAGGTATTGTGTTAAATTAATGTGTATTGCGCTTATGTATGTATTTAGTACAGTGGCCGACAGGTGAATAAACGCTACAACGGCCCAAAACACTTCCATTTGGAGAAACACGCTGCAGCTTCAGAAATATAAAAACACAAATGTGCCAAAATCCGTGCAAATGAAGAAACATCTTTATCAAATTGACAAAACATGCGCAACTTTTAGGAAACATTTACCAAACACAACTGCTGTAAACCCAAACGCTGCAAATAAAACTGTTGGCAGAGTTAGCCTGTTTCATAACTGTAATATCTTCATTAATATTGAGAATTAATCATGTGATCACATTGTTAAAATAAGGCAAAAAGACTTTGACATTGGCAATTGGCCAACTTTATAATCGGAGAACGTCAGCGGTCCCAGCTGTGTGCATCACTTTCTAGTGTCCCTGTTTCCATGTGTTTTGAGCTTCTTGCAGCATTTAGTATTCGAAGCGTTTTGTTTGCAAATGTCTGTCACTATAATCTTGAAACACTTATGTAGACACTCATTTTACATTTGATACAGACTATTGATGACTAACAATATCGTTCTCGCTCTTTCTCAGGGGAGTCTGAGTTTTCAATCTCGAATTGGATGACTCCCCGGTAGTTCGGCCCGGCAGGGCTTTACGGAGACCCGACAGTAATGTTCTGAGTTGGTTCAGGCTTGAATTCAAATGGAGAGTTTAATTTCTCTCTAAACTTGAGTTTTGGCCTTTTAGGTAAAGCATCTGGAGTTTTGTGTGTGGTAAAAAAGCCTGACTTGCAATCACGTATTTTGTAACCTGCACAGAAACGTTAGATTCCTCATAGTTGGTTTCTGTGAAACTTCCATTGTTTGTTACATTAGAGTAACAAGTTGTCCTCAGTTAGTGTGTCTTTGGAGATCTAAATGTAATATTCTATGAGAATATTTTTTTATTATGATAAACAAGTGTTTTAAAAGGCTGGCCCATAAATACAAAAATGTCCTAGTGGTAGAAAAAGTGCCATCAAACAATGTTTCATGTAAGATTGTAATATTAAGGGTGCACTGAACCACAGTTTCTAGTTCCGTGCTCATACATTTTTCCAAAATGCCTGTGATTACATGAACAGGATTATTCTCTTGGAAAAACAAGATCATTTCCCATTGAATTTACATGTCAGATCTTATAAAGGACGTTTGTACTGAGGACTTTTAAGTTAGTATTTTATGGTGATGGGTAGTAAATCCACTTTCATTTGACTGTCATGTGTAATGAGTTTTGGTTCTGTTTATTCAGTACTTTACAGCACTTGTTAAGTACATATGCTACACATGTAAACTTTACTTTGTCAAATGTATTGATATGTTGTCTTCTGTGACCAGCTCCTTAAGGAATCATTGTTTTTCCTACTGGGAGGACACAGTTTAATCTCTCTGTGTTTTATAGAGAAGCATTCGAAATGTATTTATCCTAGCTAGCTTAGCTCAACACCTCGAACCAGGGGAAAATGCAAGGCAAAAAAAGTCCAAAAGGACAAAAAGTAGTTATTGTATCATTTGTATGTGATACGGGCAGAAGAAAATAAAACATTGTGGCCTGACAAATGGTTAGCTTAAGTATTATAGTTAACAAACCTACCTGCAGTGACGCAGAATTTGGACATAATGCCAGTATAGTTGTAAGCTTTCCCCAAACAAAACACAGTTGATTTATTAATTTACTGGTCGTTAGCCAGCTAGCTAACAATACACAACATGTAAATATAACAATATTAATTCAGTCTTTGCGCTAAGCTAGGCTAAACATGTCTGACAAACGCATGACCCACCCTCTGTTTACTGATTGGCATACCGTTATCCTTATCCTTATCCTAACCAATCTCAATTTTAAAGCCTAAACCAAAACCAATCGAACATACAAAGGAAATGGTTATTACCCAATCAGAGAAAGGGTAGGGTGGGCCATTCCCTCGCTACAGTAAGATTTGTTATTTAGTGTATAACGTTTAAATATGAATGTTTGGTGTCGGGACACTGATGTAGACAACAAGCTCTTTTAAAAGTTGTATTTGCATGTTATTACTTTTTTAATAAATTGTTCCTCAGATTTGCAAAATAACCTGTGTAGAATCTTTAAGAGGTTTTGTGATGATCTGTTCTTTAGTCTTTAGTCTTTTTTACTGTTAAAAAAGTATTTTGCCATGCTAGATGGTCACTAAGTGGTAGACCACAGCTTAAATGAAATGCATTGGTTTGGAACAAAACCTTAGACATGCACTTATTTACTCGCAAATTAAATCTATCTGTGTTTTTCTAATTACAATATCATATGTATTCATTTATATGGTTATAATGTGAGAGGTTATTTTCTATAAGGAATTAATAGTCCTCTGAAAGTACAATTTTTCAGGTATATCTCTTTATTTTATCTTAGTATTTTATCCACCAAGTGCAAAATGATGTTATTCTTCCTGTCCATGTATGTATTTCTCATTTACAAGTTGAAAATGTAAGAACAGTTTTTCTTTATTGAAAACGTGAGTCATTGTGTGATTCTAGTTTAAAAGTGTATCACCAATTATATCTTGTATTTGTATTACTTTATGAGTCATGTGATTGGTGGTGGGCAAAGGGCATGCTGTTCTGACACCATGTGTGTTTTCATCATAAAAACATTAGTAAACTTTTGGTTTACTGAACACTGTCTTTTAAATGATTTCTTGCTTATTGTTAAAGTGCCAATCTCTGAAAAATACATTTAAAAAAAACACAGAAAGTATGAGTCGATTTAAGATAGGTCAACATACTTTATACTGTTACACAGAAAACACTAGCATATGACAAAAATGACAGAAAGGTTCATTTAAATTGTTTTCCAAAATATAAAAATGGTAGTACGAATGAGTTCAGGGTGTGTGCTTGAAATGTCAAGTTTCCTCCATTACAAAGCATTGAAGCAGCACACTCCCCAAGCTGTCGGCCTCCTTCATGTGTCACTCAACTATTCCCTAGATGTGTTGGTGCTTGCTGGGCCAGTTTGGGTACATGCTGGGAGGTGTTTGTTTCTTCGCATCACAGTTCAAAACTTTTGGCATAACTTGAGAAACAGTTCCATGAGGTTTGAAACATATATAGTATGACTAAACAAGATCATTTTCTAGATGTAGAGAGATTAACTCAGGTCAGGCTTACACAACTTTTTGCATGTTTTCAAGTTAAGGCTGGATTTATGTGGGTTAAGCGTTCCCTGAGGGGAAAAATGTCGTAAAAAGTACAAAACATTTCAAAAGCATTATCATAGAAACATTTCAATCGTGCTCATTTTAAAGTAGTGTTTTTATGATTTGGCTATGTATTTGTCCTCTTTCACAAGTATATATATCATTAGTGAAAAGAAATCTATAAATGTTGCTAAATTCCCCACCTTTTTAGGTTAGCTCAACTTATTGATATGTTACTTTAAATGCAACACAGTTGATTCTATGTGCTGAAGAGGGATATGAAAAGCAATGATAAACACATCCAACCCAAACCAACTGAATCAAAATTGGATGATGTTCAAGCAGCTGATGAAAAATAACCGCTATGACATCAATGATATGGGTGCGGCTAAAGGTGCAACATGCTTGAGCGTTTAATTCAGCAGAGCTGTGCAGCAGTAGTTTTAATTCCTGTAGACGTGCACAGGGCCTTCAACAGGAACACACGCCTAAAATCCCAAAGTACATAATGACATTGCTATGTAAGACTTGCGCTTCTGTTGGCGAGCGCTCCAACATATTGCACACAATAGGCTTAGCAATAGAGCTGGCCAGCTAACCAATCAGATCAGACTGGGCTCTGGTTTCAGACAGAGGGTGAAGAGATGATGCATTACAGGCAGTAGGAGAAAAATAAAGACCTTTTTGTACATGAATGCATTTAAGCATGTCACAATAGAGGCTAACAAAGACAATTATAAAGCCTGAAAATGAACATAATAGGGCCCCTTAAAAGTACTGGTAAAACACAGAGTTGCACCAATTGTTTGGTCTCTCCTAGACTGGCCTACCCCCCATTTACTCACCAAGCAGAATTAACCTCAGCCCCCACTCCCTACTCTTCCTCCCCCACTGGCTGCACATGCTGCTCATAACATATTTAAAACCTTCTTGCTGGTGTACACACAGCCTCAAACAGAGCTGCAGGCCATTCTGCAACACTGAGCTCCATCTAATCCTCTGCTCTCCACCATTACTAAAGTCTCACTGTAGTCCCCCCCACCCCCTTCTCTCTCTTTTCCCCCATTCTTGCATCACATACCCTCTTCCACATTGCCCACCCCGCCACCCCCCACTGTCTCTAACGGGATCCTGTGTTGCCTTGGTCTTACCTCTTTTTTCTTAAGCCAGTATCTACAATCAAAACATATAACAGATGCTGCTAGGTGATAGAATTTTTCATATCAAATTTGGTGATGGCATTTGGAACATCTGATGTTATTGGTTGTGAAGTGGGTTCTCAGCCCAAGTTCTGACACAAAACAAATTGCGTGGTGATTTTTAAGTTGCATTTACACTTGATAATGACAAAACCCAGTCCTGCAAAAAGGAAATTGAGGAGCTGTTCTAAGCAGGAAAAAATAACAACAAATGTGGGTGGTTATAGAGAAAACCTTGACCGTGAAATGAGATTGGTCTATCAACTTTTGTTTACAAGGTCAGGAATTAACTGTCAAGCTTTATTTACCTTTTGCTTCTCAGTTTAATTAGCAGCAGTTTGCCAAGGTTACCATTAGGTTTACATCCATCTGTGCATGTATTGCATCATTTCCAATAATATATTTGTTTGTGTACTGACTGCAATAACAGTGTACAATGACAATGTGGGTGTGACTTCTATTGAAGGTCAGGCTTTTCTTGGAAAATGTGCTTGTATATTGATGTTCTCTCAATAAAATGAGCACACATGAATCATAAAGCTCTTAATTTTCAAGCACAGTCGATACTTTGGTCAAATATTGTTCTGATTGCCATGACTTTTTGTGTGGATTGTCACAAGCCAAATGATGATTTGAGTCTTTTAAATGAATTTATCGATTTGCTATCATGTCTTGTAGTCACCATTTGACCATCACTTTGAGCCAAGTCAATGTATACATATATAGCTAGACCACCATTGAATTGGTTGTTGTATTAGTTCTTTGCATTTTGATAACAAATCCTCCTGTTTTTGTTCCAATCTTCTACACAAGAAATAACCAAATCCATTCTTGGGTCGACTAGTAATTGACTAAATGTTATCAAGCTCCCTAGAGGATGCACCTTTTCAGTATAAAACATTACAAATTGGCAAAGTGAGATGGTTTGATTCTAAGGATTAGATGTTTTTAATATTATTCTAGGGGTTGACATGATGGTCAACTAATTTGGTCAAGACTAAAATATTTGAACAACTCTTGGAAGGATTGCCATATTTTTTGGGCAGACATTCATGGTCTCCAGCGATGAAATCTTACACACTTTGGTGATCTTCTTACATTTCCACTAGTGCCACAAAAATGGCGCGTTTCTTAATACTGTGAGGCATGTTAATGCTCAATTCTGACTTTATTTACTAATTGTTGCACGTGTCTGCACAGCCCTCCACTTTAAAATATAATACACTGCAGTTTGCCATAAATTGTCATATATTCATTGTTCTAAGTTATTTGTATATTTAAATAAAAATTGGGTGAATATCTTTATTCTTATTTAATCCGAAATAGTTTCTTAAATATACTTATTTTTATTATCTTTGTATTTTGTACCTACCATTGCAACTTAGTTTCTTAGATTGTTTATGTTGGCACCACCAAACACAAGCAAATTCCTTGTATGTGAAACGTACCTGGCATTAAACTTGATTCTGCTTCATAAAAAGTTGACATTTGTTTTTTTTGTGAGATGTGTGAAGATTTCCAGGTCCCTTAAAGATGTGTTTAAAAGATTGTTATTGATCGGAGATATATTTAAACCAAACAAAAAAAAATTGGAAAAGTTGTTATAGATTAAACTATGAGGTATTCCATGCAAACCAGTAACCCACATTTGCTTGCATTGTATAAATACATTTCCACAGCTGAGTGGAGTTTTTTTTACACTGTTGTATACCAATTTTACTTGTCTAAAAGATATGAATACTTCTTCAATCACTGTTGTTCTACTTCTGTTTCTTCATTTTTGATTATACTATATGCTTCTGGTAATCTTCTTCTGTAATTTGTTTTGCTGCTCTGATGAATTAGATTTTTGTTTAGAAAAAAACCTGTTCAAAGCTAAACATCTGTACTGGAATGTGTTTTTTTCCACAATATTTCTTGTTGCAGGACTACTGTAGAAACAACTGTGTATGGATTTTTCTGAGCGTAGAGGGACACCTGGTGGTGAGAGGGATCTCTTTACAGTAAACCTGAATGGAAAATGATATGTGCTCACTAAAATTGGATTCACTTCTCCCTGTAGACACTGTATTTCCATGACTTTCAATAGAACCATTAATTTGAAATGTTTTCAAATCTGCACACCCAGTCATTTGATATAATATTTAATATCATTATCTATCTTATCCTACTTTATCTGTTCAGGGTGATACGGATTGGATTATTGGTACTAATGTACTATTTGCTTAGTATGTCAGAATACATAAAGATTGCAGCTTCATGCTGTTGTTGAGAAATATGTAATATAATTAATGTATCGTAATCATTTATCATGCAGCATGAACACAATGAGGAAAAAAACATCTATTGCTACATGATAACCTAAACTAAAAACTTACAACCGTTTGGAATGAAGAACAATTATGGCTCTGGTTCTTATGTATAGAGCAAATTTATCAAGGGGTATCAAGTGTGTTTAGTTGTTAAGGAATCCTTCCCCTGACCCTTGAAGTTGGCAGATGTAAAACATCAACAGGAAGACAACAGGTCACATTTTCTTCTGTATTGTCCTTATTCTGATGAGTTAGGAATATTTATTGACACTGATTCACCCCATTTCACAGTACATTAATGCACATCATGTGAGCAATAGCTTGTTCTTTTTAATACTGTGAGCCCTGCACATCCCAGCGAATATTTTGCACATTTCTGTATAACACAACCTGTTTTAAAATATACACAGCCCTCCACTTGTAATATACATGTACTGTATTTTGTCCCAAAGTAAATTCCTTGTATGTGAACCATACTTGACTCTGACTCTATAATAACTGTCCGTTAAAAGTCCAGTATTGTATTAGTGATCTCACAATGATAAAATGCTATCCTTATTTCAATGTAATGCTTTTTTCTAAAGCTTGTGAAAAAACCCAGGATTTTAATTTTATTATTTGTATTGCTTTTAAATTGACTTAAATTTATTACGTTAGATAATTATTTTCTGCTGTAGTTAATGGCTTCTTTACGTATGACTGAAAAAATAGGCCAAAAAAATAAAATAAAATAATGCATATATAGTATATTGCTCATTAAAATGTATTTCCCCAAATATTCTTTGGTTCTTATATGTTCTTTTTTTCTTACATTACACTTCTAATCTTAGTAATTATGAGTTGTTATGATTTAAACTATATATGTTATTAGTGTTTAACCAAATGTAAATACGTTTTAGTAGCCTCAGTATTAATGTTAGTGGTTTAAAATGTACTTTAATTCATACATTTTCCCTCTACATGTATTTAAAATGTATTTGCTATATTTATATGCTTTTTTTGATCGTCATTTAGCTCACATTTCTGCCTTATATTCATGTTATTGTATCATCTATTTAACAAATCAATGGAACTCATCTGACACTGTTTATTGAGTAATGTGTAATAGCGAGATCTTTATTGAACAGGCTGCAACATCCCATTATAAATCGTGTCGGCAATACATCCGTTTTCACATTGCATCTGTATCAAACAAACAGAGAGAATCAATAGATTTAACGGCATTCTCTGTCAACCCTCTACTTTCTTATTCTGATAGTTCACTCGCATCTCTCCTCCTCCTGCAAGTATTGTGTGATATTGCCTCATGCACTTGAAAGGCCTACGACTGCTAGGAGAGATACCAAGAGATTTCACACAGACACACACACACACACACACACACACACACACACACACACACACACACACACACACACACACACACACACACACACACACACACACACACCCTCAACGAGCTGGGAGATGAGATAGGCAAATTATGTTGTCTGTTGACTGCCGGAGATTTGATATCCCTCCTGCCCTTAGGCTCAATCATAGTGCTGAAATATTGGTAACAAAAACATAAAAGATGCCTATTAGTATTTTCATTTTAACATTTCCTTCTGTGTTTGGACGAGTTGACTCGATCCTAACCTGCGTCTAGAGGGAACATGTTGTTTTGATGCTCAGGTGTCAATCAAAGCCTCACTGAATAAATTGAAACGTTGACTTTAATTAAATATATTATGTCAACAAATTTCACATAACTGGATTATGTTAGTTGGAAGCAATACCATTAAGTCTAAATAGGTTCAACTTAATATTATTGCCTTCAATTAACTTAATACAGTTGTGTGGAATTTGTTGACATATTACACTAAATTAAAGTCAACGTTTCAGTTTTTTCAGTGCTGTCTTGCTGTGCTGCCGTCCAGCGGGGAATCCTGGGAAATAACTTTGACTGCATTGCAGCCCAGAAAGAGGGCAGCAGTTATTATGGGCAGGGTAATGGGAGTGCCCCTCTCTATCTGTTAATCCCACCCTCTTCTTATTCTGTGTGTGCTGTTTTGGGTGTGAGATACACTGAAACAACTGAAACGTTGACTTTAATTGAATGTATTACGTCAATACAATTCACATAATAATAATATTAAGTTGAACCTATTTAAACGTTTTAATATTGTTGTCAACTAACCTAATACAGTTATGTGAAATTTGTTGACATAATACATTTCAAGAAATTCAAGGTTTCCGTGTGTTCAGTGTATGGACAGTTGTGTAATGTCTGCGGAATGAATGAGCAGCATGCAGTGAAAAACAGTCCAAAAGGCAGAGATCAATGATACTACATTACTTGGTTTATTTGGCTGTCATTTTCCTGATGTATAATATCCTGACATTGACATCGGTTATTAGTAAAAGGACCTGAATTTCAGACAAATTGATCGATTGAAAAGCAAATTCCCATGAAGTTACCCAACAACGATTTATTGTTGCGTCAACAGGTGATTGTTTGTCCGCGAAATACAGCCGAAAGAGACAAGAGAAGAAGAATAAAGGAAATAAAGCCAGTGAATGTCTCACATAGCAGGGGGAAAAGAAAAAAAAGCCTGAGCGTGAATCACACTGGCGAGGGGTGGGGGGGTTTGGGGGGTATGGGGAACTCAGGGAAAAGTCGCCAGCTGATGAGAAATCAGTTGAAATTGGAGATCTCGAAGCCATGCAGTTAACAGAATATTGCCTTCAAATAACACTCGCACATGCTTTTTTTCCAAAATCAAACATGCATTGGGTATTTCGGGGGGGGGGAGTGTAAATACTCAACATCTTAGCAATGCAAATTCTCTAAAAGTTTCTGATTTCTAGAGCACACTTCTTTTTATTTCCAGCAATCGCTTTTATTTCACTCATTTGATTGTTGAAAGCAAAAGATAAATGAACATCATTAAGTAAAAATATAAAATAAAATATATATTTAGAATGGAACTGCCTCGATGTGTGTGTGTCACAAAAAAACCACAAGCATATTCCATCACTACTAACTAATTCATTTTGTAAAATCATCGCAAGCACAGAGTCAGTCATCGCAAGGCTGTGAGTGCAGTTCGGATCACAGTGGTCACGGACAAGTCCAGCATCTCCTCCACCTCACTAAGGCTTCTTATAAATAGTCACTCGTTTGGAAACTTCCCAATTTCTTTCTTCTTCTTTTTTTGGGTCATCCTCTTGGAACATATTTTTTTGTTGTTGTTTAGAAAAGAACTATCAAAATCATGCAACTACCATTTCATTCCTGTGAGACGAAAAAGCCAGTCTTGACTTGAGTTTTTCTCTTGGTGCTGGTTTTTCGGGGAGTTCTGCAAACGGAGGTCAGTGTGGGCGTTTCTTTCATTTATTTTTTTCAGGCACTGCCGTCTTGTTTGAGTCGCTGACTGCGAGCCTTGTAGACCTCAATGAGTAAATCTTTGACGTACTGGATTTCTCTCTCCACCGACTCCGCCTTGTCACGAAGCTCCCGGTTCTGCCCCTCGAGGCCGTGCAGCTCCTCCTCCAGAGAGTCCAGCTCCGCCCTCTTACGCAGCCTGTACCTGCAACACAAGGGACCAATTTAGGTTGGCTTTCAAATTTCTGCTGCCTTGCATCTTTATTAACGAGCCTTGTGAGCGTGACCTCTGAGCTACATCACACAAATCCATCCCCTGAGGAGACCTGATCAGTTTCTTCTTCTTCCAACTTTTTACTATCATTTTTAAGACTTTTCCTGCATTTTCCTCACATCTCATGCACAGACGGAGCAGACTTAAGTAAATGGTTAGGTGGGGCTGAATTTGGCAGGCAGTGAGGGACTTTCCATTTCCCTTCTACACACTGCAGGACATTTAAAGCTTTATGTAACACTCCTGCCATTTCAGTTTCACATTCACTCATTGATCAGTAATGCCAACCTTTACAAAAAAACCCCGTTCAGTTCTAAATACAAGTCTCATTTTTAGACATTTCTGAAGCATGCTTTTAAAACGAGAAAAAAGCTTACCTGTGAGCAGCAGTTTTGTTCTGGTCTCTCTTTTTCTGCTTCCTCTCTCCGGGGACTCCTTCCACAGGAACGGTGCCCATGACCAGAGCAGGCTTCATGGAGCAGTGCTCATCCTTTAGCCTCTGGGTGGGGCGGTGAATGGGGGCACCTATGAGTGACCCCTCACCCTCCCCTCTGGACAGACATTCGTAGCTTTGGTCTGCAAGGCATTCTGGATAGAGGTAGTGGCCATGTTGGGGCTCCACAGCCTGCGTTTGTGACGGCTGGTCGAGGTCCCCGATAAAGCTATGGTAAGGCTCCGTGCTGGCCATGGACTGGTGGAAGTAGCCGTCACCAGCCACCATTGTCTCTTGGGGAATCCCCCCGGAAAGTCCTCCATCTTTACCGCAGTGCAAGACCTCCAGCCCCGTGCTGTCGTAACTTACATTGACCTTCACATTGTGCATCAACTGTCCTTCGCGCTTGTGGTGGCTGTCGTACGAGCCACCCAGACAAAAACCTCGAGCTATCTCCTCGCTGCAAAACATTCCCTCGGAAAAACAATAACTTTCCTCTTCCTTCAACGATAAAGCACATTCTCTCACCTTCTTGACGCTGCTGAAGCTGTTCTTGCTCACTGTCTTCAGCGTGGAGTAGTGGTTCACAGACAACTCCGCATTTCCTGAGTAACTTCCCCTCGAGCCCCACGTATCCAGTCCGACTTCCTCCCCGACTTTCACTGCCTCACTAATGATCCTTCGCCCGTTGTTGTGGTGGTAGCGGTGGTGGTAATTGTACGGAGCGGGTCGCGCAATTTTGGTTCTGCCGATTGGACCACCACAGAAGCTGGCCAGGTCCAGTTCCCCTGTTGCCAAGGTAACAACCACAGGGCTGGTTTCTGATTGGCTGGTCCCATACGAGCCGTAGGGTAACTGATAATAAGACTGGGAGCCCATGGCTTGAGCACCCTTGTCACATTTTGAGGATTTCTCCAACTTGTTTGTAGTGGTTGTGGACTCAGAGCGGAAGTAGTCCTCCAGCTGAGCCAGCTCCTCCTGCAGTAGAGAGGTCATGACCTCCAGATCCGAGGGCACCTTGACATCTTGTTCTAACGGCGAGGGTGGAAGGGATGAGCTGGGAGAAGACTCGGTCGTCGACACAAATGAAGACAAATCAACTTTTTCCGTCATCCAATCTGAGTGACCATCACCTATGAAAAAAAAATCAAAAAATAATTTTAGAATCAATAAAGCAATCCATTTTTTCTTTCAGCTGATTGTGTAGAATAATTGAAATAAAAACTACAAATTTAGGAAAAAAATCTTAAATCACGCAAAGAGAGGATAAATCAAATTTGAAAAAAGCCTAGAATGAAAGAATACATCCGAGAAATCCAAGTGAACAACTAACCGATCATCTGAAAATGATTGAACAGCATCGTCTGCGTTCGATAAATATCCACTTAGCTGTACTCACTGTACGACATTAGCCCCGTGCTGCACTGCGGCTCCGACCTCGGGATGTGGAAAAATAAAAAAGCGTCTTGGCAAAACTCACCAATTAAGTTCTGCCTCTCCACTGGCTCCGCCCCCTTCCTGGGCCGTGATTGGCTATGGCTAGCCTGTCGGAGAGGGGGAGCGCCAAGCTCGCTTGTGGAAATGGGAGGAATATTCTTGCGAAGGATCGATGCCGCCATTGTGTCTTCTGCCTCGATTAAATTGTTCAAAAGCACAAACCATGCGATGGGTGGATGAAATAATTGTGGAAACACCTGAAGACCTGTGGGAAAAAAATTTTAGAAAATAAACAAATGTTAAAAAAAAAAAATTTATTTTAATTTCCATTTCCATCCACTAAAGGGTTAAATATTTCCCCCAAAGGTGATAGAATAGAAATGTATATTAATATTTTAAAGATAAAAAAAACAAAATAAAACAATTATAAAAGTTTATTGTGTGCAAATAAACCCTTTACATTTGTGAGCACCTGTAACCTCATGCTGTGAAGCCCTTAATTGATTGTCAAAATATAAAAAATTCAACAACAAAAAAACATAAAAACAATAACTTGAATTACAAACAATGAACATGAAAAGATCATTTGAAAAACATTGCATTTTTTGAAACATGATATAGTCTTATACCTTCATAACCTAAATATAGACTCAAACATACATAGATATATAGAAAGTTATTTTTAAGAATGTAAGTAGTAGTTGTCAACTTCAAAACATTATTAAGGAAGAAAAATAATAATAATTCACATTTTAGAACATGTCACAATGACTTTGACATAGTTATTTTAAAATAGTAATACAGGATAATAAAGTCCTGTAAAACACATTAAGGATCAAATGTAAGGTTATTTTAAAGTGTCTAAAGTGGTTTATTAGTTATAGTTAGACTTTATTCTCCTAACTTCCCCCAAAGCCAGAAAGCACTTTTACTCACCCCATAGTTTCAGAATAGTCTTGTAGTGCGTCGCGAGAGCAAAGCACGCGGAGCTTTACGGTGAGGAGGAAGACAGTCGCAGTTTAAAAAGCCATATTTTCCCTTTTCATAGTCAGGGAGTCTTCATCAAGCTCTATTTCGACGAACAGACTTGCAGACAGAAAGTTTTTAAATCCGCTACTTCTGCAAACTCCTAATGCTCCGGACCGGATCACAACAGACGAGATTCATCCGCAGTTTACAGAGTTCAGCTGGCCGTTACGTCATGAACCTGGGGACTTTCCCATTACCCAGACACGCTCAAATAACATCTCCTCATTCACTCTCTCTATAAACACACTGTTATTGTATCTCATCTGAATTTTGTCATTTAATTTTAATTGTTTTATGTTATTAAAATTGCCTTTTCAAGGTAATATTGATATAAAGTACAAATAACATGCATTTAAAATTACATACTGACTATAATGTCATTTTACCAGTATTAAGGATTTCTTTAGATGCTGAATGTATTCCACAAAAACAAATATCGTAACTAGACATATTAGGTAGCCTGCTGGTAAAAAGTTTTTGACAGAAAAACACGGGTATGAACTCAGCCTTACCTAAAAGTCCAGTCACGCTCAAAATAACAGAATAAAAACACGGTAAATATATTATGTAAAAGCTAAACATTCTTATAGAGTTTAACAGAGACAGTGTGGAGAGCATTGAGGGAGTGTTAAACAGACGGTGAAGCCGGCACTAGTTTTCGTAGCGCCGCAGCGGAAGAACATCATGTTGCAGTTCGAAGGTGTAACTTTAGTTGCAGCCCTGTTGCATCAGATCCGCAGGGGATTCGCTGAGCGCTGTAACAATGTGGCCACACCATTGGTTTATGTAGGGGAACTTTTGTATTTCTATTGGCGTGCCATCGGTCTTACACTGATTGCTAATCATTACAAATTAACACCAGCCTGGGACTGCTTTACTGTAAATTATCACCAGTTAAGAAAGCATAAGCTAGGATCATAACCTGACACACTGCAGTCACTTAATATACAACTCAAGATATGTTGGTTTTCTGAATGGTTCCCACTTGTGACTTCAGTTTATGCTACTTAGTGTATCCTCTTTGCTGAATTTACTTTATAAAGATTGATACCTTGAGTCTGGCGGCTTAGACCGCTCGGCCAGTCTGACAGCTATAGCTATTGGTTTCATTGTATGTATTTATACAGTGAGAGAAGTCGAGTTAGTTATTAACCGTTTGTTCCTTTCCTCTTTTTAAGTCTCCTCTCCATAGACTTATTGATAACTCACGTTTTTATTGTTTTAATTTCTCCTACAAAGATGTCTGACCTCGTTTTTTCACATTATTGGTATTCTTTTTTTCTTATATATTTTTTTTCAAATTATTCTTGAATTATGATCAAACATTATGGTGTAGTTGTTATATAATGATATTTATTAGGAGTTTATAAGAAAACAGCATTTGTCGAAATTATATCTTAATAGTTATTATTACAAGTGTGTTTTCATCTATGTTCCTGTATTACCTGTTTACACCTCCACCTATGGCTGTGTGCGTGTGTTTGTATGACCCCAGTGATTTGTTAAATGTAAAGAACGATGTGTGTGGTGGCATCAGTTAATTCATTTTGACTCAGACACACTTCAGTATCACACATGCACAGCGAGAATAGCTATAAAGGGTTTTGTACTGCACTAAAATATTGTCTAATAAGGAGCTGTATTGTATACTCTCAACATAAACCGAGTCTATTTCTTTAAATATCAACGCGCTCGATGATTCACAAGCTGACTCTTATGAGAGGCAGACTTATCAAAAACAAGGTTGATGTTTTTCCAGCTGTAACAGGTGGCGTACCACATTTTTAATTTAACCTCACTGCCCTTTTGACAACTTGCAGATTCAAATAAAATATTTGAAATGTGTAACTGTAAGGACTACTTTATGTTTGGAAGTTGCATAATTACCCTGGCTTTCTTCTACAAGTCATCTTCTACATCTACCAAATAGGAACATAAATTAAGTAAAACTAAGTTAAGATTAGGATGGGTAAATACAGAGGGGCGATTAATCATAAAGTACATTAAAAAAAAAGAAATCAAGGCAAACGTTCAGTTAAATAAATATATTATGTAAACAGATAACACATAATTGTATTAGGTTAGTGGACTGCTATAATCTACAAACAATAGATTCAACTTAATATTATTGCTTTCAACTAACCTTATACAATTATATGGAACCTGTTGACATAATACATTAAATGAATGCCACTGTTTAATTTTTTCAGTGTATAAATAAAGAAAAGTTTGTATTATGAACAAAAATGTGAACAGAAGCTTCACAAAATACAGTAGAAAAAGCCGGTAACTTAATTACTTAAATAAAAAGTTTAATAAAGTGACTTTAGCTGGGTTTGTAATGTTAGTAGGCTATATTTTTTATTCAAATTTAGAATCATAAGCTATCTCTGGCATATTTATATTGAAGGTGGAAACTGCAATGTTGATTAACGTGAACTGTCCTGTTTAAAACATGCTTTTGGTACACCATCACCCGGTACTCTTTGATGGTGATAGAATCTCGTCTCCGTCACATCATTATCATTCAACAGGCTTCTCAAAAAAAGGATCTTTATTAATGTTTCATGTCCGTAACGTGGTCTCATATGATTTTTTTTTAAATTACATGTGCTTGCATCTTTATTTAACACAGTTGTATTTCTGTTTTTAATCCATACTGTACCCCTTTGCTGTAACAGTGTCCATGTAGGACGGGTGAAGGATTTATGATTCTGATTTTCTTCAGCCTTTTCTTATCGGGCAGCACACACCCGGAACACTTTACCCATAGAAATAAGGACCATAACTTCTCTCAAATCTTTTTCCAAATGTATAAAACTGTCGTTACTGGAAAATCAAACTTGCTGTTATAAACTGGAGTAAGGGTCGTTTCATTGTTTTCATATTTTTTGTGCATGTACGCTTTTATCTTTGCTCATGAAGGTGCTTTTGTGTTTTAATCCTGCTCATGTGCTTTCACCTGTGCTTATGTGCTGCCATTGTGCTCATGTGTTTTTCAGTGCTTATCTGCTAGTGTATGTTTTCTTTCAATGCCATCAAACTGCCAGGGACTGCAGATGACGATGAGCCTCTATGGCTAAATCTGGCACATTTACATGATGGAGTTAAGTGCTCAAGTTAATTAATGTGCATTGTCCCTTCTTAAATAAAGAATTACAAAATACACATTTCTAATAAATCTAAATATATGCTAGAGCTGCAATGACTGCAAGCACAAAACAAGTAAAGACATGTAAGTTAATGCAAAAGACGTAGCAGTTTTTGTGAACAGTGGAAGCACAACTCTCTGGTGAAAGTGTTTTAAACCAAATAAAATGTGTGTGTTTGTCTGATAATCCCTCTGTAATGTGATGAAAGGAGTCACAACAGTCCCAGTTTTGCTTTCGCTCTGTTTGAGTCGCTGCTAGCTGACCTCTGCAGACAGACAACATGTCGGCCGGTGACAGGTGCACTATGGGATGTGTGGAGGCCTCATTAGTAAAACCAGGAGGACTCTGCATGTCTGCCCGACTGGAGCTGCTCTGCCTATCCTCTGCCTCCCTGACACACCAAAGCTGATTGAAGCAGCCAGGTCTTCTTGTTGCTATAGTAATAGGCAACTCTGGCTAACCCCTCTCGAAATAAAAACATGTTTTTTGGCACCCCTGTAGCCGTGGGTTTAATGCGGCCTCCCCCTCGGAAGCTCTTACACCCCCATTGTTTACACTCTTCCTCTTGCTATTTTTGCAGACGGTGCAATTTTTATTATGCATCATGTGCCGCATTAAATCCTAATCAAGCGAGGTCGCAGGGATCAGGAAGAAGTTGGGGTGATGTGTGCAATAACCGTGCAAGAATTTATTATTTCATCTGTTTCTAACCTCTAACCTACTCAGATAATTTGTTCTAAATGTTCAAATGTTTTTCTAAGATTAAGGGGCAGTTATTCCGCAAGGAAATAGAAAAACACTCTTTATTTATTGGATTTTCAACAAAAATAAATAAATAAATAAATAACTGTAATAATATGCAGGCATTCACAAGACCAAGAGGAAATACATTTCAAATATAATAAAGAAATATAATACAATAAATATATAAAATTGAATAAATCAAATTAAATAAATATCAGAAAATGAATAAAATACAATTTCATTGTTATTTCATTGACTAAAAAGGCCAAAAATCTGATAATAAAATGCAGATTTGTAGAATTAAAATAAATTCTAGCATCGCAAAAATGTAAAATCTCAATGACCTTGGCATAAAAATAACATATCCTGATGAAATTAACCTCCCATACTGTAAATACATATTTACAGTATCGTCCACATATTTCAGTGTTGTGTGCAATCCACAATGAATTCCTGAACTCGCAGCCGTTTTTCTGTAATGCGGCAAAACGATTGCCTGCTTTTCGTGCAGTATTGCCCTCCATCTGTCCGTTTGTACTGTACAAGCACATACAGGAGCCCTCTCCAGCAGTGCATCGTGGGATGGGAAGAGCCTCCTTCAAAGACGAAGGCGGCCATGCACTCCTCTACCACGGCACGTTGGTATCAGTTACACCATAATTTCATCACCAGCAGCTCCCTGTGAATCCCGCTTACATTAACTTTTTACAGGGATTGGCAACACAGACGCAGGGATCCATGGCAGTGCCAGCAGTTGAACCCATTTAGGATTTTAAACAGTTGCTCCCGACGTATTGTTATTTGTTGATGAATTGTTGTATTTGTACGGACAAATGGTGGTGAAGAATCCCTGCAGTTACAGTGGGATTACATTGAGAGAAAAAAGGCAAAGGGGGGATTAAAAAAACAAGAGGACGGGGGAGACTTCAAAGTGGCAAAGTATGCAGGGCTGTGTGTGAATGATGGCTGGCGTATTGTTTTGATAAGTGTTCCCTGAGGAGAGCATGTGAGGGAGCGTGTCACTTTCTCCTCTCATCTCCACACAAAAAAAAGGGCACAGAGGGAATGTCAAAAAAACAGCCGTAATTACAGCATTCATGCCTCACACACACATACAAATTTAGGATAAAACATGAAGCTAAATGAACATGTTAGTCCCTGAGATGATTATGATGATAATACCGGTGCACAGGGAGCAAGGAGGAATATCAAATGTAGACAATTTAATTCAATCCCCCTGATACACACATGCTCGTTGTGGTTTCATTAGCTACTGCAATAGCTTGTTCTGAGACAAAACACAATGTCAAATACATTGTGTGTTTCTATATTTGTTTACAATGAAGCTGAAGAGTTAATTAATTGTGTAGAAGTGAATGCAAATGAAAGCAGAATGAATAAAGATGAGTTCATCAACCCATTACTGTGGCCATGAACATGTTTTACATGATGGAATGATTATGAAAACAGATAAATGCAGGGAATGCTACACATACTGTCGAAGGAATATTATCTGCATATCAACCGTAAACATTTCTGCAAAAAGCAACCTCCCATGTTATTGTTTTACTGAAGGGAAACTATATTATTCTCAAGCAATTTTACATATAGACACAAAGCAAGTGAATGTACAAGCTATTTTGCAACAAATGTACATTTTCAAACAAAAGCACTAAAGGTAATGCCTTGTCTACAAAAGTAACACTATTCAACCCGTTGTACTCTGTTAATTCTTTATTTTGCTGTGTTCCCCAATGGTTTTTTTGGACCTATTCTCAGAATCCTTGTTTTTTGTTTTAAAATACTGCTATGTTTTCTATCTTCATGCCTTAAAAAAGTATAGAAATTAAACAAGTTGAGCTGCTCACAACTCAGAAACATATACTCTTTGATGAAAGGTTGCAAGAAGATGCAGGTTTGTTCAATGCAATCACAAACAGAACAGTGAAATTGATTAGATTTATAAATGTGGCAAAAGAAAATTAAAATCCATATCCAGAAAAAAAGCAGGGATCCCTCTTCTAGGATGACAAGCAATGCAAAAATACACTGTTTTAGTAGATACAATGGGATCTTTACTAAAGTCAGATAAATAAAACTTCACCTATGACTAATATTTGGTTTTATAAGGAATTTATCTTACAGATGATGGTGGAATTGATCAGGTTGCCAAAGGTCTAAACTAAAATATTCCAAAGCAAGCACTTTACTGAATATCAGTACTATCAGACATCCTCTGGCTTAATGGTTTGTACCATTTACTCTTTCTCGCTGCATTTTGTTTTCCAGCTCTATTCTGTAGCTCTCTCTAAAGAAAAAGGCAACATGCCTAAAACAAACTGTTATATATCTAAACTAATCTTTTTACAAAACCTAATTACATAGACCTGAATTGATGACAGAAACATCAACACACAAACACACACAAGATGTTTTTACATTATTGGATGTTTATTAGTTCAGTGTCAGTGAACTGAGGGGAGAAAAGGAGTGAGTGCTTAGTAAAATTATTTCCATGCAGAGAAAATCTTTCATTATAGGAAAACCGATTCTATCCTCATAACAACGAGTATTTATTAAAGCTCAGATATTAAACTGCTCTACAAGCAGGATCACACACACAAACACACACACACACACACACACACACACACACACACACACACACACACACACACACACACACACACACACACACACACACACACACACACACACACACACACACACACACACACACACACACACACACACACACACACACACACACACACTCCAGCAGAGCAGAGGAGTTTACATCCAGAGAAACCCACATTACTAGATTACTGTTGTCTTTCAGGGTGTTCCACCGCAGTAACGATGCTGTGGTTTGGGGGGGGGGGGCTGTACCCAGCCGTCCCAGCGATTTCAAGTCATCGTGGTCTCATTACAGCAGGCTGTTGGTAATCCTCTGCCTTTGATGTGGGAGCTGAAGGGAGCTGTGTTTTACTGTAGTTTAAACAATGTTCTGCCTGCTCCCTCAGCACCTCCACCAGGAGCCCTGTGGTGGTGGAGCAGCCACAGCCCTACAATGTGAGCAATTGTGGGTGGGGTGGTTTGTTTTTCAGCTAAATAAAGGTGAGACAGTAACACAGATGGAGCATTGTCGGTGGTGAATCTGAGATTAACTACAAGGATATTCATTCCGTTGGGGGGGCGGCACAACAATGGGTTCAGATGAAGCCTGCTTTCAATATATTCAATTCAGAATACTTTATTTATGCCTTGAGGGAGGATTCAAGACAGGCGGGCTACAAATAACAAGAGCACAGATTATCATTCATACAGAAGAACCCATGAAGGAAACAAGAGAGGGAACAACAGCTTTATAATCACAAAATGTGCATATTTGTTTATTTATCTGGTTTGAATTCAGGATTTATTTATATGGTCTTTTTAAATGATGTTCCTGATCACCCAGTGAGACCAGTGTTGTTGTTCAGTTTCAAACCAAAAATGTTGATTACCTATTTTTAATGTATGTACTTAACCAATATCATATACATAACATATTTTACTTCATACCTAACTCAACTTATTAAAGGGTCCTATTCTGCTCATTATCAGGTTCATATTTGTGTTTTGTGCTTCTACGGTGACATGCTTCCATATCTTTATTTTTCTCATACTGCCTGTGCTGCAGCAGCTCTTTTTACCCTCTGTCTGAAACCAGAGCCCATTCTGCTCTGATTGGTTAGGTGGACAGCTCTGTTGTGATTTGTCAACCTCTTAGTGATGTCATGCACATTAGCCTATCCCGTACAATGTGTTTGAGCGCTAGCCAATACAGGCTGAGGAAAGAAATAAATCCAAAAAGCATAATAATGCCATTTCAAACCCAGAACCATGATATTTTACTAAACCTAAAGAAGAAGTTGTGTTTTAATGTTACGTTAAACGTATTCCCGGAAGACAACAATTCTCTCTCGCAATTAAATTCATAATGCAGATTGTATGAGGAAGTAGTTTTTAGGGTTGCCCATAAAAGTAAAATATGTCTCTTATTGTATTGCTATTTTTTTTAAAGAGGCCACTATTAAATTATATTCAGTGTTTCGATTACTGTAAAGAATGCAATATGCGATACATACAGTAAGTGGAAAAGTAATCATACTTTCAATAAAAAAGTCTCCAAATGATTTTGCCTACACCAAAAGACAATCACATCACAGTGACATCATCTTTAATTTCTAAAACAATCCAGGAAATCCCACTATGTATTTTGCTCTGTGTTGGCTTCTTATTAATATAGCAGATGAAGGCATTCAAAAATAAATACTGGGAGAGATTACTCACAGACCAGGCAGATATTTCATGGTTTGCAGTAACCTTATTTGACCATAATGCAATGCAGCAGCTGAGCATGTACTGAGTGACAGATGGGGCCAGAGGCTTAAAAACACACTAAATCAGCCTTGCTTAAGCACACGATCAGGTACAGTAAAGCTAAGAAACATAAGCTTTTAAAACAAACTTTGGCTATTTCAACTTTTTTATAATCAGATCGTGTTCTTGGAGAAAATAAAAGTTGAAAGTTAACATAAAGTCTAGAAAAAGGGGACGCAAGCCTGGCTTTTTCCCAAAGGTTAAAAAATCCACCTCGCAGCATATACGTATTACATGCAGAAGATGGTATTTTTAAGATGTGTTTCTACAGGGGTTAAAGCAACCAGAGTGGACTCATGGTTTATTCCTGAACCTAATTTTTATATATTTATGAAGTGAGTTGGAAAAAAAACTGCTCCTCAATACCCTGAAGAGCTCTTTGGAGCATTGTGGAGTTTCAATTCTTCATTGCTCCACTGGGCTTTCCCCATGGATACTTATGTCATCATCCCAGAGAAAACAACCAGTTGCAATGATAAACAACAATTGCAACATGAATGTTACAGTGTTTTTCTTGTTGCAAACATTGTAATATTTCTGCGTTGAATGACAATTCTTTTTATTTCTTGTACCTCTGAATCTGAGTTTACTCACCTTTCGTGAAAGCTGTAAAAAGGCTTTCTGGGAAATGTAATGTAAAATAAATATTTTACCTAGAAAACTAAACTAAGAAAATTGCAAATATAGTGCTATATATACTTTTTTGTTGTTGTTGTACTTTCCTCAAGTCAAGTGCAATTACTTCTACATTGTTATTTTAAGATAGACTAATTTGAAGATACAGGTTTATTTATTATTCTCTCTAAAGTGTTACCTTTAAAATGCAAGCATGATATCACACATATATAAAAGGGAACCAACTTATACCTGCTTAAAAACAGCAGGTTAGGCTTTTCATTTTGAGCATGTTAGCATAAAGACATTGGCGTTTATTAAGCACCATTACTTGGTGAGCATGGTAAATATAAGCTGCTAAAAATTGGCATGTTAGCATGTTCACTTTCTTATCAGGAATGTCAGCATGCTGATGTTAGCATTTAGCTCAGAGCCCGTAAGTGCAGCATCACAGAGCCTTCATAGACTGATGCTGTGTCCCAGTGTGCATTTTTACTTACTTTTGTTTGCTATTTTAGGTGATTAAGTCCATAAGCAGTGATAAATATGGCAAAATGAAGTGCAATTTCAGTACCCATTAGTGCTCTCATAACTGTGAAGAATTTAAAATTGGAAAGGTGGAGAGACCTCATTCTCAATGGTTGCTATCTTGTCTAAGTAGCAGGAGGAGAGGGGCTAGCAACATTTGTTGTTCCTACAGTGTTCACCGCACTTTACAAATACAAGTTATACATATGGGCTGTTTTTCGCAAAACAATTGGACTGCTGTGAGATTGAGGCCATCAGTGTGTTTAATGGGTTAATTAATGATCTGTAATGACTTTATACTGCAAACGATATGCTAGCTAGTTAGCCTATGGTGCAGTCCTAGTGTAGGCTACTAGAGTGAATTGTAACAAAGATTTCTAAATTGAGGCACACCTTCAGTCTTTTACGAATTAATTATGGTAAGAATTGATACAATGCTTTCTAAAAACACAGTCAAAAAAAGAATCTGCAGTAGTTGGTGGTAGATGATTTAACATTTCACAAAAAAATCACATTTAAAATAAATCATCAAAAACTTGAGTGAGTGTTTTGGATATTACAAAATGGAAATATCTACAAACGTAACATTATCAGAGTGGGACTATTCCTTTTAATTGCAAGCCACACAAAGCATACAAAAGCTATAAATAAAGCAGTGTCCAGATCTCTTGAGCACCCATGGGACTCTTGAATCAAACCAAGGCTGTGCTTAATAAACTTCAAGAAACTACACAGCTAAAAGTACTGAGGGAACCAAAGGCAGCCAGCTCTCTGCTATATCTACCACCTGAAGCTCAACATATCCCTGCTCAAGCTCTGTACACACAGAGACAAACACGCACAACCCGTGGATTTTGTTATACCAATATGGGAATCATATGGCTCGAGATGGCCTCACTGACAAAAATGATCTGGGATTGTGTTCATCGCTGGCTCATGTACCGCCGCTGTGCACTTCTGTTTGTCCCTGATCTTCAACATTTTGGTAGAAGTGTGGATTCCAATAAAGGCTTGTTAAACAACAGATTTCATTCTCCGACTCAAGAGGGCCCTGCATGGCCCAGAGGCGTAAGCTGCTCCTTTGAACATCTAAATCCCCATGCAGCGTCTGACTTCCCTTTGTTATTCGCTGGTGGATGTTCCTTCACAGTTTTTCCGTGTGTACTATCGCTCTGGAAAGGCTCCAGCAGACCGTGTAGAGGGAGCTTTTAGCTGTAAAAGATCATCTCATTGAGATCATCAAGCCCAGTTAATTGAACTTTTATATGATATCTTTGTAGGAGTGCAGGATGAACATATTGTATTAATAAAGAATTCATCAGCCAGAGATGGGGAGCCAGATTTAATGAGCCCCTCCCTGGATTGGAAACGAGAGACATGACATGCTCTCAGCCTGAATGTCTGCTGCCCTCTCCTGCCTGCTGCTGTGAAGACACACACACACACACACACACACACACACACACACACACACACACACACACTCTTTTTAACACGCGTTAACGACAATCGATGCACTTCACTGATAAAAGAATAGTAGTCAAGGCAACAAACTATAATTCTACATCCATAAAAGCTAAATCAGAATCAGTTAAAAAAATATATTATAACTACTATGCCTACACAGTTCCAGGAAATACAGTTCCCAAAATCCAATATCTTGTTTTATTATCTTTCGGCTAATATTTTTGTGCATATAGTGCATGATCTTTATATGTGTTTTATTTCAGTTAAATTAATGAAATTACTGCAAACTAGTTGACACACAAAATAACTGTGGCCAGTTACTATTCAAGTACAGTTTGCCATGCAGGGTACATACACAGGCTCCAGGGGGCCCCCCTAACATAAAATGTACATCTGGCCATGGTAAAGTGTATGTATACGTTTACATAGACAATGACAGTTTTCAGTAGCTCCCAATATACTTACACACTTTATCAAAAATAACTATGTACAGTATATTAAGTACAGCATGCTTGAATGTACTTCGACAGTAAATTCGAACTGTTTCAGAAGCTTCATAAATCTCCATAAATCAAACTGAAATACTTTCATGTCTTAATCTATAAAGTTCCATATGAATATTTAATCTTTTATTGTATGTTTTGGTTTGGTTTGTTCGTCTTTTGAAAACATTTTGTAAACACGTAGGAGAAAAACGTACCCAATTGTAGAGAGCAACCTCTGTGAAAACAAATACACTTTAGTATAGCTATGCAAATAGACCTTGAAACTCTTTTTTTTGTGTTAAAACAGGCTCATTTGAGTAGTTACTGATAAACATATAAAAGCTATTGTCAGTGGTATTTGGATTGGACAGAAGGTAATATGAAAGCAATACAATTAGCTCGTAAACTGCTCCTAATGGACGGCTTGATTACTTTGAATTGTTCCTACAGGCCTAAACTCTACCCTTCTTCTTTATGCCCCATTATGTCGTGAAATAAACTCACAAGTGGACACATAAAATCCTCATATTGAGTATTGAGTACAAGCTTGCTGCCAGACCCAGGTTTTGTGAGCATTTCATTCAATTTAATTGTCCAGAATAATGTTTCTGACCTCTGTCCTTACTGATACGTCATGTGCTGCATTGTGGATAAATTGCATAGCAGAATAGCAATAGTCTCACTCAGAATACAGTTAAAAATAAAGCACTTCTGCCAAATTCAGTCCTATCTTTGATGGATTTTCGTATAAGAAGAGATCAAAGGTGGGAGGAGACAAAAGATAAAAGAAGATCAAAGAGGAGCTGGAGGACAGACATCCCGGAGACTGTCACTGTGTCACCTCAAATATCATGTCAAACCTGAAATGAATGAACACAATGCACTTTCAGCACTTGCCCTACAGTATGAATTGTTATGCAGGTTTCGGATGGTATTTGAAAACTGGAAATGTCAGGCCACGCCACCATATCTCCTCTGATATGTATTCTCCCTCCTATCATTACCGGGGTATTATCAGAGGGTAACTGGGATAGAAGACTTTTAATATCCTGCCTGTGAGTTACTACCCCCATATTGTACCCTGTTTCAGAGGACGATGGGCCAGGCCTCAACTAAAACCAATGTCTTAATGTGCCAGAGATTATTCAGCTGTGTGTTTAAATTACGCACCTCCGTCTGGTTGTAGGTTGACTCTTGTTGTTGCCAAAAAGCACAGGTAGGACAACATGAACCCATCTGCCTACAGGGTTTTCATATCAAAGTGAACCATATTAAAGGAGTATTTCAACTATATTGAAGAAATCTTCTGCATATGGGTAATTTTATATCTCAACAACAAGCTACATGGTAAAGTATTTTTTAAAACTACTTCCTCTGTGAATTCAATACTTGACAAATGATCATTTGTGATGGAAACTTTTGAAGCAATGGAGACGAAACTCAGAGAGACAAGGGGAGAGCTGGAACTTCATGGCAAACACTGAAGGTTTATCATGAAGTTAACGGCCGGAGAATTGACAAGACAGTTACTGCAGCCACGAGTTGACACAGCGGTTGCCCGACCAATTCTGAAGATTTCTTCTGCAGTCCGAGATATTAAACAGTTCAGAGTGTACAATCAACATTCCTCATTAGCAAGACTAAACAAATATGGATCCTATATCTAACTAAAGCTGTCGTACATGAGAAAAGTATGTATGTCTGGGAACCTACGTTCCAGATAAGAAGGGCTTGTAGATGCCCCTTAACAATAAACTATCTCATGTCAGCTTGTGCTCGGTCAGAAACTGGCAAGAACAAAGCGCTCAAGCTGCCCTTCCTTAAGGGAGATTACAGCAACCCGAAGACCGTTAGCCTATGCCATGGGAAAACAGACAGAGGAAGGAAAAAATTATTAAGTGTGTCATAGGTTAACTGCCTAAAGGACTATATATTCTTTTCCATTTATATAGATTTTCCAGTCAATGATACCACTTGCTAAGGGAAACAAGCCATGCCATTTGGAGCAAATTGGGGTTAAGTATCTTAAGGAACACATCGACATGTTGATTCAATCATCACATTTTATTTATTAAGAAGTGAAGAACTGTTTTTACACATTTCTTTTAGAGCCGTGGCCAACTCAGAACCCCAGAGATCACTCCAATCTTTAAAGCTTTTTAATTGAGTTTAAATCAGTTAATCAAATTCATTGATATTGCCTTAGTAAAAACTGTCTCTTGTTGACATGAACAACAATCAATCAACTTTATTTATAAAGCCCTTTAAAAACAGCCGCAGCTGAAACAAAGTGCTGCACATGGATAAAAACACGTAGCACAAAACACAAGAACAATATAAAAACAACAATAAAAAATCAAAAACAAGAACAATGAAACCAATACAGAAACATAGTCTCATGCTGGGTTAAAAGCCAAGGAATAGAAATGGGTTTAGACAAGTTTTAAAACTGGGCAGTGAAGGGGCTTGTCTAATGTGCATTGGAGGTCATTCCACAGATTAGGACCGGCAGCGGAAAAGGCCCTATCCCCTCTGAGCTTCCGTTTAGGCCTTGGTACCTCCAGGAGCAGCTGATCAGCTGACCTGAGGCACCGGGTAGGAGTGTAAGGATGGAGCAGCTTAGAGAGGTAAGACGGGGCGAGACCATTTAAAGATTTAAAAACAAATAAAAGAATCTTAAAATGGACTCTAAAATGCACAGGCAGCCAGTGGGGGGAGGCTAAAATGGGAGTAATGAGCTCCCTTTTACGTGTTCCAGTTTGGAGGCGAGCGGCATCATTTTGGACTTACTGGAGACATGCGAGGGAGGACTGGCTGACTCAAAGATAAAGTGCATTACAGTAATCCAGCCGAGATGTAATAAAGGCGTGGATTACTGTTTCAAAGTGCTTATGTGCAAGGAAGGGCTTCACCTTTGCCAGTTGCCTAAGATAAAAAAAGCTGGACTCCACTATTGCACCAATTTGCCGGTCTTGTTTAAAATCACTGTCCATCTTAAAACCCAAGTTTGTGACTGTTGGCTTCCTGTAGTGCTCCAAGGGGCCCAAGTCAACAGGAGGGGGTTCACAAGAGCCACTGGGACCGAACCCCATCACTTCTGTTTTGTTTTCATTACATTTTAAGAAGTTCATGGACATCCAGGCTTTAATGTCTTCAAGACATAACAGAAGTGGTTTCAGAGAGAAAGCATCCTTCTTCTTCAGTGGCACATAGATCTGGCTGTCATCAGCGTAACAATGAAAAGAGATACCATGCTTTCTCAGGATTGAACCCAGGGGCAGCAGGTACAATGACAAAAGCAGTGGCCCTAAAACTGAACCCTGTGGAACCCCATATGACAGCGGAGCAGTGCGGGACTCAGAACCACCAAGGCTTACGCACATGGTTCTGTCTGCCAGATAGGACTTGAACCAGTCCAGGGCGGTACCAGAAATGCCCACTAGGTGCTGCAACCGAGGCTCTAAGATGTTGTAGTCATTTGCCAGGATGATGTCATTAAAAACTCTTAATAAGGCTGACTCTGTGCTATGCAGAGTTTTAAAACCGGACTGGAAGACCTCCAGGACATCATGCTCCTCCAGAAATGATTTTAATTGAGTATAAACAACTTTTTCCAGGATTTTTGAAATAAAAGGCAGCTTGGAGATGGGTCTAAAATTGGCTAGCACACCAGGGTCAAGACCAGGTTTCTTAAGCAGGGGTTGCACCACAGCATGTTAAAAACTTTGGGGGACAACACCGGAAGACAGACTGCTGTTAATAATGGCCAGAACCGACTGCCCTATACTAGGGAAGACCTCTTTAAAAAAGTGAGGTGGGACAGTGTCACAGGGAGAACCTGATGGCTTAATCTGGCCAACCACATCTTCTAAAGCCTTCAGGTACACAGGTTCAAACAAATCAAACACAGCCAAGCATGGAACAGGGTCAGAGGAGTGAGTCGCAGGAGTAAAGATGAAACCCCTTGCAGTAGTTACCTTGTCAATGAAAAAGTGCAGGAAGCTATTGCACATTTCGGCGGATGCCTCTGCACCCAGGCTGGGCGGGGTTAAGAACAGTTTCAATGGTTTTAAATAACACATGCGGGTTGTGGCAATTAGAGTCGACAAGGTTAGCCAGGTATTCCGTTCTTGCCTCTTTAACAGTACTCTGGTAGCAGCGCCAACAGTCCATTAGGATTTGATAGAAAACCTGCAGCTTGTCCTTCTTCCACCTACGTTCAGCTTTCCGGCATTCCTGTCTAGCTGCGAGTTCTCGCATCAAGCCAGGGCTCAGGTTTGGCTTTGGGCTGCACAGTTTTTAATGGAGCCACAGAGTCCAGTATGATTCGGCAGGAGGAGTGAAGCCAAGAACTGAGCTCCTCCGTGTTTGCAGATGTTAAGCCCGAAGGGACACACAGCTGGTTAAAAGCAGACGAGAACTGACCAGCAGTGACGGGGTTAAAAAATCCGACGGCTCCGAGCAGGAGCGCAAGATTTAACTGCAGCGCGGGAGAAGGCAGCTTCAAACATCACAGGCTAATGATCAGAAAACACATTGTCACCGATTTCCAGGTTGGACACAGACAAACCATGAGAGAGGACAAGGTCTAATGTGTGTCCATGTTCGTGTGTGTGACCAGACACACACTGCACCAAATTAAAAGAGTCAATAAGGCTTAAAAAGTCCTTCACCAACGGCTTGTCAGGACAACACACATGAAAGTTAAAATCCCCGACAAGGAGGACACGATCATACTTAGGCATAATTTCAGCCAGCAGAACAGAGAAGTCATTTAAGAAGCCCTTATTGTATTTGGAGGGTCGGTAGATGACGGCACACAGCACAGGATCGGAGCGATCCACCTCAAATAAATGTGCCTCAAAACTGGAAGAGGAGGATGAGACCGCGCACTACTTATATTTAAAATCACTTTTATAAACAGTCGCCGTTCCCCCTCCACGGCCCGACGTCCGAGGGGAGTAAGAATAAGAACAGCCAGCCAGTAAAAGTTAAATCAGAGGGCTGCACTCACTGGCACCGATCGAGGTCTCTGTCACGCAGAGAAAATCCAGGCCGCAAGATTTGAAAAAAATCCTTCAGGATAAACGTTTTGTTAGCCAGTGATCTGGCGTTCACCAGGCCGATCCTGGCGGGCTACGGTTCGGCGGATCTGCGAGACCGTGGCAGCGTCTTCAGAAGACGGTGGTTCACCCCGAGCTGGGAAAGCCGAGGAGGGCAGGGGCGGCAGGGCTGGAGTCCCACAAACGTTCCGGTGACAGGTACCAGGCAGGCATCGATGGGAACCAGGAAACGCCGGGGCACAACGAAAGGGTGGATTAATCCAAGTCCTGCCGGGGAAATGATCGAAGATCCTGCCAGTCAGGCTTTAAGCTTCACCAGCGGACCGCCGCGTTTGCCGCGGCGACGGAGACGCTTTCGCCGAGGAGGTAGGGCCAAGGCCCGGTGTTCCAGTTTAACTGGATTCCGGTTTAACTGGTGGCGTTTGTTTACCTTTTCCGCCAGATGTTGTGGTTGCCCGGTTCGTAATTTTCACGTAACTTGTGTGTCTGAAGTCATACACCGGCGCCATGTTTGGCAGTTTGCTTGTTCTTCAAAAAAAACAAGTCAGTCCTAATGAATCTACTCCCCCCTTATGTGGAATATTCATAATCCACTATGCACAGGCCCAGGAGGTTAAGTTGCAGCCATCTCAAGCCTATACACTAAATCTACCTGAAATGTAGACAATTATTATTATTGTAAAAGCCTTGTCTTTACAACCGACTGTGCAAAACATTATTCCATTACATTGATTACGTTTTCCACAAAATTCTCTTTTATATGATAAGCAATTAATAACTTTTGAAGCGTTATTATTTGAAAACAAGCCAGATATCCTCAGAACTCGATCTAATTGTGCTGTATACATTTAAGGAAGTGACTCCATTGGTATAAAATTCAATACTATGTCTTAATGTAACAGAACTACTCCCATGATGACTTAATTCCTCCTCTAGATTAATCATCTTGATAGTGCAGCAAAAAAGTCACATATGATTGGCCTTTCTTATATCATTTTGAAAATATATCATCATATCTCCCATCCCTAATTCCAACAATTTCACAAATTGTGATCAGTTCACTGGTCATTGGGATTACTCAATCTGGAAACAGTGACATGTCTATTTTGGCCTCTGAGGACTATATATACAGTGGGGCAAAAAAGTATTTAGTCAGCCACCACTTGTGCAAGTTCTCCCATTTAAAAAGATGAGAGAGGCCTGTAATTTTTATCATAGGTATACCTCAACTATGAGAGACAGAATGAGAAAAGAAAATCCAGGAAATCACATTGTAGGATTTTTAATGAATTAATTGGTAAATTCCTCGGTAAAATAAGTATTTGGTCACCTACAAACAAGCAAGATTTCTGGCTCTCACAGACCTGTAACTTCTTCTTTAAGAGGCTCCTCTGTCCTCCACTCGTTACCTGTATTAATGGCACCTTTTGAACTCGTTATCAGTATAAAAGACACCTGTCCACAAGCTCAAACAGTCATACTCCAAACTCCACTATGGCCAAGACCAAAGAGCTGTCAAAGGAGACCAGAGACAAAATTGTAGACCTGCACCAGGCTGGGAAAACTGAATCTGCAATAGGTAAGCAGCTTGGTGTGAAGAAATCAACTGTGGGAGCAATCATTAGAAAATGGAAGACATACAAGACCACTGCTAATCTCCCTCGATCTGGGGCTCCACGCAAGATCTCACCCCGTGGGGTCAAAATGATCACAAGAACGGTGAGCAAAAATTCCAGAACCACACGGGGGGACCTAGGGAATGACCTGCAGAGAGCTGGGACCAAAGTAACAGAGGCTACCATCAGTAACACACTACGCCGCCAGGGACTTAAATCCTGCAGTTCCAGACGTGTCCCCCTGCTTAAGCCAGTACATGTCCAGGCCCGTCTGAAGTTTGCTAGAGGGCATTTGGATGATCCAGAAGAGGATTGGGAGAATGTCATATGGTCAGATGAAACCAAAATAGAACTTTTTGGTAAAAGCTCAACTCGTCGTGTTTGGAGGAGAAAGAATGCAGAGTTGCATCCAAAGAACACCATACCTACTGTGAAGCATGGGGGTGGAAACATCATGCTTTGGGGCTGTTTTTCTGCAAAGGGACCAGGACGACTGATCCGTGTAAAGGAAAGAATGAATGGGGCCATGTATCGTGAGATTTTGAGTGAAAACCTCCTTCCATCAGCAAGGGCACTGAAGATGAAGCGTGGCTGGGTCTTTCAGCATGACAATGATCCCAAACACACCGCCAGGGCAACGAAGGAGTGGCTTCGTAAGAAGCATTTCAAGGTCCTGGAGTGGCCTAGCCAGTCTCCAGATCTCAACCCCATAGAAAATCTTTGGAGGGAGTTGAAAGTCCGTGTTGCCCAGTGACAGCCCCAAAACATCACTGCTTTAGAGGAGATCTGCATGGAGGAATGGGCCAAAATACCAGCAACAGTGTGTGAAAACCTTGTGAAGACTTACAGAAAACGTTTGACCTCTGTCATTGCCAACAAAGGGTATATAACAAAGTATTGAGATGAACTTTTGTTATTGACCAAATATTTATTTTCCACAATAATTTGAAATAAATTCATTAAAAATCCTACAATGTGATTTTCTGGATTTTTTTTCTCATTCTGTCTCTCATAGTTGAGGTAAATTACAGGCCTCTCTCATCTTTTTAAATGGAGAACTTGCACTTACTTATGCCGTCATAACGGCGACGGCATAAGTAAAAGATTGTATTATGTGAAGTTTCTCTTGTATTACATGCTGTGAATGATGTTAGCCTAGCCCCTCAAAGCCCATCAATAAAAAATGTAAACAATACTTGCATTATTTATGGCATGTTTAACAGAGGAATGGCATTTTATAAAACTGCACGTCCAGGAACATTAACTTGGTATACATATGGCATAATTATTTGCATATTATTTGGCATAATTATTATTTGGCATAACTACTGGTGAGTCAGAACCTCTTTCTATCGTTGTGGCATAGGCCGCTTTTCTACTGGTGTATTACGGTACAATCACTTTGACTCCTTTCCTGGTTGGTACATGTTGCTTTGAAATTTTGTAGGTGAAGGCCCCTGAACTTTTGGGCCTAACTATGCCAGTAAGCTTGTTCCGTAAGTGTTTGACTGTTTTTTATACAGCATTGCATTACATGATACAAGTGTTTGTCTACCGCTTTAATGTCAAACCTGCTCCACCAGTTGAAAGTCTGCTCAAAGATTGTAGGTCAATCCTGCGAGAAACGAATCAACCTACCACAACAACATCATCTCTGACCCCAACCCGTGTCCTGAAAAGTGAATATGAATTCTTGCCATCTAATCAGAGGGGTCAAATTATTTAATACATTTAGAATGAAGCACTCCTTTCGGCATCAGTTAATCCTTACATTAAATACAGAGTTAAATCCCAGGTCAAATGTACAATAGGGATCTTGAACGTGTTGTCTTCAGTGATTGTAATGTGATGTTAAATGTCTGTTTCCTTGTATCCTGTCTTACTATTTTCCTTGTTTGATGTTGTAAATGGAGCTGCTGCGATGCAAGTACAGCCTGTTGTAGTAAGTTTTAAAAATGCATGGTCATCATGCCTGTATGAGACAATGGGTCCTTTATTTCAAACATCAGACAAACTAGGAGATTTGAATGTGGACTCTTAAACATCAGACATGTCATGTAAAACTGTTTTAATATTTTCTAATACAGATAATCAAGATTGATTTAATTTTTCTCACAGCCAATTTTATTTATTTTAGTGTTCCACTGTCTTTGGCTGTACTCTGAATTATGTTAATATCTACGTGGAGGTCAATAATATTAGCCTTAGCACCACAACATTTATGTTTTCCTTTATCAGAATAGTATTCATTAACTTTTGAAGTGTTATTATTGGACTAAAAGCCAATAGGCCAAATTTCCTTAACTGAAAGTCATTAAATTAAGGAAGTGATTCCAGCGGTATAAATGAAATAAATACCATGTCTTAATACAACAGAGCACTCTTATGATGACTTAATTCCTCCGTGGAATTATTCATCTTGATAGAACTGCATGCTTACAGCGAATGACATATGACTGCGATACGATGCAAGAGCAATTTCAGACTTGATCTGATAATAAAGTATTATCATGTCGTATTGTAATCCAGCCATGGCAGAGGGGTTCCTCAGGGCCCCCACCACAACAGTAGAAAGTGCAATTTATGTTGTCTTCAATACTTTAACAGCCTGTTGCAGTCATTCATGTTGTTGCTCAACAGTTTTAAAAGTGCAGGGTCATCATGCCTGTATCTAACAATGGCTCCTTTATTTCCTCCTCCAAGGTTTTTCACATACTTACAGAAACTGTTGTTGACTTTTCTGAAATACTTTGGAAGAGTGGAGTGCTGAACTGTGTGATTCAACTTTTGGGAAGCGGAATACTTCAGGGAATAGGGAGGAGGCTGCAGAGCTCCAACGGATTTGGGGGGGAGTGACTCCAGAGGGAGGGGTGGCGTTGGTTTGGGGTTATTAAAGCAAACCACCGCCTCCACCCCCCCTTACGTTTGAGCAACTTACCCTGCATATCCCTGTCCGTTCTCTCTGCATACGGCCTGCAGTCAGTTGGACTGGAAGTTCCTCTGGTGCACTCTGCTCAACTTGCACCGCTGCAAAGCTCCGTCTCCTTCGTGCAGACATGGCACCCTCACCTGTGCTCCAAATGCTCGCGGTTGTCATCGCATCAGCGCTCGTGCAAAGTGCGACATCGGCCACTGTCGATGGACCGTGAGTACAATGTTGTTGTTTTTCGTAAACTGTCGTACCTCGTGTTTTTGTTTGCAAAACTTTGCTTCGTGCGTCACGTCACGCGAGTAAGTGAAACGCGCAGTGTTTGACGGTTGAGATGAAGTTGGCTGAAAATGAAATGGAATATGTTGAACGTTTGGCATCACTAAATGTCTTCCACTTTCCACTATCGTGTCATGGAGAGGCAAAAAGTCTAGCAGTTGGCCTGAGGATACTGTTATGTAATCTGTAGTGGCGTGTGTGTGTGTGTGTGTGTGTGTGTGTGTGTGTGTGTGTGTGTGTGTGTGTGTGTGTGTGTGTGTGTGTGTGTGTGTGTGTGTGTGTGTGTGTGTGTGTGTGTGTGTGTGTGTGTGTGTGTGTGTGTGTGGTACCCCCATCTGCTACCAATAACCACCATTTGAATTATAAACTGCCCACAGGTGGTGTAATGTACTTAAGTAGATGTACTCAAGTACTGTACCTAAATACAATTTTGAGGTAATTTACTTGAGTATATTCATTTAATGCTACTTCTACTCCACTACATGTATTTAATATCTTTATTTCCTTTGTAGATTTGAATTATTGATGTGAAATCTAATCAACCCTTGAATAAGACTTTACTTACACCACGAGTAAATTCAAAATCTACCTTATTACAAGTTCTAAATACTTTTTCCATCTCTGGCTTCCCCTGTTTGCTACGATACTGAACAGTGATAAAGTATTATTTGATTAATCTATAGCGACCATCAGTTTAAAGGAAACAGTTTGTGCTGTCTTAGCCTGAAATCCAACATATGTCTTGGTTTTTCCTAAATCAAGATCCTAGCTCTTATTTCCACAGACACATTCTGCATATTGATCGAGTTCTGACCTTTGTTTCACAGCCCTGTGTGTTATCTGCTATGGTCATCCTGACTCACATGCCTTTCATAGCCTAGTATCAGATTCTAATGACTTTTCATCATCATGCAACTTTTGCTCAGGCTGAGATGACATCAATATTCTCTGCAGCACCACCAAAACTCAATTAAATGTGTCCTTTATTTTCTCATTGGCGGCAGTGCAGGCCCTTGTATGCCAACCAGCCTCAAACACAGCATATTCAGAGTGTTGTTTAGGCATATCATTTCACGCAATTTACAATAACATCACATTTCAAACACCAATTTGCTAATGTCTTTTTCAGTGTTGAAAGAGGAACTCAATACCAGAATTACATGTAAAACTCCAGTACAGATTCTAATCAAAATGCACGTAAACTGCCACTGATTTGTTGTATTTGAACTCATGCAGTGGAGTGTAAAAAAAGTATTTCTATCTACTTTTAAATCCACTTTGATACTTGCTAACACTGGTATTTTTTGCCTTTTTACCATTTGATAAAGCAAATGTGCCAGTGTGTCAATCCAATATAACTATTTTTAATTATATAAAATATATTAAAGACTTCATTAGATTCAAAAATGTCTTTCGAAAGACTTTCCTTTCCAATACAGTTAGCAGCACAAATGACAAGGTTGCAGCCAGGAAGAAAATCTTATACGAATTGAACATAAAATCAAAGAGCAATTAAAGACCAATAAGAAATCAAAATACATTCAAAGCATCTAAAGCCAACTGAGCCTAATCATAATAATAATAATAATAATAATACTCAGTTATTTTAGAATCACTTCGCTTCCAGTTAGACCAGGTTCTTAAGGTTCAGAGGATTTTGCAACAGATTCTGAACTGCAGAAGAGGCGTACTTAGATGGCATATTTCCACTTCAGTATGGAATTTATGCTAGTAGAAATAAGTCCTAGGAGCAAAACAATAACACGTTTTTTTATTGCAGGGTATTGTTCTAATGATAAACATCCTTATAAAGTACATGCCTTAAGTTAAGTCTACAACTTTCTGGCTTAATCAGTGAAAAAATGTGTGGCATTTAAGTAGTTGTGAAAAAACACTCCTGGACAACTTCAATATTAATGCTAATGTCAGGATATAAAAGTCAATGAGGCTATCAATTTAGCAAACTAGCTAGATACTCTCTTAGTGCACTGCCATGTATTGCAGTGTGAACACCTGCACAGCGTGTGACTGTGCAGTGTTGTCTCAAATCGCACAGGGCTGCTATGCCTTAACCGGACGTCATGATAGCCCCTGTCAGCTAGCTAGCTAGCAACGTAATCTTTCGCGGTAGCAAATAATTACACATTTCTCAATACAATAAACAGTAGCTGCTTTTATCACCAGTATAGTGGTTAGCCTATCAAATGTATAAAAAGAGCCACATCTATGACTTTAATTTAAATAGTGCTGTGTTGACTGGAGCAGTCGCAATTGGGACTTGAAGCACCTTACTGTTACGTAGCCAAGATGGCGATTATAGAGTGTGATAAGTGTTCCTAAGTCAATGTTTTTGACGGGTATCAGTGCTCCTTTGGGAACTCATAGCGCACACAGGTTAGGGTTTTCTAGTGTTAAGCTCCACCTCATGGATTTCATTTATTTAATAGGTGATGTCAATAACAGCTAATTCATTCCTTTTGCTCAGCCTCAGTGGGTATTAGAGCAATTCCATGATTCCAATAGCTCATATAGCAACATTTATTGCAATAACAAAATGCATAAGAATGAGTACAAACACCCCTGCATTTTTTTTCCTGATGTGTATCACACCATGTCCTTTTTTAAAACTAATGTAATGTGCTTTTTCTGGCTGCAGTATTTTCGCAGTGACTGTGAGCTCCCAGGTGAGAGGAGGGAAACAGGAGACCCTTTGTGCTCAGATCCACGGCCCAATGAAGCCAGTCAATTTGACCATCACCCTCGAAATGGGCCCCGGCAAAACCACCATCCTCGAGCAGGCTGTTGACAAGGACTTCTATCGCTGCTTAAACTTCCAGGTCTGACTTAGCATGTGTATACCCACATCTTGGCAATTTGCAAAGTGGCGTCTCAAATTTCAGTTAAAACAAATATAGTTTGTATCTGCTCTTAGGTATTTGCTTCTGCATGTTCAATGCCAAAGTAGAGTAGTGAAGATCGGGAGTTGTTGTTAGTGGTTAGATTCATTCAGGAAGTTTCCAGACATGGTCCTCCCCCCCCCATTAAACTAATGTCAGAAAAACTGGAATTATGTCCCTAATCACCCAGCAGGCTCCATCACTTAGGCTTTCAACGCCAACTGTTCTCTCTGAATTACTGATCTGGTTTCTGTAACACCACTGCTTGCTGTTATGCAACCTATGGGCCTTGCTCCATATTGATGGAAATGACCCACAGACCCCAATCAGCTCTATGACAATAGCACTTAGTTTCACTTCGTTCACCAGTGTTCCACCCTGCTTCAGGCGTAGTCTGGCATTTGTATTTCTGCAACCAAACAACGGCTCTAAAGGCGCACTACGCACCTGCATTCCTCTGGAATACAACCCCTACCCTCAGTCTCATAACATATAATTAGCATTAAAAAAAAAATGCCCATTACACATTTTGAAAGTGGTCCCTGTTATATAATCACAGTTCCATTGCCAAGTAAAAACATATTCTACACAAATATGACAACATTTAAAGATTCACCGTGTAGTGGTAAAGGTCTTTATTGCATTAATTGTATTCCAAGCATTTCTTGTATGCAATTATAGTTACAATCTACACAGAACTACATTGAAAAGACCCCCGTTCTACCTTACATGATCACCTATTTTGATTTGTCAGGGTTTCCTTTCCTATAGAGTGTTACATAAGTTTTTGTGAATGTAAATGGTCTGCAACGGCCTCCAGAAGGAGTTTCTCTCTCACCCAGCACTGTAACACAACACATTATGTTTTATTGCTTAATCTTAATTCGACTTTTAATCTTTACTTATTTATTTTTATTATTTTTGACATATTTAAATTGTTGAACTATCACAACAGAGCCAGCCAGCTAACCAGTCAGAGCACGCTGGGCTCTGGTTTCAGACAGAGGGGGAAAAGAGGTGCAGCAGCACAGACAGTATGAGAATGATTATGATCGTTTTCTGTTTGCCCTGATTGGTAAACTGGCTGGCTCTATTTTAATTGGGCAACTGCTTAGAGATTACTGCTAGAAAACAGAAGGGTTACAAAGTGATGTCACAGAAGTAAATAACGCTGTGTGTGTGTGTGTGTGTGTGTGTGTGTGTGTGTGTGTATGTGTGTGTGTGTGTGTGTGTGTGTGTGTGTGTGTGAGAGTGTGAGTGTGAGTGTGAGTGTGAGTGTGAGTGTGAGTGTGAGTGTGAGTGTGAGTGTGAGTGTGAGTGTGAGTGTGAGTGTGAGTGTGAAGGGAACTACTGTATAGGGATTTTAGCCTTTGCAGACCATTTACCTGCACCACAGCGTATACAACACACTACAGGAAAGGGAAACCCCAAAAAGTCAAATATCCTCTGAAAGTTGTGTTTTCTGCTATTACAGGTCCCCACAGTACATAGCAGAACTGTGGCATCCATTAATGTCAATCTTAATGGTGAGGGTGTCTCTGTGAACAAGAAAACCAAAATCCTCATTGAGCGTCCTGCTTTCATCCACATCATCCAGACTGATAAACCCATCTATAAACCCGGACAGACTGGTTTGTATTAAATGTGGTGGTACTTCATTTTTAGGGTTTCCTGCTGTGTGCTAAAATGACTGCTCTGCTGCAGTCTCACTGTTCATACAGCCCACATTCTCCCCTCTGCAATGCTTACCAATTCAGCCTCACTTGCACAATTTTGGACTAAATTACAATATCTACATAATGCTGAGCCACTACTTGATAACTTCAGGAATTATGACTATATTCCGCACACAGAAGGATGGTGGTTGAGTTCTTGGTGGAGGTTTTAAGCAAAAAAATATAACAAAAAAGCCCAAATGAGGACAACAAAACGAGGACACTAAAAAGTGATGCACACAGTAGATTGCATGTTTCGTGAAATGGTGAAGATGTCTCTTCATTTGCATCCGCCTTTACCGTAAAATCATCTCTCATTAGACCCTGCACTCCCTGGCTCTAGAGGAGCTTTAATAAAATGACTAGTTCACAGTGATGTCATCAGATATTTTGTCTTGTGCTTGGGGATTTTTCATGAAAGCCAGCATTACATATAGGGGGTTTCCAGGCTAGCAGGGTATCACTAAAGACATGCTATAGAGTAGCATTACTATAAATACAGTATCCAGTGTTTTGGACCTTTTGTCCCTTCCTACTTCAGAGATTCTGCTGATTACATTTTGACACCTTTTTCTTTTTTAAATGAGTCCCCCAAGTTTAAAAAGAGGCAGTGCCCTTTATTAAGACAGTGTTTGTCATAAACCCTTGACTGTGGCTGACTAGCATTTCACCGGTTATGGTGTAAAGCAATGGGAAAACTTCAGAAATAGGATTTTTGCTTAGTCTGCTATCACTACAAACTTAGCGTACTTTATCTTAATTTTGTCTTTAAGAAAAGTGCCTTTGTACCATATAAGTTATCCATCAGATGTCCCTCTTCATCCCACTGGCTTTACTGAAGGAATGTATTTAATTGAATCTGTGTTGGCCTTACTGATGGTATGTATTGCTGTTTGTGTGTTTATATGTAGAGAATAAGTTGACAGTGTTGTTTTCTGTTTCCTGCTTCTTATTTGCAGTCCAGTTCCGCATCGTCTCGATGGATTCTGATTTCATCCCTGTGGCCCGACTGGTATGTGTATTTATTTGTTATCGCCATTCAAAATAATTCTATATTGCATGATATATTTAGTTATTCAAACCAGGGAACTTCACCATCTGGTGTGATTTCTACCAAGCAGTCAGTGAATCTGAGGAGCGAGGTCTATTTTGGTTCAGGAGAGTGGGAGGTGAAAGGAGGGCTGTTTGTTGATTTAGAAGACAGCGTGGGCGTGAATCTCCGTGTGGAGTAGTGTGATAAATATGCCGTCAGAGTTCATTTGGCACACACTGCATCTGACCCAACATCTGAATCAATACACGCTTGCGGCATTTTCCGTTTGTGTTGAGAGGATAAAAACAAAACTGTGTGTCGCCAAAATAAAATAAATTCAAATGTATCATATCATGAGGGTAGGAAGCTTAAAGTAGACCATTTAGCTGTACTATTGTAGACTATTTAAAATGTCTCATAGTAAACAATACTATTTTTGATATATCAAAGGCGGCCTATTATGCTGATTTTAATATTTGTATTTTTTGAATCTACTGTGACAATAAAAGCTCTTTATTTTTCTCATATTACCTGTGCTGCAGCACCTCTTTTCACCCTCTGTCTGAAACCAGAGCCCAGTCTGCTCTGATTGGTTAGCTGGCCGACTCTTTTGTGATTGGTCAAGCACTTAGAGCCTATCACATACAATGTTTTTGAACACTAGCCAATACTAGCGTGAGGGGAACATAGTGATGCAGTGATGTCATTTTCTGGAAGTAAACAAAGGACTCTAATAAAGGCGTTTCAGGCAGGACAGGGATGTTGGAGAGAAACTCCCTCTGAAGGAGACTTTAGGATTTAAGCCTTTGCAGGAACCTGCAAAGAAACTTATAGAACATACTACAGCAGTGGTTTGAAGGGGGGGGGAGTTGTTAACAAACATTGGTTGCTCTTTGTTATATATATTTATTTATATATATATATATATATATATATATATAAAGATTTCTTATTTATTATTGCTACATAAAAGTTATCTTGCACATTTTATCGAACCAAATACATTTCTAACTTGCAATATCATTATTTTTGCTCTCTTCACAAAACCTGAAATACTCAAGTAAGTACAAGTATCTCAAAATTACAAGTACAGTACTTTAGTAAATGTACTTAGTTACTTAATGCAGGTATGTTATGTGTGCTAGCAGCCCAGAATCCACAATATATATATATTAAATAAAGACATTTGAATTCTGTTTCCAATTTGTGTAGTTTTTGCCTAAAAAAAACAAAGAAATAAAAACACCATTAATTTCACAGTTGCTCAGGATCATGCTCTATCCATAATAACATACACAATTATAGTTGGATCTTTGTGTGTTGTTATTATTAGCAGAGAAAATGTAATGTTTGTACAACTACATACAATTAATCCTACCGATCTAGGTCGGAACCGGGTTCGGGGTGGCTCGAAAATATTTACATTACCCAAGGGGGACCTGTCTGAAAAAGTTTAGGAACCACTGCACTACAGGAAAGGGAAAACCCCAAATAGCATAACAGGACCTCTCTTTTAAAAAAATGTTTAATACCAAATGCAAGGTAAAGTTATCCCAGTGTGTTTTTAGTGCCATTCAAGAGGATTTTGCTGATTAATGGGATTGCAATTGCAATGATTTTCACCATACTAATTGTGCCATTAAATCATCCCATACCTAGCCCACTTTAATACTATATGTGTAATACTGTCTGACCTAGTATATACATCTCTAAACTACAACATATTTTAAAAAATATGTATTATTTGTGTATATATAAAATTATGGAACAAATGTGTTCAAATCAAATGTTTAAAGTCAGAAATGTATTTGTTTTTCATTATAATACTGACGAGTTCCCCTGCTGAAAAGGATCATCTTTCTTTTTTAACTGTCTGAAACAGCATCTAAAACTATTTAGCTGCTGCTTCCAACACTATCACATATGTATATATAATTTAAATAATAAAGTGAAAGATTTTCTGTATTTTGCTGTTTTGTTTCTCTTCCAACAGGTAAATCTGGCCAATGACCTAGTACTCCTGTTTGTGGATTGTTAATGTTTGCTATTGAAAAAGCTAATAATTAATATTCTGTGAATTAGCTTTACAGTTGTATTCTTCGTGCATATACTGTACAAATGTGCAGCTGAACATTTTCTTTTCTTTTTCAGTACAAAGTGGTGGAGCTCCAGGTAAGATTGGCAAAAAGTTATAGCATGAGCAACTGGCTCTGGTGCTTGCTGTACAAGACCCATATACACATTGCGTGCTAATTATATAATTCTATGCACATAGAGAATAAATGCAGTATTATTTTATTCTGAAAACATGTTAAAGGCCCTATCGGCAGGATTTAAAAACATTTTGAGGGCTTTGATTATTATGACCCCTAGTTGTAGTACCAAATATACAATTGAACAAACAAACAATGACATGAACTGAAAGAAGTACACTCCCTTTCTAGCAGAACACAAGTCTGTATGCAAACTTCCATTGGAATGATTTTAAAGCTGTAACAATGAAAGAAAAAAAGTCCATTAGGATTTCTGTTGCTTTATTATGATGGATAGAAAAACATCCTTGTGAGTGTAGATACTGTGAAAACCCCATCAGTCCACAGTACATTTGGGGGTCTAAACTCAACCTCAAACATGTCTCTGTGTTCATTTAGGATCCCAATTCAAATCGCATTGCTCAGTGGTTGGATAGGAACATTGTTAGCGGCATCCTTGATCTTTCCCACCCCATGATTCCTGAGGCGGTAAAAGGAAGCTACGTGATCACTGCCACAACAGAACAAGGAGAGCAAATATCCCACAGCTTCGACATCAAGGAATACGGTCTGCTGCAGTTATTACCAAAATGATATGTTTGACCTATGTCCATTTTCAGCAGTAAGATTTTTAAATCCTTTTCTTTCCTTCAGTTTTGCCAAAATATGAGGTAAAGGTTGAACTACCCAATGTGATTTCCATCCTGGACAAGAGGGCAACATTAAAGATTTGTGGAAAGTGAGTGTCCCACATAAAAAGACCCGACTGGTCGGCAATGGCAATGAAGATTAGCATAGTGGGGATTTATCCAAAAATGTAATTGTCCTGTTATTTTGGTATTAGGAAAATGCAAACAGTAATGATACTGTCACTATTGTGCACATTTCTTATGCAAGAGTATAAAATTGCTTAAGGGAATGGTGTCCGAGTGTGCGTTTCACACAGAAAACTGTGCACTGGTATCTGAAGGACATATGAATATTGTTCTGAAGGCCAACAACCCAATAGTCTAAATTGGATGGAAATACCATTTGTCCAATTGGTTCAAAAATACACATTCTCAAAGAACAAACAATAGCGTATAGCTATTACTATACAAAATAGCATCAGACCTTAGTTGTCAAGTTCTTTGGAGTATTCAAGGCTTTTTTCATTGTTTGCCTGAACTTGAGAGGCTTGAGGGCAACAGAGGATACATACTGTTTGGTCATGTTTCAAGTAGAAAACCTTAAAAACAATGGGAAGACAAATGAAACATGTTGGATAATAGAAAATACCTTACAAACAAACTGAGCGTAAACAACTCAGCCATCTAAATCAAATTTGATTTAGTATCTTTTATTTGACTGTTTATTTATACTGTAGCAAAGGTATGACCTGCTGTACTCTGCCTCTGATTGGCTAGTACATGTTGTGTTCGTCTATTGAGTTGGCTAAGATTTGGAATGCAGTTTGAGATTTATTAGAGGTCGGATAAAAAATATCAGAGGCAGTGTTCAGACATTCATGTCTTAATCGTGGATGGAAGGAAAGTAAAAAGCATTTATTTTTGGAGCATTGGCCTTTTTTTTTTTTAGTTTAGTACGATTCTTAAGAAATAAGAGCTTTCATACCTTAATGAACACTAACGTATGGGGCGTATAGCACTACAATAAATGTCCATTTATCCATTCCTGAACAGCGTTTCTCACTCATTGTGCTCTCTCCTGCAGATACACCTATGGGAAACCTGTTGTCGGTTCAGTCAAGGCAGTGTTTTGCAAAATTGCTCCCCATTTATACTGGTATTCAGGTCTAATAGCAAAAGATATCTGCAAGACGTATGAGATGACAGTGAGTTCTCCAGATTTAAAAAAGTCATGCCGTAATTACGAAGTTTTCTCTCTTTTTAATTCTATGTTTTTGTTTGAAATGGACTTGTGCTATTATCTTCTAGACTGACAAAGGTGGCTGTGCTACACAAACTGTTAACTTGGCAGCGTTTTCCCTTCACAAGACCATATCCGATTGCAGCTTTGAGTTGAATGCAGAATTGGAGGAGTTCGGCACAGGTAGCTTGACTGTTTACACAAGAAGATTGACTGTTCCTTGAGTAATCACTATTATTTCCTGATCAGCTGTGATCTGTATGTTTTCTACCATTTAGGAGTCATTCTTAAAGGCACTGGGCGCACCAGCTTCAGCGGTATTGTCAGAACTGTCAACTTCGAAGACGTACCTGAAGCATACAAGCCTGGCATCTTGTTCGAGGGAAAGGTATTTACTCTCAAGAATGACCAATGGGAGCTACCGTATAACCTGCCGTATCCACACCAGATAATAACAAATTCTGCATATCCATGCTAGTGGATAGTTAGCAATACCACAGTTGGGGAAAATTAGCGACTAACAGTCTGGAGGGTTACTTGTATTCTGTTACAGTGAGCTGTAACCTAATCTGACTATAAAAATATATAAAGGTAATGTAACCTGATTTGCTACTTTTGGATAACCTCAAAATGACTAATGAAGGTAAAATGTGTTTCACTTATGTAACACAACAGAACAATGTAACCTTAGAAAAAATAAGGAAACCAAGATGTTTGAAAAATGTGTCCTCTGCTCAGATCTTATTTATTGAAAACCTTCCAGAAATAAAATCTGAGCTGAAAGAAAATGCTCCGTTGTAGTTTAATACATACAGTTAAGCTCACACGCAGTATTTTATGAACATATAGGTTCACCTTCTGAATTAAGAGTACGCCATTATCACTATTGTTCATAGGCTAGTTTATTCTGCATAAATATTTAGTATATGAATATTTCTATCACATAGAGCCAGAGGGAATAAACCCTTTAGGCTTTAAACCCTTAAATGACCAGAATCGCAGAGTTTACAATTGTAATAGTACCTGAAAGTGTCACTTTGTTGAACGAATGAAGAACTTTTAGCTTCTGCTTTCTCACTTGTTTACAGGTCAAAGTGATCGGTCCAGACAACAAAGCGGTCCCCAATGAGGCTGTGTATGTGTTTGTTGGCAACTCTCATGCACCAGAAGTAACGCTGATTACAGACGCAAATGGCAAGGCTTCATTTTCTTTTGACACCGCCCTCTGGACGGACAATGTGAATCTAGAGGTTGGTTACTGCTTGTCACAGAACCTTTTCTTTTTTCAGAAGAATCAATTCAGTTCAAGAGTTTCCTATTTATAACCATTTCAGTATGGATCAATTATACAATCCATATCTAGTTAAAGAAACTTTTCACCCTATTGATCATATTGGAGGTGAACAAGATGGGTGCAGATTTTTTTTTTTTTAGATCATTCAGGTTCGTATATAGAGTGGTGCAGTGATGAGGCCTAAAACCCTGAAAAGAATTTGTAATTTACCACTTTCGGTTATATCGTCTCAAGTTTTTTCCAACGTGTTTGTGGTTAGAAGCCTGAAAAAAAGGTTTGTGTTTAACACAAGCTTACGAGATTTTCACATTTGGTTCTATGATATAAAATATGTCAGTAAATACCCCACTGCTGTATGTCCAAAGATTCTATGTGGCAATAAAATAGTGGTCGCTGCCATCGTTTAGTTTGTGTATAGCTTTTGACTTCCTCTGATTGTGTTAACTGTTCAAAAATCTTTTTGTGGTGTTAATATATGTCGAGATTATCCTGTGGAACACAACTTGTGTTGGCCACAAAGCTTATTTTCTGCATTATACGGAAATCTAATATGGAAATCCTGTTGCTTTTCGACGAGGGAACCCATAAGATGCTAACTTTCAGGTCTGCCTACAAAAATGTGTCATCAACACAGCACTCTATAAGTGAAGGCAGTTCTGTTAAAACCTGAGCTGTGATTGTTTGGTCAACAGGCTCGATCCAGAAAGACGGAAGTGAATGAGCCATATGTGGCAGATGTGCGCAAACCAGAGTACAGGACTGCATACCACAACGTCGCAGCATTTTACTCTAAGAGCAGTAGTTTCCTGAAACTCATGCAAGTGAACGGGAGGCTGGCCTGTGACATAGACACGACTGTGCGAGCTCAGTACATCATCCAGGGGACGGAGCTAAAGAGCGATCAGGATATCCTCGAATTCTTTTACCTGGTAAGACTCATGTGATAGGTTATGCGGTAACTATTAGCTATAACCAATTTTGAAGCACACTAACAGACAGGGGAAATCAGTTGAAAAATGTTATGGGTTTGGGGTTTTTCGTCTGTCTAATTTCTGACTGAACTTGAAAGACTGTAGGATGCATTGCACGACTATATTTATTATAATTATATTATAATTATCTTTAAAAAAAAAACGTTATACATATATACCATATTTAATTGTATAACATTATATATTTTTTATCCATAATTGTTTTTTGCTAATATATGTTTATATTGACTTTTAGATTTTATTTTGACTTTTTTCTTACAGTTAGTTATATCATTAGTGCAACATTCTTTGTGAGTCTTATAGACACATTTAATTGATCTGCCTGCGTCATGTTTCTTTGTAGGTGATCTCCAGGGGTGGAATTGTTCAGCATGGCAGTCTCCCAGTTGCTGTTAAAGCGGGAATTGGTAATAACAAATGTTACTTAAACTGAGACAGGCATCTAAATGGATCAGTCTGGTCATTGTTGTATTTAAATTATTGTCAGCAGATAACAATCACAAGTAGCCATGCCCTAATGCAGGGCTATTCAAGTTCATTAGCAAGTGGGCCAAATAGGAAAATCACAAGGGGGTTTGTGGGCCACACAATACTTTGTCAAGGAATCACTACAAATAACTCTTACTTACAGTAGTGTTAATAGATACTAATACATTAAATTAACTACTACAACACGTGCATCCCTTTTTTTCACTTTAATTGTATCACCATAATTCAGTCTAATAATAAATCATCCGCAGTGGTTTTATGTCAAATGCAAACATCAACAGACAATAAACAACCTTTTGTTAATAAATTAATAATCAACAACATCTCTGTGAAAGAAATTATTTATTTTACAACGAAAATCCTTTCTAATAAGAAATAATTATAATAAAAACTCGATTCAAGTGACAGCGCTGATGAGCTTTATTTTGAAATACAGCGACTTATCAGTGCATTCAACGTAGGAGAAATAGGCCTACTAATAACTTCTATATAACAAGGTGAACAAGTCAATAAAATAATAATAATAACAATTAGTGGGAGCCCTGAGCTTGTTTCTCTGCAACGAGCCGGTCCCATCTTGGGGTGATGGGAGACAATGACACCGGAAGTGTGTTCCGTACATCCAGTCTGCTGCGTAGTCTTGTTTTCGTTGCCGTCACTGCAGAAAATCCCTCTTCACAAAGATAGGAGGTTGGGAATGGAAGCAGGGTTTTCAATGCCTTTTGGGCTATCTCTGGATATTCTGCCTTGACTTTAATCCAGAACTCCGGCACAGTTGTGGTCTGAAACGTACTTTTAAGGCCACCGTCATTTGCAATGTCCAGCAGTTGATCTTCTTCTCGCACGGACAGGCTCGATTCACCAGGTTTGTTCACAAATGGGTCGCGGATCCATTCTTTCGCAGTCCGTGGGTCTTTTGTGGTCGGGAAGTACCGCTCAAACTCTTTCAAAAGCAAAGACGGGTGATCGTGCACCAGCTGGGAGAATGATGGATCAGGCTCAGTCTCTTCCAAAATCCCCGACAATGTTTGAAACATGTCAAATATCCCTCGCCGTCCCCACAAATCCAGTTTGCCTTTGAATGCAGCTACTTCATCTGCCAACTTGAAGACAGTTGTCATTTTCCCCTGAAGTGACAGATTAAGTTCATTGAGCAGGTTGAATATGTCGCACAAATAAGTGAGTTTTGTGACCCATTCCTTGTCACTGATATGTGCTGCCAGTGGTGACTTTTTTTCTGAAAAAAACCTCTGCTCTCGTAATTCAAACACTCTTGCCAATGATCTGCCTTTAGATAGCCACCTTACTTCAGTGTGTAAGAGAAGGCGTTTGTACTCCGCGTCCATCTCCTCACAAAGTTGCTCAAACAGACGCGAGTTAAGGGCATGCGCTTTGATGTGGTTAATCATTTTAATGACATCATTCAACACACTGTTGAGTTCAGGTGACATTTTTCGGCTAGCCAGCATTTCCCTGTGAATGACACAGTGCGTTGACTCACATTCAGGTGCAACCTCCTTTACCCGAGAAGTTAAACCAGAAAGCCGTCCGGTCATAGCAGCAGCTCCGTCCGTGCATATGCCCACACAAAAGGACCAATTTAGTTTTCCTGATATGTAATCATCCAGAGACTTGAATAGTTCTGCGGCTGTGGTGTTGGTTGGCAACAATAGTGCACATAACATATCCTCCTGCACATCCTCCTGATATATATATCGCACATAAACAAGTAGTGTCGCCTTGTTATCAACATCAGTAGACTCGTCAACCTGGATTGCGTACCAAGGTGACTTATTAATCCTCTCCAACAACTGCTCCTCAATATCCTCTGCGATATTCTCAATTCGCCTAGTGATGGTGCTGGCTGAAAGAGGAACCTGTGCTATCTTTTTAACTGCAGCCTCTCCTAGAAGTTCACGGCAAATGTCTTTAGCGGCGGGCTCAATTCTTCACCAATAGTAAAAGGTTTCTTCGCCTTAGCAATAAAATTAGCCACTAAGTATGATGCTCTCAGTGCACTCACATTTGTTGATGTGGTGGCCATCAGTAATTGCTTCTGCCCTTCTTGTTCACGTTTTTTTCTTTCAAAAAACTCCAAAGGCTTGTCGTTTAATGCAGGGTGCTTGGTCTCCAGGTGCCGAAGCAGTTTTGAAGGCTTCATTGACTCATTTGCCAGCTTGTCGCCACATATTACACAGAGCGGGCTCGGCGCATGAGAATCACCTGTAGGGATAAACCCGTATTTTAAGTAGGACTCCTGATGTTGTCTTTTAAATGCAGATTTACTTTTCTTGGAAGTCGTAGGCTCTTCTTCTGTCTCTTCATTGGGCCTTTTCCCCTTTCCAAAGAAGCTTGCCAAAGATGTTTGTTTTTTACTCATTTTTGCTATTTTGTCGGTTTAATTTTCGCGGTAACGGCTGGTGACGTATCACGTGACCGAGACCTGTCAAGAGGCACAGACGCATGCGCCATTCCGCCAGAAGTCACTTTTCAAAATAAAACATATTTAGACTGATAATCAATAAAGAAAAATTCAAACGTTGTGCGGCCCGAAATGGCATATGCATGTATTCTTTCATCACGGATATACATTCGTTGCACAGTAAACACACCGGTTTATTACTTGTTGCGGCTGGCATAAATAAATATTGTCAGTTCATTCATTCTGGAATTGGCGATTCTCCGAATCAACTTTACGTTTCTTTGGCTTGGAGAGAGACATCTTGAAGCTGTTGTTAGTTCAAGGACTGCCTCTGTGGCCTGCGAACCTTCCAGACGCATTTGATGAGTCCCGTTATTCTGCCTGCTGCGCTCTGAGCCGCAGGCAAAATAAGCTGAGTTTTGCATGAGGACTGTAATTTGCCTGCGGCTCAGAGCGCAGCAGGCAAAACAACGGGCCTCATTCAAATGAATGGAGAAACCTGCGTTTTCGCCGCATCGCCGGATTTAGTGTGATTCAGACATTAGTGCTATTTATGCTATTACACATCTGCCATTTCGATTTGCAGGCAACCTCTTGTGGGCCAGAAAAAAGTTCAGAAGGGCTGGATTCGGCCCGCGGGCCGCTAGTTGAATAGACCTGCATGTATAAGCTACTTCATTGTCTATTGTACTCCAAATTGGACCATCATTAACACCATAATGTATTAAAGATATTCAAAATTACTCAATGAAACCATAAACTCATAAAGAATATGTTTACCGAATTATTGAATCAAGTGAGAAGTAGGGTCATTTTCTCATAGGCTTCTATGCAATCAAATTTTGTTTTTGCAACTAGTGGAGTCTCCTCCTGCAGGCCATTTATAAAATAGCAGGTTTCAATCACTTCACATTGACCCAGGGGTTGCTTATTGGTACCTACATTAGCTTGAGGCTACTTTCGCAGGTTATTATAATATATTAGTTAAAGGGCAAAACTATATTATTTGTGTGGTTTTTTTTGTGATAATTTCATGTCATTTCCTGCTTTTCTCTTGTGTTTCATGGTTCAGTCAACAAAGGAGAGTTGTCTGTACCGCTTCGTCAGGTTACAGACCTGGCACCTTTTGCCCAAGTGGTAGTTTATACTGTGATGCCCAATGGGGAGCTTGTGGCTGATAGCAGGGACTTCCCAATCAGGCTCTGCCTCAATAACAAGGTATTCAACTGCATGATTTTAGGTCTTTACCGTATGTCTTTCGGTCTTTGCTTCTATTGGGCTGTCAAATTAATGTTTCCCGACCTCGGTGTCTTCTCTGCAGGTGTCTCTGAAGTTCTCCTCTCTCCAGGCACTTCCAGCAGAGAAGACCACGCTCAGCCTCCAGGCTCACCCAGGCTCTATGTGCTCCATAAGAGCCATCGACCAAAGCGTACTCCTTCTGCAGCAGGAGCAGGAACTCACTGTTGACTCGGTATGAAACCATATCATGTAAAAGTCTTTACGAACACCTGACCGTGATGTTTTTAAGGCTCAAAACCAGGCATTGATTTAAAAGGAGCGAGAAGTTAAAATAATATAGGTACAAAACAAGGATTATCATTACGAATCATATGGTTGCACAACCAAATGCAGTTGTAGCTTAGTCCATCACGCCATCACAGATGGGAAACCTGAGGGAACAGAGAGAGAAAAAACGTAGAAATGTTAGCAAACATTGTACTAGTAACGTTGAGTTTGCTTCCTCTTAATTCTGGGGTACACTCTGTCCTATGGGATGCCCGTCAAGTGCAATAGTATGGTATTGGATGCTACTATAGCCAATGAAATATCTGGTGAGTTGATCTGTTTGTCCTTGATCTGACTTTAAGTCATTCTGACACACTCGACACAATAGGTAATTGCAATGACTTTCTTTAAAAGATAAGGTTCAGATCAGTCCTTTTCATTTCTCAGTTAACTGTTTTTAAAAAAATGTTATGCAGAGCTGTCATTATTGACACTTTACAGTGGGGATGTCCAAACGTTTTTCACCAAGTGCCACATACAGATAAACATAGGAAGGAGCTGCGTGATGTATATTGCCTTTAGAGGTTAAGTCATAACAAAATCAATCTAATGTAGGTAAATTATTCTTGATACTTGAATATGCTTTAAGAAACATCACAGCTCTCCATAGGGTTTCATTTATTTGTTGGCAGCTCGTTCCTGAACACAGAAGCCTCAGATTGCTTATAATAATGGGGGTTATGAAGGGTCTATTTTAAGCTTGTTATGCAAATAAGTTATTGGGCCTTCATCAACTAAGATTTATTAGAAAATGTTTTCAACTTTAAATGACGGAATTTATTTGATATTGGGCTTATTAACACATGAAGTAAGTTTTAAGAGCACAAGTTTCATCTGTAGGCCATATTCCATTGTACTTATACAATTAACTGAAGGCCGATTCAAAATGGATAATGGGCCACAAGAAATTGAGAGTTGGAACTTGGAATTACAAGTGAACTTTGAGTTTGGAATATGGATTTTGAACCTGGACTTGGAACCTTGAATTTGAAATTAGCCAAGCAGTACAGCTGTTCTTTGCTTCCATACTGCAGGTCTTTTCCATCATTAGTTTTATTTTTTTAAAGAAGATTTAAACGTCCCCTATTATGCAAAATGCACTTATTTTGTACAAAAATATGTGATCCTGGTGTGTAAGTAGACTCACAAAGTTTCAGTAAATACAACCCTCTCTCTTTTCCTCCTTACCCACATCTCTATTGTGTATATACACTGCCTGGCCAAAAAAAGGTCACACTCTAATATTCGTTGGACCGCCTTTAGGTTTGATTACGGCACGCATTCGCTGTGGCATCGTTTCCACAAGCTTCTGCTATATCACAAAATGTATTTCTGTCCAGAGTTGCATACATTTTTCGCCAAGATCTTGTATTGATGACGGGAGATTCGAACCACTGCGCAAAGTGTTCTCCAGCACATCGCAAAGACTCTCAATCGGGTTCAGGTCTGGGCTCTGTGGTGGCCAATCCATGTGTGAAAATGATGTCTCATGCTCCCTGAACCACTCTTTCACAATTTGAGCCCGATGGATCCTGGCATTGTCATCTTGGAACATGCCCGTGCCATCAGGGAAGAAAAAATCCATTGATGGAATAACCTGGTCATTCAGTATTTCAGGTAGTCAGCTGACCTCATTCTTTGGGCACATAACGTTGTTGAACCTAGACCAGACCAACTGCAGCCACCCCAGATCATACCACTGCCCCCACAGGCTTGTACAGTAGGCAATAGGCATGATCACTTCAGCCGCCTCTCTTCTTACCCTGATGCACCCATCACTCTGGAACAGGGTACATCTGGACTCATCAGACCACATTACCTTCTTCCATCGCTTCAGAGTCCAATCTTTACGCTCCTGTGGCAAATTGAAGCCGTTTTTTCCGGTTAGCCTCACTGACAAGTGGTTTTCTTACGGCTACAAAGCTGTTTAGTCCCAATCCCTTGAGTTCCCTTCACATTGTGCATGTGGAAATGCTCTTACTTTTAAACATAGCCGTGAGTTCTACTGATGTTTTTCTACGATTTTATTTCACCAAACGTTTAAATGATCGCGATCACGATCATTCAAGATTTTTTTCCGACCACATTCCTTCCTGGAAGAGGATGTTTCCCCACTGTCCTTCCAGTTTTTAATAATGCGTTGGACAGTTCTTAACCCAATTTTAGTAGTTTCAGCAATCTCCTTAGAAGTTTTTTCTGCTTGATGCATGCCAATAATTTGACCAATGGTAGGCTCTTACCTATTTGCTTAGTTTAATCCAGGTGGTGACCTTTTTTTTTGGCCGGGCAGTGTATAATGACACTGTTCTAATGGTAAACACTGAGAAAATAAGTGTTTCAGAAATAATGCTTGATGTGGTTTTGAACATAATATGGCGTTTAATCACAGCAGTATTTAGCTGAGTATCTTCTCCCGGTAGAAAACTTTCACAGAGGAGAGATAGCTGCATGACGCTCCCAAGGGGCGTGGCCAGCTTCAGCTCAGCTCATATTTAAAGCGACAGTCACAGAATCAGCACTTCAGGAACAGGGCTGAAATAGAGGGGGATGAGGCATGCTACAATGGATGATCTGTTTGGTATTTTGAGCAAAACACTTCACAGACAAGTTTTGTATAGATATTGCCGTACAATATATTGTTCAAATAAAGCATAATAGGAGACCTTGAACATGTTGATGTTGACTTGTTTTTTTGCAGGTGTACAGCCTGATGCCTGTGCAGAAGCTCTCAGGATACAACTATGAGGTTGAAGATGTTAAGCCCGATCCCTGCTTGCATCTGCTAGAGCCACAACCTGAAATTGAGATTCTAGAACCAGAACCAGAACCCGAACCTGAACTGGAGCTTGCAGTTGACGTAGAGCCAGCTAGTCGAGCAAAGCGCTCGATGTACTTTCCAGAGGACGATCAGAAGAATGACGTCTACAACATTTTCAAAGTGATACATTTTTATTGGTTTTAAATAATAGATATTGAGATTGACCATATAACATTCATTTTTAAAGATAAAATGTATCCTTTTGTCATTTCTGTCAGGGTCATTTAAAACTGTGTTTGTCAGTAGTGACCAAATCATATACAATATATGACTTCATATTTTGATGTTTTATAATCTCTCTATTTCCCCCTTTCTAGGAAATAGGGATCAAAATTGTGACCAACTCCGATATAAGAAAACCTTATGACTGCCGTTGGAGGGACTTTAGCATCGGTAGTATGTTTTTATAGTTTGTTACTGATATTTTCCATTTTTATTTATTACACTATTACAGCACTGATTCTTGAGACAAGGTACAAAACAAGTTTTAAATATTTGCTTGTTTTTAAATACAACCCTTAATTGAATGTAGTGTATTTATTACACAAAGGACTGAGCCAACAAACCAGGTAAGGTCACAGCTTTTTTATTAAAACACTTTTATGTAAAATGGACATTTATTCACTTCATAACTTGATTTTGTCAACTCCGTCAGACACATCAAAAACACGCTGTTTTAATTAAACTAATTCAAAAAGAGTTTTTAAGTATGTGATGACTAAGGGATAATGGGGGAAAAGAACACCCGCTGAACTGCGACAGCAACTTTACGGCAGCACCGACCGAGGTTTTCTGTAACTGTTTGAGTCCGTTCACAGTTTCTGATCCACTAACAAGTCCAAATAAAATACAATAAATTACATACTGATAGATAGATAAGTACTTTATTGATCCCAATTTGGGAAAATTGTACTGTATAGTCCTATTCGGAATTTTATACCATTTTGAAAAATCCAATTATGAAATAATTTAGTTGTGTACATTCATTTTTAATATTAAGTGAATATAATCCATAATCTAAGGCAAAACATGTCATTCTTTTGTGTGTGTGTATATACACACACACAGCTGCGGAAAAAATTAAGAGACCACACATTTTCTCTTGTTCAATTATTTATACGTATGTCTTTGAGTTAAATTAATTTGTATTTTATTTTATTGTATTCTATAAACTACTGACAATTGTTTTCTGTGTTGGAATTCAACAGACACTGGACTGGCTGCATAGATAAAGATTTAGGAAAATGTGGAGTAGTCTCTTAATTTTTTCCGCGGCTGTGTGTGTGTATATGTATATATGTGTATATATATATATCTCTTTATCTCTCTCTATAGAGAGAGAGAGAGAGAGAGCGATTACTTTTATGTAGTGCCAATGTCATTTTAGCATTACTTTTATTTCATATTTACATTTTAATGAACACTTTTTTTTGGCAGATTTCCTCTCCTCTACAGGTTAAGTATGTGTTTTGGCATACAGACGCCCACATTTTGAGAATACACAGGGTTTTTTTAGATGTAACTTTTAAAATACTTTTAAACAAAAACAAGACTGTTTAATGTAGGACCTGTTTTCTCCCTTATCTCAATCAACAGAATTATTGATGGAAGACTCTTTTGAAGAGGTCAAAACGAACAAGAAGGCTATTAGAACATACTTCCCTGAGACCTGGATCTGGGAACTTGTTTCTGTTGGGTAAGTTTGGTTGTTTAACTAGATTGTTGTTTTTTATTTGTGTGTTCCTAGAGCTAGGCCTTTCGGTTCCAATGGCCTACAACATGATGCCACAAAGTTCAGGCGCTGTCGTGAGAGTCAAAGAGGAGCAGAAACAACAGACCCTCAGGACATTCTTCCCTGAAACCTGGATCTGGGACCTAGTTTCTGTGGGGTAATAATAACCTATATATGAATAGGAAGAAAACATTAAACTTTTGTGACTTTTAAACACTTGTGTGAGCAAAAACATTAAGTTTCTCAATATTGGCGTTATATAATAAACAAGTTATTTTTGTGTTGAAAGGAAATCAATGGTCATGATTAACCCTCACATTTTCTGTCTATATAGTTTTAAAAAACCAGTCCATGACCCCCATATATTAAGTAAAACATTATGTTAAACTGAAAACAAACGGCAAATTGTTATGATTTAGAATCTGCCAAGAATTAACTTTACACCTGGTTATAAATCCCAGGTATGTTTTTCCATAAAATGAATCAAGAATGAACAAAGTGGTAAAATTGAAAATGCTTGCCTGTCAATATTTTGCCATCAAAACTGTCAATACTGGCAACGTTACAAATTTGCAACATTGGTTCAATGGAAAGAAATGTGTATATACTGTAGGTCTTTTATTGTGAAAGGTAAGAATAGGAAGAATATATCTGGGCTGCCTTTTTCAAGGTTGCTTTCAGTAATAAAGTTAATACTTTAATACTGAAGTGTACCTTTTTGTGGGACTATGTTTCGTACAAGGTGATTAAAAAATGTAAATAAATTATACATTTTATCACTATGAAGTTAAGATTTAAGATGATGTTGTCTGTCAACCACTTTATAAAAATGGCATGCCAATCCACCCAATAGTTGTTGAGATAATTCAGTAGGGAGAAGACATTCATGATTCCCAGAAGCAACCATGATGATTTATTTTTTATTTGTGTCTAACTGACATTCATGGTGTCCAGTGAAATAAACCTATTGACACTTGTTTGGTGCAGTCATTCATGGTGCCCCTAGGTTGTATCCTAATCCTAACGTTTTTCTTGCGCTGCCGTAGTCATAATTCATATTTATCCATTACTTTGGTTTATGACAAAAAACCTGCAAAACTATGCCCTAGAATTACTTTTCACCTGTGTTTGCTAATTAGCTAATTTTGTACAGACATTTATTCCAAGACAAAGCCTGATATTCCAATTTTGTGTTGCGCTCCAGACAGAGGCTAACATTTGTGTTTTTGACTTAATGTCTTGGCAACTACTGGGTGTTTTTTCAGGATGTTTTGTATTAACTTACTAACTTTGACAATTGATCAATTCTAACTGTGAACCTGGTTAAAATTATACCTGCCTTTTATTAGACATTAGCCATTTAGAATTGACAGTGTGAGCATGTTAGCATGCTAATGATAGCATTTACCTCAAAACACCTCACAGAGCTGCTAGCATAGCGCTAGACCTTTGGTTTTGTTAGAAGTTGTATTCTTGGTCAAGAATGAAGTTTCTTTTCAACCGAATGCAGTATTAAATCCTTTTTAGCTGTACTAAAAAATGTTTACGTTGAAATTAGATGAGCACTTAAATGTTTCATGTGACTATATTTATATTTCTTAAATTCTACTCCATGCTACTTTTTTATCTGACTCTTGCTTGTATGTTTGATCAGAGACAGTGGCTCAGTCAACGTGGAGAAGACAGTCCCTGACACCATCACTAACTGGGCAGCTGGAGCGTTCTGCGTCTCATCCGCGGGCTTCGGCGTAGCGCCCAACACGGGGCTGGTCGCCTTCCAGCCGTTCTTTGTCAGTCTCACCTTGCCCTACTCTGTCATCCGAGGGGAGGTGTTTACACTCAAAGCAACTGTCTTCAACTATCTCTCCAAGTGCATTATGGTGAATATTCAAGCTGTTGCAGATGTAATTTATATACAGTGGGGCAAAAAAGTATTTAGTCAGCCACCAATTGTGCAAGTTCTCCCATTTAAAAAGATGAGAGAGGCCTGTAATTTTTATCATAGGTATACCTCAACTATGAGAGACAGAATGAGAAAAAAAAATCCAGGAAATCACATTGTAGGATTTTTAATGAATTTATTTCAAATTATTGTGGAAAATAAGTATTTGGTCAATAACAAAAGTTCATCTCAATACTTTGTTATATACCCTTTGTTGGCAATGACAGAGGTCAAACGTTTTCTGTAAGTCTTCACAAGGTTTTCACACACTGTTGCTGGTATTTTGGCCCATTCCTCCATGCAGATCTCTTCTAAAGCAGTGATGTTTTGGGGCTGTCGCTGGGCAACACGGACTTTCAACTCCCTCCAAAGATTTTCTATGGGGTTGAGATCTGGAGACTGGCTAGGCCACTCCAGGACCTTGAAATGCTTCTTACGGAGCCACTCCTTCGTTGCCCTGGCGGTGTGTTTGGGATCATTGTCATGCTGAAAGACCCAGCCACGCTTCATCTTCAGTGCCCTTGCTGATGGAAGGAGGTTTTCACTCAAAATCTCACGATACATGGCCCCATTCATTCTTTCCTTTACACGGATCAGTCGTCCTGGTCCCTTTGCAGAAAAACAGCCCCAAAGCATGATGTTTCCACCCCCATGCTTCACAGTAGGTATGGTTTTCTTCGGATGCAACACTGCATTCTTTCTCCTCCAAACACGACGAGTTGAGTTTTTACCAAAAAGTTCTATTTTGGTTTCATCTGACCATATGACATTCTCCCAATCCTCTTCTGGATCATCCAAATGCCCTCTAGCAAACTTCAGACGGGCCTGGACATGTACTGGCTTAAGCAGGGGGACACGTCTGGAACTGCAGGATTTAAGTCCCTGGCGGCGTAGTGTGTTACTGATGGTAGCCTCTGTTACTTTGGTCCCAGCTCTCTGCAGGTCATTCACTAGGTCCCCCCGTGTGGTTCTGGGATTTTTGCTCACCGTTCTTGTGATCATTTTGACCCCACGGGGTGAGATCTTACGTGGAGCCCCAGATCGAGGGAGATTAGCTGGGGTCTTGTATGTCTTCCATTTTCTAATAATTGCTCCCACAGTTGATTTCTTCACACCAAGCTGCTTACCTATTGCAGATTCAGTTTTCCCAGCCTGGTGCAGGTCTACAATTTTGTCTCTGGTCTCCTTTGACAGCTCTTTGGTCTTGGCCATAGTGGAGTTTGGAGTATGACTGTTTGAGGTTGTGGACAGGTGTCTTTTATACTGATAACGAGTTCAAAAAGGTGCCATTAATACAGGTAACGAGTGGAGGACAGAGGAGCCTCTTAAAGAAGAAGTTACAGGTCTGTGAGAGCCAGAAATCTTGCTTGTTTGTAGGTGACCAAATACTTATTTTACAGAGGAATTTATCAATAAATTCATTAAAAATCCTACAATGTGATTTCCTGGATTTTTTTTTTCTCATTCTGTCTCTCATAGTTGAGGTATACCTATGATAAAAATGACAGGCCTCTCTCATCTTTTTAAATGGGAGAACTTGCACAATTGGTGGCTGACTAAATACTTTTTTGCCCCACTGTAAATTGATACACAAGTAGGACTGTGGTAGTCAAATGGTCTCTTTTTATATACGTGTGTTACATGTATTTTATATCTTTTTGTTTCTGATTATGTTTGTCTTTGTTTGTGTATGCAGGTTAATATCAATCTGGCTGATTCAGACCAGTACACCTCCAGAAACTGCGACGGCTGCCAGTACAGTGTATGTTTGTGTGGGGATGAGAGCAGGACCTTCTCATGGATTGTAACCCCATCCACACTAGGTAGAAATTATGCTTGTTTAAGAACATTCCATTTAGAAACATGTACATTTTAATGCCAATCATATAAAAGTCAGTGTCTTCTTTCAAATAATTTGCATAATGTATATTCTTTGGTGGTCTCTGGAAGGATCTCAATGTTTTGACAGGAATTGGCCCTACATTAAACCCCCTGAAAATTCAAGAGAACACTCAAAATTAATATTGACAGTAAATAATCATCTATTGTGAATTCACCGCTTCTTTAAAAAAAACCTCCTGATCACATTTGCCCAAGTGAGCTTTGCTCTTTTAAAACGAGTGAGAAAATCATAGTATTTTGCATTAAATAACATAATTATATGGTCCTAATGTGTAAACCTCAATGCTCTTTTAGGGGCACCTTGGCACTGAGATGTTTTGGCTCTGAATGTAATATCCGTGCAAGACATCAGCTTTCAGCTTTATTAAAAAATTGGCTGACTGCTGGAGATGTTGTTCATTTTAGTCACGGCTTTACCTCCTAATTATGGCAAATAATACTTCCGAGTGGCTGTGTTGCTAATATTATAATGCAATCTTCTCATCTTTATAATTGAATACTGATTGTTTGTTCCGTCAATGCTAAACTTCCACTTTCAGTGACACAGATGAGACAGAACAAGCTAATTAATCTGCATTAAGGGCACTGACAGCTTTTTGCGTCTGCACTGCTGGAAGCAAAGACAGGGGCTTGTTGTTTTACCGCTGCCTGGCCTGAAAGCTGAGGATTTCTATCAGCCTCCATCAGCAGTGATGGAGACGCGGCTCTGATGAATGTCAAATTGCGCTCCTCTAACTCCCCCTTAGAGGAATGCTGACAATCACTTGTACTAACAAGTCAGGTAGTATCTCTGACGAAACACTCCGAAACCTCTCCCTCGGGGGGTGATCTGTACTTGTCCTCCATGTGAAGGATTGTGGGCTGTGAAGGGAGGGAGGGAGGGGGGAGATGGAGCGCTATAATAAGGCAGCAAATGGGGATTAATGAGGGCGAATAACACAAGGAAACTGGGGGAGGAAGGAAAACAGACAGGAGGTGTAGAGGATAATGAGTTGGATTGAAAAGCAGACAGGAAACTGTTTCTGCCTCCGTACACAAAAAGTGACAGGGTGACAGAAAGCGCTAATCAATACGACTGCATATGTGTACACACAGGCCAGGTGAATCTGAAGGTCAGCGCAGAAGCCATGAAGACTGACATACTGTGTGGCAACGAGGTGGCCACTGTCCCCGACATGGGCAGCATTGACACGGTGGTCCGCACCCTGCTGGTGGAGGTCAGTCACTGTCAAACACAACACACCAGAGAAAAAGGTGGCATGAGCAGAAGAGTTGGACTACTGATAGGGACATGTTTACTTGTTCTTTTAACCATCTGAAGCTGCAGACCATGTTTGGTAGTGTGGTTTCATCTGAAGAGCCTTCTCAGAAGAGGCATTTATATACATTTAAAATACTTAATTAATTGTTTTCTTATTACGTACAAAAATGTATTCCCCTGTTGTTATTGGTTACCTGGCTTTGATATGGCCAGTGTTTTTGATGAATGATAGTGGCTGTTATATATATTCCCTGTTTATGGCCCATTGGCAGTTTCTTTCTACTGAAGATATACATTGAAATGTAGTTTATTTAAAGGAACCTTAATATGCTAATTATTTCTTGTAGTTTTTGAGAGAGAGAAAGATCGGATTGGTTACAATGCTTTCCAGTTTTCCTAAGGAATGTCTTCAACTCAATCTTATTCTCTTTGTCTCTGTCTCCAACAGGCTGAAGGAACACCACAGATGGTCAGTCATAACGCTCTCCTCTGTCCTGCAGGTGAGCCCACACACAACCTGTGTATCAGCGTCTGTAATCTGAAGCCTCTGGGTTAACAGCCATCTTGATTATCTCTCATTCTGTCATGGAGACCAGAGTCAGGGTCAAAGGTTGAGTGTGAGGGATGACCGAATGTTATCTGCACCTCATTTATTGTTCAGAAGACCTTTTGTGTTTTTTTGGATCGCAGATGAGTATGTGTGAAATAGTTGTCATTTTTCACCATGTTAGAAAAAAAGCACAAAGGCTGTATACGGTTGATTAACTAAATACACTGACTCAATACAACGCTACTTTGTTAGTGTTAAAAACATTCATCACTAAGAAGCCAGTGGACCCTTTACTTAGCTTAGCGTAGAGACTAGAAATATAGGGAAAATGTTATATGTTGTTTTTAATATTCTTTATTAATCCATTTTTAAGCTGGGAACTGTTTTGTTGTTTAAGCTTATTTCTTTTTTTCTGTTCTTTGTTACCAGAGGGGCCTGTGGAGAAGAAGATTTCCCTTCTGATGCCCGAGATGTTTGTGGCTGGATCAGCCAGGGCCTCTGTTTCTGTACTGGGTCAGTCACACAGTTTCTCTTGTCTTATGTATTACTTTAGTTATCAATACTTGCACCAGCGAATAACTTCTCCTGTATTTTTTATTGTGATGTCAATCAATAAAATAATAATCTTTAAAATGTTTCAAATATTAGTATTTAAAGAAATCCATGACAAACTGGCGAGAGAACTTTGATGTTTTTACTTTATTATGACAAGATTTCTGAATTATTGCCGTGTCATGGAGAGCTCTCCAGTTGGTACTTTATGTGTATCTGGTCCAGGTTCCTCCACTTCCTCTGCCTATTCACTGTCATGCAATTCATGGTAAACTTCCTTGCTGAAAATACAGGTGCAAGTTTGGGTCAAGCTTGGTATTATCATTAATTAGCGTTTTTTTTCAAGGCGCCATGGTTTTCATAATAATCATTGCGTTACCGTTGACAGCTTTAACTTTTCACCGTCCAACCTGTGAAGAATGAATTATGACGGTGTTCTTTTTGTCCTTTTGCTTCTGCAGGTGACCTGATGGGCCGGGCCATGAAGAACCTGGACAAGCTCCTGGCCATGCCGTACGGCTGCGGGGAGCAGAACATGGTGCTGTTTGCGCCCAATATCTTCATCCTGAACTACCTGAAAAGCACTGAGCAGCTGACCAAGGACATTCAGGACAGAGCAACACGCTTCCTAGAGAGCGGTGAGTGCCATCTCTGACAGACAGTGAAAGTGGTAAACAGTTCACAAGGTGTTGCATCGGACAGTAGATCCCTATGTTACATGAATGTCACCTCACATTCATCTTGGAAAAAAATAACGTTCCAAAGTTCTCCCAGTATTATAAATGCTGTGCAGTATTCTGACATCTGATGAGCCTTCAGACTCTTGATGTATTATTTAAAGCAGCAAGCTGGGATTGTATCATCGTCTCACCAGCATGTGAAACAACAGGGCCTCACCAGTGTAGCCCCCAGCACACTTTCTTTTCTTCTTTTTTTTGTCTGTCTGCAAAGGGTTTTTTGTTGTAACTGTGTCTGTGATTGTTGCAGGATATCAGAGGGAGCTTACCTACAAGCACAATGACGGCTCCTACAGCGCCTTCGGGAAGAACGATGAGTCTGGAAATACCTGGTCAGTAAACCTCCTCAACATCAGTAACAACATGATGATTAGGATAGGGATAATGACGTTTAATAGCCCTAACAATTTCTATATTAATGACTGATAGCAAAACTGGTGTAATATCTTAAATAAAGAAGATCTTTAGTGCCTTTTATTGTAATTTATTTTTAGTTAGAATGTAGCACAACACACTGTTTTCTAGCTTAAAAAACACATTGTGTCATATATGAAATTATTAAAAAAGCAAGAGCTCAGTACAAAGAAATAACAACCAGATTCAATAGGTGCAAAATAAATTAGATGAAATATTTAAGAATATGATAAAATGGTTACATAAATAATACAAATGAGTTTGGGCTGAAGTGTCTTTCATTTTGTTATTACATCGATTACATTTTGAGGGAATAGGAAATGTTGGGACAGTGTGTTTGAGAGCCATTTACTGGCATTTAATAAGGAGTGTGGAGTAAAGAGGCCTTTTCTGGGCAGAGTTTCATAGAGCCTATTCATAAAAAAAGGCTACCAGACTGAGGTATGTTTTGTAATTTAAACTGCTATGACAAAATAAAGCATAAAAGATATAATACAAAAGGTAATTATCCAATTGGTTTAAAAACATTTAGATTAAAATCGTTTGAGTGTTTTTGAGTCTAAAATTAAAAGCCAGTTAGGTCGTAAGTAAAGACAAAAAAACCAAATTATTATTTCCTTATTAATGCCCTTGTGCAAATAAAATTCGGTCCAGAAATCCCGCCCACTGTCGCGCTTTCTTACACACCTGGCACTGAAAGTTGAAAACCATAGAAGTATCAAAATAATATGAATAATAGAAAATGTTCATGGTTATATAACTTGACAACTTGCAGTTGCATCAGTGGTTGAAGAAGATTTTAAAAGCTTCTTTCTTTTTTTTTTTTTTTTAGCTTTGCTGTTAAACCGAGTATTTTCAGCTCAAATCTTGCACACTCCCTTTGATGAAAGAACTAAAATGACATGCTAACACAGTGGGAGACACACACACACACACACACACACACACACACACACACGCACACACACACACACACACACAAAGTGAGTCCTTTTTGGCATTTTAAACCAAACATCCTAATAATTTACTTTATGGCTAACCTGCCAGAAAATATTATTTTTGCATTTAATGGGCTTATAGCAGAGTGCCTCCGGGGATTGAACAGACCCTTTTCTGTTTGGAAGGATGCTGGGCAGTTTGGCAGTCAGTGAGTGTGTGTGGGTGTGTGTTTGTAGCAGGAAGTAAGGCTCTCGATTGTTTAATTTCATTAGAATTCCAGAAAGAGATTGGGAGGAATTGTCTAATCAACTTAAAATTGCTCGCTCTATAGTAAGCCCTTTATTAATTATAGATGTATTATAGCTACACTTATCAGTATCTTATATGAACATTGGCTTAAATGGTTGTGTTGTGTTTTCATTACTCTTGGAAATACAGCTGCAGGAGTGTTTTTTGTTTTGTTTTTCGATAATGCAACCACATGCCAATAATCACCTTTACAGTAATAGACAATATAATGTTGTGTTTACAGCTTGCTCTGCTGCCCCCTAGTGTCCAGAAAAAGTATTAATGCATATATTTGTGCACTTTAAATGATAAATATAGAGATAAGCAGTGTTGACCAATACTCTCTAAAGTCATTGTAGGGAAAGACAGAATTCTTAGTACGGTAATGTAATATGTCTATTATTGTGAAAACATTTTCTTGAAGCATTACATCTGAAAGTGAATATTAGAATTAGGCATGTCACATTACCACATTAATGCTCCCTATTAATTTGGAAACTTTTAACGCGCTATTCTTATTAACGCAAATTAGTCGCATTACAAAGTTGGACCTGGACATTGCATTAGCTAGTTTCCGGAAGTTTGCACAGTAGTGGATGTAAGTGAAGGACACGGCCATCACTGTAGGAACCAATGGTGCTCACAGTATGATGGCAGCAGAGAGAATATGCCCTGTGTAGCACACATTATACAGAGTGTGATCACCATGGCTCTCCGTGACGGCAGCTTTGATGACTGTGTTTTAAAGAGTCGGGAAGTGAAAAACCCTCTTACCACTTTGTTTTGCATTTCTTTATTACAACTGTACAAGTAAATACTTGTATTTAAAAAATGTGATTAATCACAGATTATTATTGTGATCACGATGATTACATTTTGAATCGATTGACAGCAATATATAATATGTGAATATTTAACCTTCCATCATTATTCTTGGCTCAGAGGAATAGGATTGTTTTGCTGTGGATGCAGCTCTGGCTCAGAGTCAGAGACGGACGGCTCTTATTTAATTGTCCCAAGGCTGGGTTCATTTCGGGGTAACTGAACACAGGCACACTTGGTTAGATTTGTTTTTTAAGAGTTTGTGTTTGTTTCCTTCCAGGCTGACCTCTTTCGTGATGAAGTCCTTCAGCGGGGCGAAACCGTTCATCTTTGTGGAAGACAGGCACATTCAAGAAGCCAGGAGCTGGCTCTCCAAACTCCAGCAGCCTAACGGCTGCATCAGATCTGTGGGAAAACTCTTCCACAACGGCATGAAGGTGACGCCTGAAACGTGGACATTTTAGATGGGAATATAGGGAATCCTCTGCCTTTAGAGCACTGCTTGGGTGAAATTTTCCTATAAGACATAAACCAGAGAATTAATTCAATGTGAGGAGAAAATTGCATGTTGTCTTTGAGAGCTGTGTGCAGGGAGGGAGGATTGCCTCGGGCCTGCAAGCAAGCAGCACACTCTAAAAGCAGAGGAAATATCCCAAACTAATTATTTCTAGCCAGTCCCTATCCAACTACAACATTTCATGAAGTCAACTAACACCAAAAGCCATGAAAGAAGTGTGTGTTATGGTGGTACCTATGTTTTTTGGAAAGTAGTTTTAATGGATTAAAAGCTCTTACAACAGATCATTCTCAATGTCAGCTGATGACTGTGCACAGATCGCCATTTGTTTACTAAAGGCACTGCATAAATGAAAAGATGCAAACGTAAAACGCTGCAAGAAGCTCAAAACACAACGGAAACTGGGACACATTTGGGACCGGAGCGTTTGTTGACATTCGGGGATTATAAAGTTGTTAACCACATAAAGTAAGTTGATGAATAATCCCTTTTTAACTATGAACTGAAAATTGATTCCAAACATTCCATAAGAAAAAGTCACAAAAACGTTTGTACGTTTTAGCTCAAAAAATGGAAATCGGAATCCAAAAGTGAGGTTTACTGGAGATTATCTGTCTCCGGACAGAAATAGATAGGATTTTTAGCTGCCCATTTCAGGCTGATCTTGCCTTCAACACAAGATAAGAAGAGATTACAAAGGTGTGTTTCAACCTTGTGCTTATTTTTTTTCAGACTGAAGTTTGCACTTTCTTGTTCATTTAAATTTAATCAAGAGTTTAATAGCCGAGGGCTGTGCATCTGTAATAAAACACAGAAATGCTTGCAATCAGCAGTAACTGAATCAATTTTGTCACTAAATGAATAAACACGCACATTAACTGCTCCTTGGCTGAGTATGTTTCACGCATTTGTTTTTGGATAACAGCCTCAAACAAAGTGCAGGTAGGACTTCAACACTTAGACAGTTAAAAACTTTCCTATGGATGTCACTAAATGTGTCCTGCAACAAATTAACTTGTTAGCCTTGCCGATGGCTGGAAATAACTTTAGCAACTGATTACTATCTATCATTTGCTGCTTCTACTAGCCTATTAAAAGGGGTCCACAGTTTTGTCCGTGTATAACATCTAAACATTGCAGGTCACTCAGTTCCTTAAGGGATGTTTAAAGTTAAGCTTACTTTCAATTACAGTATCTTATCGATAGGTTGATAGATATAATTGGGTATCATCTGCAAAACACTGACAATTTATGGCATTTTTCTCAAGCATATATTTAAGGGGAATACAATAGGTCCAAGTATAGAACCCTGTGGGACTCCCAGACTAACTTTGGCCTGCACCAGTTTAAACCAGCTTTTCCCAGCTCATTTATACTAATGACATGTTCCAGCCTATGTAATGGATCACTAAGCTATAGCAAGACCAATACAGAGAAAAGTTCATGGTCTTAAATCTTTTTTTACTTTAACAGAGCTCTCATGCACTTTAAATTCTGAATAAAAATCCTTAAATAAAATATTGTTGTGTGTAAAAATCCCACAACTGTTTAGTGCAGCTTTGGCAGGATCTTAGAAAAATAAATATTACATTTAACATAAACGCAATCGCAACTTGCATGCCACATACGTGCATTTTTGAGTTATTTTAAGTTGCCAGTGTTGACACTGAATAGAGGAAACGTGTGTTTTTGATTCTGTGTTCTGTGATGTTTCTAACAGGGAGGAGTGAGTGACGATGTGTCTCTGACAGCCTACGTCTCAGCTGCCATGCTGGAGCTTGACAACAACGCCTCGGTGAGTCTGACCGACACAACTTGAACTCAGGTGAACTTTCATTGTTGCAGTGAAATGTTCACCTGTTGCATTCCTGGTTTTAAATGTTGTCAGATGATGTTCATCTGATTAGTGCTTGTACTGCAACAATGGTAGATTTACCTGCAAATGTTCTGCAACCTGGAACCTTTAGTTGAACACATGGTTTTCATGCCTTGGTACATTTTGAAACTTTGGTCTATTTGCTCCTATAACTTGTCCTCTTTCATACAATTCTGAGAACAAAGCATCCAAAATACACAGGAGTATAATTGTTCCTAACAGATTTCTCTCTGTAGATTTCTCTCTAATCGGTATTGAGTGGATGTAAAGACTTTTTACCTTTCACTATCTTTCAGAACTGTGTGTCTCTCTTTTTGATTCTTCACATTTTAAATACGCTGTCTTTGAATTTTTCTGTACAAATGACTTGGTATATTATTATACAAAATTAAAGAAGCCTAAAGAGATGTGGTTAATTGTTCCAGTTGATACAGTTCTCTCCATCCTTTATATTCTGCTGCTCATTGTCTGTGTCTGTGTGCGCTGGTTGTGTGACAGGACCCCGTGGTGAAGAAGTGCCTGAGCTGTCTGAAGGCATCAGTGGAATCCCAGCTAGAAAACCTGTACACCACCGCCCTGCTGTCCTACACCTTCACTCTGGCTGGAGACGACGAAATGAGGAGCAAACTCATCACTTACCTGCACCAGAAGTCCAACACGCAGGGTAAGACGATGGAACCATCAGCCACATCTGAACCTCAGTTTTTCTTCTTAAGCTAATTTGAAAGCTAACATTTAGGAGCATAAACACAAGCATAATGCTAGAAAAGGCTAGACCTCTGAAAGAACTGTATGTTTTACTAGAGTTGCATTTGTAACATGAAATACTTTTGAAAAACTGAATGAATTCTTTTAGTTTATAGAACATGGGGCCAATGACGATAAAAAGTTGTCTTAAAAAACCTCGCACAGAGGAGGTCATTGCTTACCTTCTAAAGGATGAATCCACTGTTCTGCTTGTCAGGTGGCACCCGTCACTGGGAGAGAGCAGGGGCTTCTGGGAAAGGCCTGGACTCTCTGGAGGTGGAGATGACCTCCTATGTTTTGCTTGCTCTGCTCTCCGGTCCGGCCGTGCCAGACTTCGGCTTGGATTACTCCTCCAGCATTGTCCGCTGGCTGGCCCAGCAGCAGAACCCGTATGGGGGTTTCTCTTCCACGCAGGTAACACGCATCATACAGGTGGTTTATGGGAAAACTCTTCTTAGTGACATGTAAGAGAGTTGATTGAGGCAACTATTGCATAAGAACATTTTTTATTAGTATATTAAATCTGCTAAAATATTTTATTGCTTGCATGGATGGCACCATCATAGTGAGTGAGCACTAGCATAAAACAAAAACGTAACATTAAACACCACAGATCAGGTACCCGTTATAAAAAACCCTAGACATACAGTATATTCTGAAGGGGGTTTGTCAAAATGTTGACCTGATGACAAGTACCTTTTTTTAATTTACATGAGTTTTCTCACTTAATGCTACTTTATACTTCTACTCTACTATATTTTGAACATACACATTATTAACTAACATAGGTTAAGATATCCTGAAGCAGTATACAAAATAATTACTAAGTCCCCATTTCACACCTTGAGAGAACACGTTATTGCATCATTCAATTTAGTTTTGTTCTTTAAATGGGTCATAACAAATAAAGCAAGCTTTTCATTTTCAGTAAAAGTACAAAAATATTTGCTTATAGTATAAACTAAAAATTCAAGATATCAATAATTATGATAAAATCAAATATAAACTGAGCTCCTCTTCCAACTCTCTTCCCACAGATTCCTATCTCGCCGTGTTATAAAAAACGTCCTCCTATATATTTTTATAAGCCTGTAATCCTGAAGTAGTGTAGACCTCGATAAGAACATCTTTTAAGGTTACATTTCAAACACCTTTCATACTAACATTTCCATTCCTCATGTAACGTCTCTGGCCCTCAGGACACAGTGGTGGCCCTCCAGGCCCTGGCTAAGTACGGAGCAGCCACCTACTCCGCTGAGGGCAGCACTGCGGTGACGGTGACTTCGCTGGGAGGCCTGAACACAGAGTTCACGGTGGATCAGAGCAACAGGCTGCTGTACCAGGAGCAGAAGCTGAGCGAGGTCCCCGGAGAATATACCGTCAGGGCCCAGGGACAGAGCTGCGTGATGGCACAGGTACGAGGCATGGATGTATTATAGAACTGGCTACAGTGTCGGAAGCGGGGCCGCCTCGCCTTCATTCCTATGAGAGTTGCTCAGTGGCGCAAAAAAGACCTGACGCTCTCGAGAGCAAAACGTCATAAATGACTCCTCATACCTGGCTGTCGAGAGCAAAATTACCCGTACGAAGGTCATCCAACATGTGCACTTGAGTTTTCTGTAAGATTTCCTTAAATATTTAATTAAAAAAGATTTTAAAATGTCTCTAAACCACAGCCCAAAATTAGATCCAGTGGTACCTTTCACTTTTAATTCTACAGATTTGTCTTTTTAACCTTTTTTTTCAAAAAATAACTGAAATATTTGATAAAAGCTTATTGTTCCTTTGTACTGTATATTGACTGTGATGACCTGTCTGTCACAGATCTCCATGCATTACAACATCCCCCCTCCCCCCGACTTCTCTGCCTTCAACATCTCCACTAACACCATGACCAAGTGCAACATCAGCCGGCCGCAGCTCATCCTCTTTGTGCATGTCAGGTACGGTGTTTGTGTGTGATGGCTGAAATAGATACTGTATATAAAGATAAGAACATTTATGCTCTTCAGAGCTGAGAACATAAAGAAGCCGACACATGTTGGGCTTCAATAACGTTTCAGATGTGCTTCACATAAAGCAGCTAGCTGACTGTTTGTGTCATTGTTGGGCAACTATATTATTACAATTACATAACCAGCCTTTTATAAAATAACTGCACCTAAGGTTGTTAAGTAGGAGTAATGAACAAACCAATACAATGGGCACTGTATATGTTCTGATATGTATATAAATACATGAAATGGTAATAGGTGGTGGTGGTGGTGGTGGGGGGGTAATAATAAGAGATGCATAAAAACTAATGAAATTGTTTACAGGTCAACTAGATAAAGTCCTCATTAACATCCAAGATACCGAACATATACCCTTCAGCCTCGGACATCACTCTTTTGAATGTATTAAGATAAAGTTACACATTTGAATACAGTAATGTATGTTATAAGAATATTCAGGACTGGCGACAAATAATGTTGCAAATATTCAGTGTGTGTGTGTGTGTGTGTGTGTGTGTGTGTGCGCGTGTGCAGGTACCAGGGCAGGAGAGAGGAAACCAACATGGTGATCATCAACATCAAGCTGCTGTCTGGGTACATTCTGGATAAGGGCTCCCTGAAGCTGGTCAGTTCTTCCACTGGAACATATTCAGATACTTTAATACACATGCAGTCTGTGCTAATACTACCATACTGTAAGACTGCAGCAAATTCATACTACATAATACATTTTATACTGGTGTATACTGATGGCTGTGTGTTCTGTGCTTTTTTTAGCTGCAGAGCGACCGCTCAGTGAAGCGTGTGGATCTGGAGGAAGGATATATCAACATTTACTTAGACGGGGTGGGAAGCACTGAATTAATCCTTTATTTTCATCGTTTACTAGACCATTACGTCCTGTGTGCAGAGTTTGTGAAAAAGTAAATTGTAAAGAATGACTTTGTTCTTTTGTGGTTGCAGTTGAAACAGGATGAAACGATGATATACAGTGTGACACTGGAGGAGGATGTTCCCGTCAGGAATCTGAAACCAGCTGTGGTCAAAATCTATGATTACTACCAGACAAGTAAGAGCTTCATTGTTACTTATTTTTTTTAATGTATGTAATGCTCAGTTTCTTTAAGTTAAGTAAACATATGGAAGCCCTGAGAGGTGAGATTTATTGTTATAAATGTTTCCCCCTTGCTAACCATTTTCTAATTCGGATTAATATTGTTTTCTCGCCTGTCTTTGAGTCAAGAACACTTAATAGAAAAAGGTTGCTAAGAATTGTTTATCTGTGCAAACAAGGTGGTAAATAGTTTTGCCAGGACAATTTCTGATCTTTTTTCGAGCCATAAACAGATTTTTTTACTAAAAGCAGTCATGTTTTTTTCCAAGCACTCATAAAACAGGGAGCATATACCTGGAAAAAAACATGACTGATTCACATGGTGCACTTCCCACCTCTGGTGCCCCAAATAAGTATTACAACAACAAACACACCCTGACTAAAAAAAATATCCTTGACAACTTTTTATTTCACCTGCTCGGACTTGTCACAGATAAAAACAAAAAATAGAAACTATTTACATTTTACTGGTAAGATAAAAACAGCAAAGAGTGAAATTAAAATCTGACTGTGAAAAGTATATTTTTGTATTACTCACTTCTCATGGCTTCCGTACAATGACACTGTACTTCCTCCCTGTGTTACTCACCTTCACCGCACTGTTTCTGGTGATATTTGCAGGTGATGAGGCAGTCACTGAGTACTCCTCCTCCTGTGCAGAGAGTAAGTAACATTGTTCATATCTGTGATGACCTCATTCTAACTGTTGTGCCAAGTTGAATTCATAACTAGGGTTTTTGGAACGGTGTCGTATCAAAACAGTGAATGTGAGTAGTTCCCAGGTAAATAACACAACGTTTTGTTTTCCAGGTGATGTCATCAACGAGCTCTAAACTCACTTGGCAGAATCAATGCGTCAGAGAAAGAAACTTCTAGATGTTTATTTTTTTCTTAGCCTGTTTCTTCACTTGTTTTTACTCCTTTTAAAACAGTTTTAGCTTTGTTTTATTGAGTTAATTCCACCTTTTTAGGAACAAAAATGTCCTTTGCTTTTTAAAGCTTGTTTTGATTTATTTTCTTGTTCTACTTTCTGTCCCATTGTTCTGTAACTGTTGGTAATGAAGCAATAATCAGTCTCTCCTGGACACTGGAACCTTCCAGTTTAAACCAACTGAGGTGAAGAAAAGCAGACAGAGACATTGTGTAACAGTTCTGTTTTTAATAGATTTAACAAAATCCATTGTATTCATACGTGAAAATAACGCATGAGACATACAGGGTACCAATAACACAGTATGGTCCGAGTAGTGTGTGTGTGTGGTGTGGTGTGTGTGGTATGTGTGTGTGTGTGTGTGTGTGTGTGTGTGTGTGTGTGTCAGAAACTATTTTCTAGAAAAGTACAGTCTCATGAGTGCTAGGTGTGTTATACTGTGTGTACCAGTAAATAAAAAAAGGTAGATTCGTACATCACTACCATACAATTTTCAATGTAACTGACCGACAATAAAATGTCTTAAATGACAAAAATAAGTAAAAATTGTCTTTTTCATACAATACCGTTTCATTTCAATAGTAATATTATTTTTTCATTCAGGCATCTTCTTTACAGTATATTTAGTTTCCTTTCTTCTCAACATAGATTACAACAGTAATGTATCCCGGCTACTATCAACAGACATGATTTAACAGCCTTGCCAGTGTTGAATAGTTTGGTTTGCACGTGTTAACTGTGCAGTGTACGGAAGCCCAGAGATGCAAAATAAACGTCTTTAGATTTTTTCTTTATCTTGTTTGTTTTTTCCCCCCCACCTACTCTTCAGATATTTTTTAAATCATTAACACCGGAGAGTAAATCATTTGTAAGAAATGGATCATCAGATATTTTCTCTTTGTAACTCTGGCTTCCGTAGCGGGGGAAGTAAAGGCAAGGGGGACAGAATATATTAAGGTCTTTTCACTAGTCTTCTTTTTCAATAGTAAACGTAACTATCTCAGGCACCACAACCATAAATTATCGTTACTGTACCGACACATGAAACTAAACGCAAGTTCCACATGCTCTGAAAATCACAGTTTGTCGTCTGCCTCTACCAAACAGACAACGGCATCCGGAATCTGGATCTACAAACCGTCTATAGACTCACAATGCGATGATCGACACTTGACGACAGTCCGTTAAAGCTGAAGATTTTTTTTAATCCGCCGTTATGCATGCAAGCATCCACTCACAGTGAGGATTCAAAGCAGGGGACTTCATCACTGTTCCAATTCATTGAAATACAATAAAAGTCGAGTGAACAGAGTTTTGTTAGCTCAAACTACTACGATCAAAAATGCTAATTACACATATTTAAAATAGTCCAATTAATTGATAACCACATTTCCAGGGGATTTTGCATCAAATCACAAGTTACAAAAAAATAGGGCAAACTTTGAGTCGGTTGGCACTGTAAATAATTTCTTTTTTTTCTTGACGGTTGAAAACGGTTGCAAACAATGCTAACAGCGGCCGCCATCCATTATCTTTGAATTCCCCCAGCAGAGTTCCAATAACGCCAGTGAACTTGCTGCCATAGATGTATAAAGAGAACTGGATAAAGCTTTGGAGGCGGGACCACTTTATCCAGGGTTTTGGACCAATCGAGCGTTTGAGTTAAGCCCCGCCTCCAATCTGCCAGTCTTGTCTCAGTCAAATGAATAGATAGGGAAATAAAGCTGAATTCGTTTTAGCGCATTTTAAGACTTTTAGGCCCTGATGATTTAAATAAGGGCTATCCAGGTGTTCATACTGGGCAGTTGGTTTACCTTTATTTTCTTCCCGATGTCAATGTGAAAATATTTTTTGGGGCCAATTGACATAAAGGGCTGAAGATTAGGAAAATTTGTTTTAACATCCGACTCTCTTCCCAGGGGCTTGGCTGATTCCCACTGTGCTCAGGGCCTCTGGTATATCTGCCTGTAAGGATGCTAGATGCATGCTAACTGCTAAGTGTCCACATACGGCCTTTACAGCATTCACGCGATTGTAGATGTCAGCAACACAAAGTCAAGGCACAGTTCAGGATTTGTACGTATTGTTGATCCTGTGGTGTCCTGTAGCACTGCACTGTCTGGCTTTAGCCTGGCAGTGATGATGATAATGATGGGATGTAACACAGGATCACTTAATGATGCTGCACCGGATGTAGTGTTAACAGCATTCAGGTGAAGTGAGTGGTGAACATATATTGTTTCATGTAGTGTGGACTAAAATCATCTGCTCCTGTTGACTGACTTTTTTTTCTCATATTTCATTCTCAATAAAATGCTTTCAGATATATTTCTAATAATTGATTAACCCTTTGAATGTAGATTATTTTAAACCCTGTCTTTACTAAACGTAGTCATGATGGAACACTCAAACATTGGCATGACGTCATTTGGCAATATTCTCTAAATAAAAAACAAAGAAAGAAATGAAAACAAATTATACAAAAAGTTCGACAAACAGTAACTAAAAGATCTCCATTTGGCAATATAGAAAGGCTTTTTAAAAGTCTTTGACAAGTTTTGGTTTATATACAGATATGTGTGTCCCCTCCAAGGGCTCCCTTTTTCAATCCGAGCTGAATCACATAGAAAATGTGGAGGTGAAAATGTCTACATAGTAAAATAAAAGTGAGATTCGGAAATAAAAAGTAACAAACAAGGCGTTGTGTCCGCCAGAGCGGAAACAGGAAGTGTCTGTGGGGGGGGGGGGGGGGGGGGGGGAAGAGTCCCTGCCGAAACAGTCCGCACTGTGTGTCTCTCAGTTCATGAACTGTGTGTATCCCTCCGCTCCTGTGACGATCACGTCCATCCAGATCCTCATGGCCTCTGCAGCGGGGGCCACCATGTAGTAGAGTCGGTCGTGGGTCTTCACGCAGAAGGTCAGGGAGGGGTTCGGGCTCTGGAACAGGGAAAATTGAAATTAGACCTTCGCAGTTGTTCAGACTACTATTTTTTGTTATTCTGGACCCTAAAATCAATCGGGTATACGTCTAAATTACATGGATTGGATGAGTACTCGATTGTGATTGGTTCATTTGGAAGTTGAAAAAGAAGTCTGGTGTAACAAAACAAAAGCATTAAATACTTTTCCAATATTTGTGGAGAGAACAAAACTTTGGATTCATGATAGCGAGTGCAATATATGGAAAGAGGTTAAACGACTGGAAGACAGGAAAAAAATCTACAGAAGAAGACAAACAGGAAGTAAACTCCTACGGGAGGAAAGTGAATGAAATGAAAAGTATGACAGGCCCAAACTTGGATTATTTGTTGCTTAAAATTTTAACAAGAATTTCAGTATTGAATTCAAAGTACGAGCATTAATACAAGATAACTGGTCCTGTCAATCAGTTGTTGTCAGAAACCGAGTGGTCCAAGATATGATAATGTCAACAATCCATACAACAAGTTAACTTTTAAGGGTGTCTTCTGCATTAAACTGGTGTTTTTGGAGGCGAACCACCCATGCTACTGTACACTTGATTTATTCCTTACACACGTTCCGCTCCACTGCATCACTTTCTCTCTAAAGCGTCATCTTTGTGTCTGCTAAGTGCATCAGACTTTATATTTTCTCCTCTGTAATGTGACATTGGAAGTGACAAGTGTAATCAAAGTTGCAGAGTTGATCAGAGCCACACAGTGAGTCAGAGTGCGGAGCATCGCGACAGGCCATCAAACACACAAACACACACACACTGAAGATGAGGAGGCAGCAAAGCTTTATGTTGGAGATAAAAAATAAATGACAAGACGTGTGAGGCTCAAGTCAAGCAGCACTCAGCATGGATCATAAAGAACAGAAATATAGCCAAGAACGACACCTACGGCTCTACGGAACGCCAGAGACGATTAGATAAGTCAAAGGAAGAGAGAGCCCTAATGGTTCTGTCAAAACTAAATAAAGTAAACTAAAAATGATTGTTTTAGTCTTTATTAGTGTTCTCCTTTGCCTGATTTTCCAGCAATGTCTACCTCAAGCTGAAAATGCATTAACTATCTTTTTGTACGGAAGCCTTGAGAGGCAAATTAAAACAAATATTGTGTTGGATTATTTTCTAATTTTTCACATGGTAATTGCATAATGCTTCAACATTATCATATGTATGTTCATATCTATATATTTTTTATGACATGGCTTAATGAACACTTAAGGTTATTCATACCTGATAACACACCGCTGCTAAGCTAAATAATGACCGCCTCGCTGCACATTCCCATCCCTTACATACATACCTATATACACACATCTGTTCATACAATCACCGCATTCATACCTCCCCATATAGCAGCGTAGTTTGCGGATTTTCTTTGACATAGTGATCCATATTTTATACTTTATGTATATATTCTTTAATCTCTCAATCTCATAATTGCACTATTAAGTTTCTTGCACTATTTTATTACTTTGTCTGAGGAACATTGTATGTTGCACTGTTAGAGGACCCTGAGATTTAAGAGTAATTCTGAGACAGGAAACAGAAAAACTGTTTTTTTTTTGCCATGGTAATTTAAGTTGTTGTAATACTTATCTCAGAAAAAAGAGGCTAACAGTGTTTGTGTTTTGTTCTATGTGGGTTTTTTTCTTTTTGCACTTTAAACACAAGGTCCGCTGTGTAAACATGTTACATTGTTATTGCCAATGTTGGCTAAAACATATTTCAATCAGCACCAATCTAATATGTTAGTCCTATTTAGAAGATAGGGTAGTGCCCTCTTGTGGTCAAGATGAGTATCCCCCAAACAAACTAAACTTGCCTGCCTGTGTACCTGTTCCAATATGAAGATCATAAATGAATCTAAAATAATATATCTTTTTTTCTCACTCGCCCTTTAAGGCTTCCATACATCATCTATAACACTGGAATGGACAATGGGATCAAACAAACTCACACAAGAGTAAGGCTTGTGTTTGAGGTAACACAACACAAATCTGAACCATGCATCAACAGCCTTTGAGCTGATTTATTCTCTATTACAGTGTTTGGTTTGGACACACAGGGTTCAGTTTGGGGTAAAAGGGAGAGAACAGAAAGGCTCATACATACACTGGTCATATTCAAGTTGAAAAATCCCTTCTGTGACAGCAGCGGGCCAAAGCAAAAGCACAAACCGAGGAGAAGAGAAGCAAAAGCAGAATGTGCAGAGTTTTAAATGAAAGAGAGTGCATGAGGAAAACAAATAAAGTGTGAGATAAATGAGAAAGAAGCTGTCAGAGTGCACACACTACAAACCTTAGTGGCGCTGCGGAGGTGATCGTAGTAGACCTCTTCTATCGCCTGGAAGTAGATCACACCCTTCAGCTTGGTCTCATGTTTGTCTGTGGGCGGGAAAATAACATGGGTTTGGTCCAAGACTTAAACACATCGGCAGAGAAAGACTCCAGTTCTGTGTCACCTAGAATAACACCGTTAAAAAAGAAGGCGGAATCAAACTTTGATCATGACCAATTTATGTTTGCCGATGATGGATAGAAAATGACAAGCGCAGCACTTTTCCCCGTGTTTTCAAACCGATGGAGCTCTCATTGTATTTTCAGACTTGCCTGCATTCTTACGCTTCTCTGGTACATCATTGCAGTTTGTTTCATCAGCCACTGCAGAACTGCAGTGAGGAACCGGTGGGGAACTCAACAGCCGTCTCTACCTCCAGGCACAAACACTCCACAAGCCAACTTAAAGAGTAGTAGGTAGAAAACACGGCGCCTCATTTCGAGGAATAACAATTTCCTTTTAAGACGCAGCTATTATCTGTTAATGACCTCTTTAGCATTCAAACAGCCCTGCATTAGCATCTCATTTCGCTTGCATCTAAACTCCCAGTGTGCTCAGCGTGGATTAGCTCGTGACTTATGCTCGTCACCTCCCGTCGTTCAAGGTCAACAGACAAGGGCGAGCAGTGCATCTCAATCAGCCTCCTCAGAGAGCGCGGCGCTGCAAGCATTTTAACTCACGGCGGAGTAATCTCAGCACACCTCCTCACCCTGGCTCACTTTCAACAAGGTATGCTTTAAGCAGTTTGAAGCAGAACCTTGTGAGGACTTCAAAGGCCCGACTCGAACAAGAGTCCCAGAGCTCCGAGCCCGGCATCACATTACAGCCGCTGCATGTAGTGCCGCTCCAGCTCTGCCTGCCACTCTCACACTTCACATGTTAAATGGAGAAGGGTATTGCAGCTACTTTAACATTTTCAGACTTTATAAAGTCTTGCTTAGATATCATATTCCACAAGGGGCTCCGAGTCAATGTTAATCAATATTCATTGAAATTAAGAGAACATTTTCTTTCTTTGGAACAAGCTACTTCATCATTATTCAACAAATACAATACAAATCCTTACTACAGAAGAGAGGAAGAGATGCAGTGAAACAATAACACAGTGCCTTATCTTATGTTTTGGTTCATGTTTGGTTTTCATATATACACAAGACTAAAAAACTGCTTTTTCCACCAGGCTGTCAGGATTCTGAACCCTCTCCGCTCCCTCCCATGTGCCCCCCATGCCCCCATTGGACCTGGTTTATAACAGTTCCAAATATAAAAAAAGACATTTTGTACAACACTACTTTTATCCAAATACGGCAGTATATCAGTGTGTGTATATATATTATTGGTTATTATTTATTTATTTTTAGCCTCCTCTTTTTATTTATGAATATTTCATTTTTCAAATAAATATGGTTATATAACAATATCTATTTCCTTTTTATTCATGAAAATCCATCTTACAAATTAAGACATGAGAAAAGTGTGTGTATTACGCAATGTAAATGTATACAAAATAAAAGTTAATATATAAAATCAAATATGGCGGTGTCATGAACAGCAATGTGTTCCTGCTGAACAGACTGAAGCAGCCCCCTCATGGTTTAGGGGTAAAGGTGTTGAGCCTGTTTCAACCTGCTCCAAGAAGTCCAGAGTAATCGTCCTGGTACTGACCCTGTTTATCTGTGTTCCTCATCATTTCTTACCGACATAGTAGGAGAAGGTCCTCTTGAGGCGGTCGAAGACGAACCAGCGCTTCTTCCAGGACTTGATCTTTCCCCCCATCTTCACCAGATAGCCCTTACACATCTTCTCGGTGAGGATGACGTGGTAGCAGGTCTCCACGCTGTGGCCCGACGCCTCCACGTGAGAGCGCAGGTCGAACTCCTCCTTCCGGATGGGCAGGTAGCGCGTCATAGGACGGGCCTGAGGAGAGCAAAACACACAACAGTACTGACGGTTAGAGAATGTATTCAGAACGGTGCTGCTGGACTGTTAACCCCCCCCAAAAGATGGAGTACTAAAAAAAAATAAAAATGTAATTGCTATTTCTTATTAGTTTTTTAAAGCACTTTGAGCTAAAACTCTTGCAAATACAATTTAAACACTATTATAAAAAATATTATTATTACAAATACTATTTATAGTAGTTAAAAATGCAAAATTTTGATCAAATGTCAAATTGAATACTATAAATTATTACAACCAGAATCTGGAGTGAGCAGGAATCATTCTCCACTCAGACTGGGTCCCGTCTCCTTTCACTGACCTGAGAGAAGTTCTTGGCCCTCATCTTGACCTCCCGGTCCACCAGCTGCTGCCGGTGAAACGTCTCGTCCTGCAGCCTCTTTTCCGCATCCTCCCTCCTCCTCCTCTCCTCCTCCAGCATCTGACGGCGAGCCAGGCTCTCTCGTTCCTGCAGGACAGACAGAGAGCCAGAACTCAGCATACCTTCAAGTCTTTATGTACATTTCTCTGTGAGAGCTGCTCCACCTCACTGACTAAAGTGAAGGCGCTTTTGGCTATTTGGAGAAGTGATAACGAAAGTGTGGACAGGAACACACACTTGTTTATTTACATCATACATACATGCAGAGAGCTGAAGGCAACCGGGGGGGATAAATATAAATAAAAGTGTGTTCATGCACCAGTGTTTATAATACAGTCCTGAATTTGACTTTAAGAAACATGTTTTTGGCGTCAGAGACCGATGACGGCAGCAGCGCAGGATCCGTTGTCAGTGATCTCTTACAGCTCTGTAGGGAAGTTTGTTTGTTTGGAGTTTGAAGGGCTGCAGGGTGATGCATTAAATGTCCTGTTTTGTCAGTTAAAAAACAACGAATATTCACCTAAACATAATATTAAGGTGGGAAATCTCGATATAAGACAGACATATTTTTGCCTGACTTTTACTTTAACGATTAATCTATCAGCAAAATAGTTGGCAATTATATTTTGTTGATAGATCATTGATCAGTCGACAATAATTTGACTGGTGCACAGTATTATCTGACAGCACAGTAGTGTTTTAAAGGAGGACATATTTTACTAATTTCAGGGTCATATTTGTATGTTGTGTCTCTACTGGGACATGTCTCCATGTTTTGATGTTCAAAAAGCTCTTTATTTTTCAATTACTGCCTGTGCTGCACCAACTCTTTTCACCCTCTGTCTGAAACCAAACTCCAGTCTGCTCTGATTGGTTAGCTGGCCGGCTCTGTTGTGATTGGTCAACCAATTAGAGATGTCCCTCCCCTTACCCTATGTCACTAGGTTACAGAAGTAAACAAAGGAGTCCAATGGAAGCGTTTCAGGCAAAGTTCTCAAGGTAACTTTGGGATTTTAGCCTTTGCAGACCACTTACAGACACTACAACTTATATAACACACTACAGGAAAGGGGAAACCTCAAAGAGCATTAGGACCTCTCTAACTTGTCCCTGTTTTACCCTTACAATAAAGAGTTTGACTAATACTTATTTAAATGACAAATTACAGCACTGGAAAATTAACTATGGTGGATCAAAGAGATTTTTTGGGTGAAGCAAATCAAGGAACAATTAAAAGAGTATTTACACACACAGGACCATCAGAGTTGCTAAACAGCTAAAGTAAAATAAACTAAACCATCACAGATATTTCCTAAACCACTTTCTATGTAGTTATTATTTTAATTGTATAAGAGTTACTAATTATTTCTTATTCTCCTGTTAAATTCTTCATCAATTATTACCACAACTGTCATTACAATTGGTGTATTATTACTGTATGTATTTGTGGGTGACGTGGGAGGGATACACACTAAAGCTTTACAGTTATTATAGAACTGTGAATTAAACACATAGCTTTTTTTTGACAGGGCAACTATTGTAAAGGCTCATCATTTAAAATAAATGATACAAAATAAAAATATAATTAATTGTTTTTATGTCAGCTTCTTAGTTAGTTAATCCCTATAAGCGTACTGTATAATGATTTAATCTTATTCCTCAGATAAAAAGGAGGATATTATTCCGGCCGCTGTATTTTTTTTGGGAAAGCCACCGCAGGAAAGGACGGCTATGTGTGTGAGAAATGACCCGTCCGTCTACATAAGTTTTAAGGACTTAAAATAAAGACAAAGAAACAAAATGGTTTGTCCCATGTTGTCCTCCAGCCTCAGCAGTTCAGGCATACTTTGGAAAAAGGCCAAAGAACTTGACAAAATCAGTGTATTAAACATTCATAAAAAGGATACTGAGTTAAAGGCTGCTCAGTGACAGCTACAAGAAACAGCAGAAGTGTGGGAGAAGCTTCAGAGCAGAGAACAGATTTTATTTCAGTCTCCTCATCTTCTTCACGACAGAAAGAAAGGAAGATGTTTGAAACATGGAGGCCAATAAAAATGATTGGAAGCCTCGAGTTGCTAACCTGAAGCTTTTTTATGAACTCCTGATCAATGGGGAGATTTTGAAAGAAACACAGCTACAGCGCTCATCAATCACGCCGTATGGATTCTGAATAATCCATGACTCCTACAGTAACTCTATTATCCAGTCTTACCCGCGATTCAATAAGTCTGGCTTTCTCCAGCTGCGCCTCCTTCAGCATTTTCTCCATTTCCTCGATCTTCAGCGTGTCCACTCCTCCGAAGCTGAATCAAACGCAGCAACACAGTGTTAGCACACAACCTCCGCCTGATTTCAAAATCAATCTTTCATATCCTGATTTCTACATCTGACAGCTAAATCATTTCATATCAAATCAGTTTAGTATAAGTTGCGGTTCATACAACATCTGCAGGGCAATCTAGGCAGTATTTATGAGTTATTTCCGCACAATCCCCAGGTATCCCTTTCTTCAGTGTTTACGACGTGTGTAAAAGCTTCTAAAATTGCATTCGAAAAACAAGATTTCAATTTAAATCCCAGAGAACCACAAAGTGTGAATTTGTTGGATAAGATTTAATTTATCAGTCTTAGTCTTGCTTCCATAGTCATGGTTACATTTTAATCATAGTTGGTCCATTTCTGTCGACTTAAGTAAACTCAAAGTCTTGGCATTTTAATGTACTTCTAAAAAACCCTTATTATATAATTAGTTAAGTTAATAAAAACAGTTTGGGTTGATGGATTGTACTAATTATTTCAGTGAATCTAGTAAGCAAAAAAACTGTTTTCCAAAGCCCTGTTATCATTGTTATCTTAAACTTCAGGAATTTACCGGTACATTTATTGATAAAAGGTAAAAATGAATAAAAAATAAAAAATGAAATTTTCTTTAAAAAAATAATAATAACAAGTATTCTGGACGCCGGATAGCTCAGTGGTAAGAGATGGCATCCCGTATGTGTTCTCCGTTGTGCAGAATGCGAGTTCGTCTCCAGCTAGCAGAATTTTGCTAAACTAGATTTTAGTTTGTCCTTTTTAGTCAAGTGTTTCAAGATGTCGGTGCCGTCTTGTCATCGTCTCATCTTAAACTAATCTCCGCTGACATTCCCGTTCTGTTTCTATGGAGAGAGCGGTGTGGCCCGACTAGGTGGCAGCGCTACCCTCTGTGTCGCACATTTCTGAAAATTGTCGCCAAGCACTGCGCTCAAATTATTACAAATATTTCTACTCTGCTCTTGTTTACCACTGACATTTCAAAGCGCAACCAATCAGATGTAGGCTTTTTCTAGTGGCACAAGCTAGCAGAGGAGGGAACCATAGAAACTTAACTGGCTGTTTCAACACAAGACTCTGCGCCAAACCTCTCGGTGAGCGAAGAGAAGATATCATGTCAATGCAGCTTTAGTCTTCGAAAGAATAGTCATATTTTGTAATAGCTTTCAATTGGAGAGTATTCAAATGATCTCAGGGTTGTGAACACTGTTTGGTAAAGGAGATTATGAACTATACAAAAGAACCCAACACTTGCCAACCACCTGCGAAAGGAAAGAGAATCTGCCTCCGTACCTGGACATGTTGTCTGGCGAGCAGGCCGAGTTGTTACCGGTGGAGATGCTGGTGTCCATGCTGTCAGAGCTCTCCAGGCTCAGGGTGTCGTAAGGCTGCTCCCCAGCTGACGGGGGGTGGTGGTGCAGGATGGAGTGGTGAACCAGAGGGGGGGCGCCTCCGGAGCCAAGGCTGTACGACATGATGGGGGAGTATGAGGGTGACGAGGAGGACGAAGTCATGAGGTGGGACTGAGATCCGTGCAGCGCCTCCCACTGACACTGAGCCTCCACCGCCGCGCGCTGTTTGAGCTCCGCCAGGCGCCGCCGCTGCTCATCGATCACCTGCTGACCTGGAGGGGGTGAGGGTGCTGATCAGTGAAAGTTCTGATTTTAAACCCGGGGACGAAGACGGAACGACTACTAAAACTTTCAGCCCAAAAACACAACAAGTCAGCTAGGGTCCGTTTAGTCCCTGCAGATTCGGGGATTACTACAGCAACACCATCACCAGCAGCACCCAACAAACTGCATGACCAGACCACCACGCACCAACACAAGTATGACGGCCATTGTAAGTTAATTTTAATTTAATTGTTTTATAATTGTATTGTATAAAATCAACAAAATGATTTAAAATAAAAATAAAATATTCTTTGCCTTCATACTAAACAGTACCCCAATAGGTAGAGTAGGTGACCCATGGACTGTGGTTCAAATCCAGTCTATGGACTATTCGATATCGTCATCCACTGTAGAAATAATACACATCAATAATGGTGTGTTGGGTAGGATGAGTTTATTTGCAACCTTTCAAAGTAAAGCCATGTAGTTCCTTTAGAAAAAAAAAATTGCCTGTAAAATGACGACTTTAATCACAGTTCTTCTCAGATATAACCCTCGTTCCATTGCTTCTTAATTGTTTTGTTTTTTTACCTACAATGGCCCTAATGCACTGTCGTAAACAAGCTTGAGGATGACTGCAAGAAAGCCCATTAAGTCCCGTCACCATAAACTTCAGAATCCATCCAACTTCTCACATCTGAACTACATGCTGCTGTGCACCGTATAATACGCTCACACATCTGGAGAGAAGTGTCCAGGTCGATATCACAAGAAGGAGGAGCTCACTGAACGCTGAACATGCAAGATTTATTCTCCAGCAGCAGAAACATTCATAGAAGATTGATGGGAGACGAAAGCCCGCTTCGATGTAACAGACACCAAAAAAAGATGAAAAGAAATGTTCGCTGGGAAAGAGTTAATGACACACCAGAGATGGAGGAGAGAGGAGGATGAAGACGGGGTCTGAAATGAACAGCTGCTAAGTGTCAAGTTCTGGTAAATGTTACCTTTGATGGAGAAATCAATAAGAGTAACCTGCCAGACCGGCTTTACTTTCAGATTGGACTTTAATTTTTAAGGTACATACAGTCTTTGGTCTGTTTAAGCTGCTTCCTGATTGGCTGGCTGCTAGGCTGTCTGCAGTATAATTCTCTGCTGCTCTTCTGTCTGGTGGGTTAATTAGCCCCCTGGTAGCTTAAAAGGATAGTTCACATCGTTTGAAGTATGCTTTATAAGATCCATAATCAGTGTTACCTACAGTAGATGGCGGAGGGGGTGGTTTGTTTTGTTTGTTTTGCAAATATAAGTGACGATGGAAATTTAATTTCCAACACTTTTTTTATTGTATGACTTTCTGTGTTTCTTTAATTCATGTTTACCACAATCCTTTGAGAAAGACAGTCATTAAACGACTCTTAATCGACTTGCTCGGGTTGTTTGATAAATTGATCAGAAATATGTATTATTGATGGGTTTATTGGAGTCATGGAAAATAAGGACCCATGCTCCTTTTGTATCAAGCAGCTAAAAAGTTGTAGTGTGGCATGTTTGAGTTAATTTACATTACACTAAGTGTCAGTGATGTTGAAGCACAACTCATGTTCGGCAAGTCAGGTGGTTTGGGCGAGAGTGTAGATAACAGCTTCCCCGGCATAAAGGGCTGTCCGACTCCTAGAGTGGTATCATTTTCTGAATATAGATAACAGTTAAACTGATATTGATTTGATTTTTGGTGGGCCTTCCTTTTAGGTTAGTTCTGCTGCTACATCCATGAAAGAAGTGCTTGGCTTGGCTCCAATTCTGGTTCTCCTGTCATCTACTGAGCCAGGGTAATACACTGGCTATAGATAAGTCCCACAAACAAACCCCAACTGTCCCTTTAAACTCAACCTATCTTAATGGCTAAGTAAAGAACTAGGGAGCTCTTTGACTGAATACGTTTTTACATCTTTACAACTCTACTCTAGAGAAAGCAGTTCATTTCAGACCCTGTTTGGGACGTATGCGGAAATCCTGCAGAACAAAATAAGAAAAGCAGACAAAATGAGGACTCCTGGACGCAGTGATCCATCTACCTGCTGAGCTTCCATCTATGGAGATCTGTCTGGAGGTCAGGGGCTCTGTGGTGCATGAGTGCAGCAGTAGATAATCCACACACACGCACGCACACACACACACACACACACACACACACACACACACACACACACACACACACACACACACACACACACACACACACACACACACACACACACACACACACACACACACACACACACACACACACACACACATACACACACACACACTGTCACACAACCTACATGTATCTTGTGAATCCTAAGTGGGAAACACTGTCAGGACTGCTTTACCTTTCTGCTGCAGAGCCAGCTGCCTCTTGGTCTCGATGTCCTGCAGTGTGGCAGCCAGGTTCCTGGGCAGACTGCCGGTGCTGTTGGCCACCAGCAGGGGGCTCTGCAGGGTTGGAGGGAGCAGGTGGAATATGAAAATGTAATGCCATAAAAAAAGCATTAATTAATAAATAAATAAATAGGAGAGACATATTTGGGTTTATTAATTATCAAGGTTTAAGGGGAATTTTAGGTCTATTTTCATTTGGATTGAGTCATATCCCTTTAATAGTGTTACTGTACAGTTTTAAATGAAACAGTTAATGCTGTAGACATAAATAAATTAAATATGACAAGAATTAAAGTCAGAAACAAAATATAAAGAACAATAAATTCCATAAAATAGTACAATAAAAACACAAATTGAGATAGATTAAAATTAATAATAATATACGAGTGGTGAAAAAAACAATTTAAATATAGTATCAAATGTGAGTTACAAACAAATAAATGCATAAACCATGAGTAACTACAGTATAATACCAGTTGGGTCCTGTTTTTCCTCCTAGGTTGCTGTATAGATTAAAATATCTGAGTGCAGCCTCCAGTAAAACAGACTGAAGGATGAATTCAAAGCTTGATGACGGGAAGTCGCTGCTCACCTTGGAGCTGGAGTTGCGTCCCAGTGTTGCTGCTCCGTGCTGCAGAGGGGAGGCAGAGCCGGATTTGGGCTGATGCAGAGACAGACCTGGATCACTGTCCAGCTTAGAGCGGAACACCTGAGGGAGGAAGCACACAGAGCGTGAGAGAGCAAGTTTAGGAGGTGCTGATCAATACAACGCGAGGAATCCACTCCATGGATGACGGGCAAGCACCTGCTGGAAAACAGTGGTTGAAAAGCATGATCAGACAAAATGACGAGATGGACGGTGTTAAAATAAAATTAAAAAACAATAAATTAAGCTTCCATGAGCACAACACATTTCAGTCTTACTATAGATGAGATCAGTCTTGACTTTTTAGAAACTTAAACTGACTTCCTGTTAAACACCAAAGCAAACACTGATAATGTGTCACAACAACACCCATCATGCACCTGTGTATCCGAGTTTGTTTTCACTGGTCAGGATAAAAAGAAGACAGCCTTTCTATACTTCCCAAGGTTGTTTTATCATATCAAAGGTGAGGTGAACTGTATTTTTAATAGTTTTCAAAATGCCTGGAGGAGGACTTGCTTTTTCAGTGTGAAGCCTGGTCTCTGAAAATTGGCCTCTCATATATCAGAATTTTATTGGCAATAACATTTGGAGGCAGCCTGGAAGTAAATAGATCATAGAAGATGTTTCTGGACTCCGTTTCTGGTTTTGAAACTACATAGGACAGGTCCCATTCACGCTGTCCCTCCAATCACAGAGTGAATAACCATGATGGCCTTTCAAGCCACACTACATCCACAGAGATACTGTACGTCTGAAGAACGGCCCACTGAAATATGGAAAAGGACACAGAGGATGCAGGGGCAAACAAAGCAAAGGAAGAGGAGAGCTGGGTCCAGATTTATAGAGAAAAGGAGATATAAACCGTGTCCTCCTGATGGACACTGTAGGATCTGTCGCTAATGAAATGGACAAGCTAATAGCGTTAGCTGGGACTCAGATGGAATATCTTGAGTTAATTTAATGAGCTTTACGAAGAATTGGCTGAGCACCAGGATATATCTAACAACTGTGTTTCCGTCAATTGCTTCCGGCCAGTTCGGCTAACATTTCCTTGTAAGGCTTTCACACTGTTTGGGCCAACAGGACTTTCATCGAGAGCTTCCCCATGTCTTAACCATTAGCCTTAGTCTGAGTCTTTAAAGGGCCCTTTGATGTGGAGGATGTCCTGCCTTGTTCCTGTGCACAAGTACTGTATCCTAGTAGCTACAAGGACTTTTATTAAGCATATTTGACCTCTTTATCTATATAAATGTTTATTTATTTCATTATAATAAACTGTCACGAAACTTAACTTCCCTCCGGAATTAATACAATATTTTGACTCTGATTCTAATCAAAGTCAGTGGAAGTGTGAAAGATTCCCTCCCTCTTATGAAAGGGGGGGGGGGGGGGGGGGATGATGGGACCAACAACACAGTACTTGTTTTTGTTCCGTGGAAAAGTATGTTGATTTATTTTCATTTATGTCCATTCCTTCAATCACATGAGAAACATACTAGTAAAGAAAAATATATATTTTTCCATCTATAATCAGTATGTTTAGTAGGGTTTTTGTTTTATTTCAATTCAGAATTCAAACCATGTTTAAACGGCTACATCATCCAGCAGAATGCGTGCGTTCAGTGTAGCTGTATAGGAAAGTTGCCATATGACTTGAACCCAGCTTTACTTAAAACAGGTTGAAACTTTCCCTCCCTGGTTGAAGGGTGGCAGAGGAATACAAGCACAGACAAACAGCAGAAGAATGAAGGGAAAATGAGGGGAAAGAAGAGCGGCCCTGTACCTGCAGCACAGGCCTGCGTCCCGACAGAGACTTGGCTGGCAGAGGGGGGGGGCAGAGCAGAGGGGAGCCTGACATCAGCTCCTGGTACCACTGCTCTAAATCTAGCTTGGGTAGGTGAGGCCTGCTGCCCTCAGTGTGGTACTGCAGAGGAGCAGAGCGCGAGCGGAGAGGAAACAAAGAAGAAGAGAGATTAGAAAGCATTCACAGACAGCAGGAAGCTTGATACACCCTCAAAAGCTTTAATTAAATTATTCTTAAATATCTTCAGAGCGTTATTGTTGTCAGCAGCATTATGCTTCATACCCTCCGGCTGCATATCCCTGTTTAAAATATCTCTTTTGTAATGTCGCTGCTGCAATGACCCAGTTACTCACAGGGATATTTAAGTTTCCATCTCATTTTACTTTGCTTCCTCGGAGCCATATGCTGCAAATTACAATGAACAATATCTAAATGCATAAGAATAGACCTTTGTTTTCTAGTTGCCATTAATGCTGAGGTTGTTGTTTTTTCCTACAGTTACAAGAACAAACTGCTTTCCATTGTTCTGAGAATGTTAAATGGCTGAATGAGACACGCTGCACAGGGCTTCTATAGTGACAGAAGAAAGTCATAACTACACAAAATACCAGACTGACAAAAAACACAGTGTAAGACAAAAATAAAGAAGATGATATTAATAACTTAAGGATTGATTCATTATATATCAGGGGAAACTATATCTTCAGGCCAAATCATGGTGACTCTAAATGTGTAGCAAATCAATAAACATAGTAATTCTGAGCAGGTTTTAAGTATTTAGACGTTATTTTAATACTATAAATAAAGAATACTGTTGCATTGTACTTTCTTACGAAATGCACAAACAAAGTGGAGAATTATTACATCTAAAAAAACACTAACACACTATAGGAATATTATGTAGTATCAAAATGAGACTAAGATATATTGTTACTTATTAGTTAATTTTTCACCATATTTTGTTTATTTAAAAAATCTCTTATGGTTTATTATTCATGTTTCACAAAAAACTGGTTAATATGATTAAATATTACAAATAAACAAACCCAACACTTCTTGGTTAAACTGATGACAGCTGTTAAACAAAGGCAGCTAAAAAAGGAAGGAAGGAAGGAAGGAAGGAAGGAAGGAAGGAAGGAAGGAAGGAAGGAAGGAAGGAAGGAAGGAAGGAAGGAAGGAAGGAAGGAAGGAAGGAAGGCAGGCAGGCAGGCAGGCAGGCAGGCAGGCAGGCAGGCAGGAAGGAAGGAAGGAAGGAAGGAAGGAAGGAAGAATCGAAGAATCGAAGGAAGGAAAAAGGAAGGAAGGAAGGAAGGAACAAACAAACTAACTAACTAACTAACTAACTAACAAATGAAGGGGCCGAAGGGAAAAATAAACAAAGGAAGGAAGGAAGGACGAAAAGAAGAAAGGACGGAAGGAAGGACGGAAAGAAGGACACACCTCTACGGACAGAGAGAGGGAAGAGCCGTGAGGAGAGGGGAAGCAGGAGAAGACGGGGTCTACGAGTCCACACTGCAGGGGCTGGCGAAGCGGGGAGGTAGGGGACGACTCCACCTTTGGCATCCCATACATCTGACTCAACTGGCCCACTGTCACATACTCCTTACAGAGGCAACACACACACACACACACACACACACACACAGACACACACACACAGACACACACACAGGAGTGAAGACATACATGTCAGTGGGATAGGCAGCAGGAGGGAAATTCACGCAGTACCCATTTGAAGCCGACTGGCCTCTGATCATATCATTCAAATACAGCTGCCATCACGATGTGTGACTTCTTTGTGCTTTAAAACAGAATAAATTTGAGCGCAAAACTATGGATGCAGTAAAATAAATGTAGGAGTAAAATGGTAATAAAGGAATACAAATTTAGCAAATCCAAAAGTGTTTGCTGTTGATCTGAATCTTGATCCTGACACATGGATATGAATTCTGAAGTTCATGTGAAAATGGGTTTACACAGTACTTCTTACTTTACATCTTAAGAAAACTTTTGTTTGTTTATTAGCAATTAAATATCTAAGAAGAAAGTGATGTTCTTGGAAGAAAAGAATGATAAGCAGGATGGGGAGGTATTTATTTTAAAATATGTAAACCTCTATGGGAGTTTCTTGGACTTACTTAATTAAAAAAAAAAGTATTTCTTTTTTAAATGTGATCTCATGTCTAAGATCCCATTTTGGCAATTACAAATATAATTACAAATGTAATAACAAATATATTTTATTTTTAATTTAATTATTATTTTGTCCATTCGAATGTGTGAACATATTGTTTTGAAATTGCAGTTAGTTATACAACACAATAATAGCAGCTTTTGGTTGGTAAGCAACCTTTATTCACCCTTCCAGCTGTGATTAAACCTCTTGTATTTCTGACATGAAGCAGTGTGTACTGGCAGTGAGCGGCGCCCTGCAGCTACAGAGGGAGTGAGTACACCATGCTTCAACATGTAGCAGAAAACCAGCAGCTGAATCAACAACAAACCAGCAGAGGGAGCAACATGACATGGGAATGACAGGATGGACAGAGGAAGGAAGGAATCAGGAGGACAGACAGGAAGTGATGGTACCTCGCGGGGGCCAGCTAACTCAGCAAGCGAGCGGCCGCGAGGGGGGGGCGTGCTGCCTTCAGGGCTGCCGTAAAGCTTATGGACATCTGACAGCTTCAGGTACTCCTGAATACCCACATCAAACAGCGGTCAGACAGGACGAGAAGCCATGAGGACAACACTGCAGCTCACTGCTTATTTACAGCATATGAACACACACACACACACACACACACACACACACACACACACACACACACACACACACACACACACACACACACACACACACACACACACACACACACACACACACACACACACACACACACACACACACACACACACACACACACAGCAACACAAAGTGCTCCTCACATAAGACCTCACACTAGAGTTTGCTGTGACAGCCACCAGGGATGCAGTGTTAATAAGAATATGTCCAAATCGTGACCTCCAGTCATCATCGTTTATACAGTATATAAATAGGGCTGCACCGAATAGTTTGAAGCATCAGCCATACCATTATAAATATTCTAAACCGAACAAGTGTTGGTATTTGTGCACGGTTACTCCTCGGGCTCCAACAATTATTTAGAGTGTTTTTACTGATTCCTGCTCTTCACTAACTTCATGTTGCAGTTTTTATTTCTAGTTCCCATGTGACAGAAAAATATTCCGGCTAATTCCAAAATGGACGTGTAAGTCTTTGTGTTGTAACATTATATATCATCTTGAGTGCATTGTTATAAATACTGAATTTCGTTGCACATTGTTCATACAAGTTAAGCCCCTGAACATCACATCGTAGTCCTGAGAGTTACTGTATGGAAGGGTTTATCTTGCTGGACAACTGAGATATGATTGATTCTGACTGACGAGATCCTGCAATTTAAACCTTGAAGAAATCACACCTCTTGACTGCCTGGTGTTGGTAAAACCATACATTCCAGCAGGTGCACTTTGCTTGGTGTTAGCTAATCAGCTTGCCAGTTACAGCTCAAAAACACGGCAGTTTGCTATCCTGGCTCCTAAATGGTGGCATATCTTCTGTCGCAAAGTGAAAACTCATCTGATTCGACTGTACATTAAAAAAATAAAAGCACTCTAAAGAGTCAGCTTAGGCCTTGTCACTAATTCACCAGCTCTTACAATGGTATGACTTGCTGAAGAGAATTTATCTGCCCTTTCCTTGATGTTCGGAGTTTGAATCTCTATGTTATTTGCACTTATTGTAAGTCGCTTTGGATAGAAGCCTTAGCCAAATTAAATCTAATGATTTCCAATAAAGAGTGTGGAAAGTACCAAAAAATAGGTTCCAAAAGGAATATAGGTATCCATCTCCAAGATTCACGGCATGTTTTATTAAAGGAAATATTCTAATCTATATGTATTGTCTTTGAGGGTTTCAAAAACAACATTGTCGATGCAGTTAAAAAACGGTTCGCCCTTCTGCTAGACAAAGCCTCTAATCCAATCTCACTGAAGAAGCTAGATATGTTTTTTCAGGGTGATGACATCTTAAAATACGATGGAAGAGACTTTCAAAGCTTATTTGAAAACTTAAATAGAAGTGATATATAAACAACATTCAGTACAGCCCTATGTATAACCTCTATGAGATATAAGTGTTTGGTTCTGTTCGATAAAGGTTATCTGTGTGCTCATTGAAGTGTCAAAATCATGGGATTTGACGCTTCTTCTACTACACCCCTGGGCTCGAAACAGACCAAACCAATCTTAAACTGAAAGCCGCTGCTCTCAAAACAAGCGACTCGAGTGAAAACGAGTGCAATTACAATGGAAGTGTGACCACGACACTAACAGCAGAGGGGAAAGCGGGGGGGGGGGGGGCTTCATGCAGCGGTCATTAGTCTGGTTACCTCTGTAGGGCTGCTGGGGTACAACTGACAGAGAGGGGAGGGATGTAAGTAGGAAGCAGAGGCTCGACACAGGGAATGCTGGGAGGAGTGGACATCCCCCGACAACAGGTCTGCCTCGCTGATATGGAGCGCATCCTGTTTCAACAATTCGGGAATAAGCCTTTAGTCCCTCCAGAAAACTGATGCGACACAACTTCTGCTCGCCAAAATAAAACAAGGAATGTGTGAATCAGGTTCTGTGGATTGCCCTTCCTCTGTTAAAGGGTAACGTCTGTATTTTTTTCAGCCTATTTATCTTCAACTGTGCGGGGAAACTCTCCACATTTTTTTTAGTAGTATTCGATGACTTTCAATTTCAACGTCACGAATGAAACTTAGGGGGCTAAAACCACTTAATACTGCCTTATTTATAAGCCTGGAACCTGCTGTTACAGGTTTCTACTTTCACATTAAACAAAAGTGTGGCCCAAATTTGTTAATTTATTTGAAAGAGGATATATTCTGTTACTTTTTAGGGTCATACAGTATGTGTATTTTGTGCCTCTACTCTGACATGTTCACATGCTTTAATGTTCAAAAAGCTCTTTATTTTTCTCATACTGCCTGTTCTGCAGCACCTCTTTTCACCCTATGTCTGAAACCAGAGCCCAGTCTGCTCTGATTGGTTAGCTGGCCGGCTCTGTTGTGATGTGTCAAACGCTAAGATAAGACAAGATAATATAATATATACTTTATTATTTGTTCTGTTGTAAGCATGTAAAACTAAGACATGGCCCGGCCGGGAGTGTGTGGGAGAGAAACGTTGGGATTTTAGCCTTTGCAAACCATTTACATGCACCAAAACCTATATAACGCATGACAGGAAAAAGGAAAACCCCAAAAAGCAAAAAAGGGCCCCTCTAAGCTCATTAATAGGGTCCAGGTAAATAATAAAAAACACAGAAGTTACCCTTTAAATCATTAGTATGATTGTTAATGTAGTGACCATTCAATGAGGGGTTTGCTCCACACACTAATCATCAGCAAATAATCCTGACATCAGTCCGATCACACCATTACAACACTCAGATGCAAAAGATTCCAATTCACTGCAAGTTCAAGGGGTCAATGGGGGTGAGGATGGAATCATGAAAACTCCTTTCTGTTTTCAGGCCAGGAGCACAGAGTGTGAGTGTTTGATGGTGGTTACCTCTCTCATGGCAGTGGAGGACTTGGGGAAGCTCTTTCCTCCTGTCAGGCTGTTGTATCTCTTCTCCAGGGCGGACAGCCTCTCCTTCTCCTGCAGCAGAAAGACCCATGTTAGGCACACATATCAGAATTATAAAGATAAAACACAGGCATTTATCTGAACCTTGAAAAAAAAACATTCCATGTGCTCATAATGTTAGTTTTATTTTGCACCTTTTGGAGCATTTGCAGTGTGAGGGTCCGGTCTTTGGCCAACCGCTCGCACTCCTGAGACGCCTGCTGGCCGAGCTGGTTGGCCTGGCTCTCCAGAGCTGACACCTTCTCCTGGAGGAGGCGGAGAGAAAGAAATCTTTAACGCAAGCTGATCTGTGACAGTGTGGCAGGACAGGAACTATGAATGCATGACTACAATGAGTCTGACTTTAAGACCTCTGTGTGGAAGCGCCAGATGTCTTTGGTGGAATTTATAATAGTATTGTTCACAAGAAATACTGAAGACAAACAACAAGCTGTCTCCAGATGTTGCGGCTGCATGGTGAGAGTGGACACTGAATTACTTTTACACAGGATTTTAGATAAAACACTTTTTTTTGTTTAAAGCTTCATAATTCAAAATGATTTTAAATAAAATATAATTCACATTTTTTACCAAATATATTATATAATATAAGAAATGTAAATATATAATTATGAAAACATACAAAAATATGTATATTAATAAAATAAATGTATCATCTTCAAATAATCCACATTTTTATTAGGCATGTGTGCATGAAGAGGGAAATAACTAAGACCACAGGAGCGTAAAAATATAGGATAAATAGAATTATTCCAAGGGACAGACATGAGGGGGGTCCCAGTATGTATGCTACTGTATATCATGTCATCTTAGCAGCCCGCTTTCCAAATAAATGAACCAAAAAATTAACCCCACAGAACTTCAGTGATTGAACAAATTTAACTAAATGGAGGTCAAACCATAATTTAATTCTTAACACTTTTGGTACAAGAATGCAGAAACATTTGCCATTGTTTGCTTCAATCCCTACACCAAAACCCATACAGTACGAAGCATTATATAGCGTGGTTCTAAAGCCTGTCGGGTGTTTCCTCACCTTCCTCTTGGCCACACTGCGATGGTACTCGGCTCTCTCCTGCAGCAGCTGCTGACTCATGGTTTCTCTTTCCTCCTCCAGGCTGCTTTCTCTCTCCAGCTGCTGAAACTCTAAGTCCTCAAACTTTTTGGTTCCCGTTTCCAACGCATCTCCGTCCTGATGGAGGCCCAGGCACAACAACAGTGGTTACATCATCATCATCATTACAGAGAAACTCATTCTCTGTAAATCACTGCTCATTTTAAAAGCCATCCACTATGATCACAGCTTAGTTGCTTAAAGAAAAGCATACTTCGACTTTTTTCACTTAAAATAGTTCCTACGGAAGTTCTGAGAAGCAAATAGGGAATAAATAATTCTGGTGATTATTGTTTTGTCTCCCATTAAACATTTGCCAGGATAACATGTTTAACATTTACATTTTTTTAAAGAGAACTAAGTTTCTTTATTTATAGTTTTAATTTCTTTATGCCTCTTGTGGCCAAACCAAGTATTACAACAATACATGACTTGCCAAACCACTGTTTCCCACCCGTTTTTAAGTCACAAATCCAGAAGAGAAAGAAATGAAGGCTCACCAGTTTTTATTTCTATCTTGCCTCTCAGGAATTACGTTACTTTTGCAGAATAGCTGAAGCTCTTTTTGGGTAACACTACACGCACCGTGCTTAGTCAAGCAGACAGCCATGAAGAACATGCTTCTACTGCAGCAGCCACTTGTGTGTGTGGTTACTACACGTACTGTAATACACATTTCTCACTGGAACCCTTGTGGTTAGGTTATTTAACACTTTTTAACTGCTGTAGAATAAAACAAATATACTTATAAATATTTATCGACAAGTTTATGTTCAGATGCTGTTTCAATTTAGCACCTAAGATTGAAAAGTAGTTGCATACTGGGCCGGAAAGCTACAAAGGAATTTAAATGTGATATTTCAGACTAAGAGGAGAAAATAACTCAGAATTTCTGAGACTAAAGTTGTACGTTTATCAGGAAAAACTCACAGTTTTAAAAAGGGAGACAATATCTTAGAGATGACAAACATATGTAGAAAAAACTTGATGGAGAGTAATAACGTGTTTTGTTCTCTCAAATGTGTTTGATATTTCCCCCAATGCATCCCCCAGGCTGAGCAGTGATGCCCGAATCATATCACAATGTCACAATACTCTCCATGGATCCCCCAAAAATGGCTTCTAAAATGTATTTCCCAATTGATAACAACAGTAAACATTGAAATGCATTCTTGTAAATATTCAACTTAAATCTCAGAAATTCTGTCCTGTTTATTGTAAAGAACTGCAATCAGGACTGTCAAACCCTTTTCCCCAAAACCAAATAAGCAAAACTGCAAAAATGCAGTCTAAAATGAATAAATATCAACTGGTAGAAAAGGTTCATCACTTTTTTTAAACAGCAGCATTCATTGACTTTAGAGAGTCACAGGATGAGAGCGAGGGGAGACACAGAATGGATCTAGTCAGGGCCTATGTTAATCGATTAGTCAGCAGTTATACAAATAATGCGAGCCATGACAAATCACAGAGAGGGGGGGGGGGGGGGGGTGCAGATCAGATTCACACATGCGGTGCAGCACGACTCTATCACATGATGCACATTTTACCAAAATCCATCACCAGCATCTGAGGGGCCCAGGAACCATTAGTTGGCTCCTGTGGACCTGAGGGTTTCAGTAGCATAGAGGTGTGGTGCGGAGGAGGGGACATTCCTGTAGCCCATGGCAACTGCACGTCTGTAAGGGCGCACAGAGTGTGTGTGTATATGTGTGTGTGTGTGTGTGTGTGTGTGTGTGTGTGTGTGTGTGTGTGTGTGTGGTAAACCATATGTAGTGGGCCCCTGCGAAGGGTTAAAGGTCCCTGTAGCACTATGTTTGAGGGCATGTGCTGAGGCCTGGCACATACATGCTGCTCTGAGGCAGAGATACTCGAGAACACAAGCAGGGAGATTAAGTGGGGCTTCAGGCTAAAGTTAGCATGATCGTAATGCCTTCATTCTATGTCATTTAGGCTGATGATGTGATTTAAAAAAAATGAGGGCTGTCAATCTGTATTTTTTTTTAAGATTTTGTCGAGGCAGGTAAAAAAGTGCAGAGCAGACAGACAGAAGTGACACCCGGCAAATTGTCCCAGGTCTGATTCAAACATGAGCACTGGATCGGGCCAGTTCTACCAAGTTAGCAATACGGCACCCTATTAGTAAAAAAATATTTAATCACAATTAATTGCATGACTGTCCATAGTTAACTCGGCATTAGCCCTAAAAAATTAACATTAACTTTCTAGATAAGTCTGCTTTTCGATTATCTTCCCACAATGAAAGAGCTATGCATCAACCAACGAAGTTAAGTTTACCAATGTCTAAAATATAAACTTTGTTCTCAATATTTACGGTTCTTGTATCTTTGTGTCAGTCGGCGTCTGCCTGCCTGTCTGCCTGCCTACTACTAGTATTTCAAATAATACACCACCACAAAGAGTGGTGCAGGAATGAGTCCTAAAATCTGGAAATTACTAAGCCTTATTTTACCAGTTCCGGTTCTCTCATCCCTAAGTCAATGGTTTCGTAAACACGTTGCAACCGTGATGTAGCTTTTACCTCTGGCGATTGCATTTACACTTAAAAAATCTTAAGGTGGTGTTAGTATGTGGAGGTTATCCTGCTCCATAGTGTCTAAGTATAAAGAACGTGTGTTTGCCACAGATCTTTTTTTTTGCAACATTCCTAGGGCAGATGGGGAAATCCCATTGCTATTTGTGGAGTGAGTCCTTTTCAATGCTTCCTTTTCATAGGTTAACATTAAAAAATAAGTATAAATACCTTGTAAATTCCACTTCAATAATTCCAAATCAACCGTTTAATACCAATAATTGTTTCTGTTAGCCAGGCCAAACCACTTGCCGCTTAGTAGAAGCCAACACTGCTAGAACGACCTTTATGGTACTCACTAACTGTTGTGGGAGGGATGGTGTCTGTGCTGATTTATTAGGTACGTAGTTTGTGTGGGGGTGGTCTAGGTGCTTCTGTTGTACTGGTGACCCACCCTTTTTAGCTGTTCCTGCAACTGTTCCCTCAGGGACTCGGGACAGTTATGAAGCTGGTTCTCCAACTCAGCGTAGCCCTCCTGGAGGCTCTGCAGGGCCCGGCGCTCGGCCTCAACATTAGCCCTCTCCTAGAAAGACACAACACACACCCACACACAGGATGGATGGACAGGGGGGAGAGAAAGAGAGAGACACTGCTCAAAAATCACGCCATGCAAATAAAAAAGCTGTAGGGTGTTAGCAAGCAGACTTGTCTGGACAGATTTTAAGGACTTGGCAGGGCGCAGGAAGTAAGTGCTGGTCTGTCAGGATGTAAGCAGTCTGGGGTCCACAAATGGTATTTGGTCTTCAAATAGTCAGAACAGATCATTCCAACTCTCAAACGTGTTCAAATACAATTCAATTATTACAAACATTTTTCGTACATAGCTTGACTTGGCTTGAAGTGTCTCCTGTCACTGTGAGATTTATCGGCTGTGGATGCCCTGAAAATAACATAATGTATATATTCTCTAACAATTATAACATAAATAGGTTGCGAGAAAATTGGTCTATAATTTACTTGACATTTATTGGCACCAGAACAGTTTTTAAATCATGTGATAAACCATGCAATGTCTGAAAGTCTAAGCAGTTAAAGCACAGAGACATTATGTCTCTTCGGTGCTAAATATATGGAAGCCCTGAGAGGCAAAAGACAAGAAAAAAATTCTGATGATCCATTTTTGAAGTCTGATGTATACACTACTCTCCTGTGTTTATGACAGCTGAAAATAAGGATGGTCATAAGTTACCATTTTTTCATCAGGTCATATATTTGTTTTGCTATGATATTTATGTAATCAAGTGTGTTGTCGTTGTAATACTCGTGTTGGCCACAAAAAGCTGAAGAAGAAGGAATCTTTAATAGTTCCACAGAGGGGAACTTCACATTCTGCATTTGACCTATCCCTTGTATTAGGAGCGCTGGGCTGCCATTATGCACGGCGCCCGGGGAGCAGAGTAGGGAACGGTGCCTTGCTCAGGGACACCTCGGTGGCACTTCAGGGACTCGAAAAGACCAAGTGCCACCACCGCCCTAAAGTTCACACTACCATTTTCAAAATAGCACTATAGTATTTATTATTTTTTGTTCCAGGAAAGTTTTATTTCCTCCATGCACAAAATCAAGGTATATGTATTGTGAGTTAGCGTGTTACATTAAATTACTAGCAAAAGAAAATACATTTCACTAATGGAAACAGGTTATTTTTTAAGAAACCTCAGGCATGTATACACAGGAGAATAAACAACGTAGTCTCTACTCAGAAAATGGATCACATGTTTTTTTTCTCATGGCTTCCATATGTTTCAGTTTCGCGCTCTGGGATACCATCTTCATATTGATGTATTGTAAGTAAGAAGGTCTAGCAGGACTGACAAGAGTTCCATCTTCAGAGATGAGGGTTAACTCAAGTGAAGCTTTCAGCAGTTCTAAGCAACACTTTTTTTTTTTGTTCCACAATAGCAAAAATATTATTATCAATAATAAAATAGGCAGCATTTTGACAAGTCGAATCAAATGTAGATACAAATTTCCCACAGAATATATCTTGTCATCTTAGAAATGAACAAATCTTAACATACCCGAAGCACAAAATCACAATGTAGAAAAACAACATTTCACCTCTTTTGAACTCTATCTGACCTTCAACGGGATTTTTGGGCAACAAACGAAAATCTTAGTTTTTTAAAAAGTTTAAAACAACAATTTCTATCTTGCTAGAGTTAAATGTGGTGGGTTGCATGTAAACAGAAGAGGAACCCCTCCTAAAACCACTGAAGAGAACATGCTAGTAGTTTAATCTGTCTACTACTGAAACACTTTACTCAAAGTGTCTTTCAGAATCCGTGCACTACAGAGCCCAGCAGCCTTTAGAGGGCAGGTTTCCTGACCAACAGAGTCTGTCATGCAGACATGGAGGAAACAGGTGAGCACAGTGTGTGAGAGTAACTGTGAGTGATTAAGCAGCAGAGTGAGGATTAGGGGTTATTGGAGGTCAGTTAGTTAGCGGAGTCCAGCTAAGGAGATGTAAGATGACCTGAGGGCAAACCTTTAGGGTGAAAAAACATGCAAGAAAAATCCCCAAAAGGTAAATCCAATCCTTTTTTCAGCCCTTTCTAAGGTGGAGTTGACTGTACCAAGCATTCCTGAGGGGAAGAATTGAATAGATCACCCCAGACAGGAATTCTAACTAGTGTAGGACAACAGTGACAAACCAGTAGAGTTCAGAGAAGTTAAGGAGACTGTAGGAGCACATTTTTGTAGCCCTATTTGAATCATGAGCACTGGAAAGTAATTGGCAGAATCCAGCATTTAAAATGTGAGCCGTGTATCCACTGCTCTCCGTACCTTGTCTTTCTCCCTCTGGATGGCGCTCTCCAGCTCGTCCAGCTTGCGCTGCAGCTGCGTGATGACGTCTGTTTCGGCCTCCATCTGGTCGAGCTCCGCCTGTCTCTCGCCCTGCAGCAGGGCCCGCTCCATCTCCGCCTTGAGGAGGGGACAACATAAACTCAGTGTTACCAGTGAGCGGTGAGTAAAAGGACTGTTCTGAACCTTGTGACTAAAATATTATGATATTACCTGATCAATACTAAAGAATAAATGTGAGCGCAGCGTAAGTGTTTGAGCTGATAGGGGTGGAGCTGTTACAAACTACTTTATAGAAAGATCTGGGACACAAATCTGTTTTCATATTTTGGCAAGTATTGGATCATTTCAACATCACAATTAAAGCATGTGACAAGTTTAAAGGTAAAATAATCTCTACTTGGTGGAGTTGTTTACAATGTATAGACCTCTGAAATGGGCCCCCAAACATAAATTGTTTTTTCGGGCAGCCAGGGCCTTTAATGAAGAGACACGGTTAAAGGGGGCGACATCAGGGATGACTCGCAGTAGAATGATCCAAGGCAGGGTACTCCGCACACTGAACCTCAGTTTACAGGTAGCCAAATTTACCAATTGATCTATACGGGGGCCCAATTGTTTCAAATCTTTATCTGTAAAGAAAAATAGCTGCCAAATATGGAATCATCCTGAGCTTCAGCGTTAGGCCCCTAGTGAGTAACTGAGGCACAGTGTAATGATGCTGTGGAAACATTCTCTTCTATACTGTAGTCGGGTAGGGTTCAGACTGAAATTAACAACAATCTGTTTCAGCCCGCTGTTGTACCTCTTGTTTGGACTCCTGGACTTGTTGCTCCAGCTCCGTAAACCGGCCTTTGAGCTCATCGATCCGAGAAAGAACTCGAACCCTCTCATCTTCAAGGTAACCGAGCTCCAGACGACCCGAACCCGACGAGTCCTCGTGCTGCAGGGACAGAGAACAGTGCCATTTAGAGAAATGAAGGGAAGCTATTAGAGGATAAGTTATAGCCAATTCAAACCAGATAATGCCACATTACAGCAAAGTGCATTGCCAAATAAAATGGCATTCATTAAAAGCCTTACTCGTCACAACAAACACAGCAAGAGAGAAAAAGACATAATGCGATAGATCTGAGAGGTTCATGCAGGAGGCACCGTAATGACAGGCTACTAATTACTTAAGATGTCTTTAAGACCGTCTCAAACAGTCTCAAAAGCAAATAAATAGGAATAAGATAGAGATTAAGTAGCTGACTTTAGTTGTGTATCACTGATGTATTCTTTTGAAATATTTTCCATAGAGTAAAGTACTGTTCAATCAGTCACCTTAATGTTTTAGCCAACATTTTTAGGTTATGTAAAGCCAATATAAACGTATAACCTTTAGTTATTGGCTGATATTGTTTGAACACATGGTAAGAATAGCACGAAAAAAAAGGCGTTAATGATGAAGGCGTTTCTTTGTGCTTTACAATAAGAAAACTATGACTTCCTGAATTTGGATGGATTATTTTTAGAAAGCTACATAAATCACCAACTGCTCACTGTAAAAATGGGGATAGCTAAACATTACATTTGTTTAGCTATCCCCATTTATAAAACACAATAGACAGAAAATATACAAAGGAACATTTTTACTTCTTGTGTTTGTATGAATATTTTTAGTTATTTTATCTTTTATTGGATATTTTACTTTTCTTATGTTTCTATAAAGATCTTCATTGAATTTTATTTTAGTTTTTTTATTGGAATTTCTTATCTAACTTTTTTTTACATTAAAAAAATGATTTCATTCTAAAATGGAGCCGTAACAAAATCGATTTCCCCCCAGGATAAAAACAAGTATTATGATTATTATTAAACCTACATATATTCAGATGCATTGGCTTAAATGACTTATGTACACTCTGTTAAATGTAATCGTTCTTTTTCCTCTTTTTGAAGCATTCACTTTAAGCACCACTGATGAAGCAAAGCCAGGCACATTATTAGCACATGCTGGTTCCACAGCGGCATGCAGAGAGCGTCTTATGAAGGAGCGTCCCCTCTGACCTGTCGGTCCCCATTGTGCAGTGCTGCGCTGAGAGCAGGAGACGTCCTCACCTCCTGATGCGTGCTCTCTGTGCTGCTGCACTCCTCCTTCAGGTTCTCCTCGTCGCTCTCCCTCTGTCTCTGCAGCATGCGCAGCGTGGCCGGGGACGGCGTCCCTCCGAGGAGGTTCTCCTGGGACAGCATCCGCCCAGAGCAGTCCATCAGCGCCCCGGGGAAACTCGTCCTCCCCAGGCCCGGCGGATCCAGCTCGCTGCTCTCTCCTTTGTTGTACTCGGCGCAGAGGTTCAGGATGGTCTCCAGTCGCTGTCTCTCCTGTGACAAAAAAATATACACTCGATTAAAAAGGGACTTCAGTTAAGGGTTTTCACAAATATCAGCAACAGATTGGTTCAGAAGAAACATTGTCACTTACTTTAAAGAGGACTTATTCTGCTTTTTGGGTTGTGCTTTTTTATGTAGTCTGTATGTTTGTATGCATGTAAATGGAATACAAAAGGCTTGAATCCCAAAGTTCCCTCCAGAGAGACTTTTTCTCCCACACACTCCCCTTCCTGCCTGAAACACCTATTTTGGACTCCTTTTCTACTTCCAAAACACAGTGACATCACTATGTAACACTAGCACTCCTATAAGCTAGAGCTCAGACACATTGCACTGAAAAATGCCAATGGGGAGCTGATTTATGACTCGCTGTACTCATTTCTTTAATAAAAGGAGTTATATTAGCTTTTATATCTTAACACACTGATATTAATGTTAGCAAAGATACATTCGATAACATCTGGCTGTGGCTGGGAATAGAGTATGTCCCTTCGTTTTCATTTCCTGTGGGTGTGCAGGGTGGCAGGGCAGAGCCGCTGATGACAATCTGAAGACGACTCGACAGGGGAGGAGAAAGAAGGCCTGATGCCAATAGAAACATGTTTTATTCTTAATATATTCTGGCAGGTGAAACCCTTTTTATCCCAGGTCACTTTTATATGTTACTTTTTTTAATCTGTGGAAACACAATAATGTCAGTATACAATAAAACCAGTGATTCAACAGGATAAAAACAGTAAAATATGCCACCAAGTCTCTTTATAGCAGACATGAAGTTTGTCATGACTTCTCTCCCCCCTGAAACAACACAGCAGCCCACAGTCCTCCCCCCGGACCCTGAACGGGAGTCAGATATGTGTCTGGTTGTCCAGCTGTCACTATGAGGGGTCAGCCCACCTATGGGGGGCCAACAGGCCGGACTGTTCATGTCAGCTGCTGTCTGCTGCTGTAGCCCTGTGCTGCAGACACAGCGTCTGTCAGGTCTGAACAGCACTGAAGAGCCTCAAAGGCACAGGATCGCTATATGTTATATAAAGTAAAGAAAGTGGAGGAAATGAACTTAAGTCAGGTCCTTTACCTACCTTTTAGGTAATGGCAATGTCTTGCTTGTTGATGTGGTTTTTCACCCATATACTGAGGAAGACTTATTCAATAACAGCTAGTGAGCGGACCATGCGTTAACACTTTACATGTCCACTTTTTAGAGCCGTATGTAGATGGAAACCAATTTTGAAAATACCACATTTTTATATTTAAGTGTTAAAGATGTGGAGTGTTATTCTTTAACTTCTATCCCAAAACATAAGATTTCATGAATTTCAACATCAGATTCTGCATTTGTTTTTGGTCACTTTAACCCCACGTGGCAATTATCAGATTCTATTGCTGTAGTGTGACTACAGAGGAAGTTAAAAAGAAAAACTATGAAGTAAGTCATCTTATATTGTCAGGTACACATCATTATTTATCTAAAGTTAGCTAACTTTGGATGTTAGCTTAAAAGATATCGCTGAGCAACAGATTATTTTATTTTGTCTGAGCTGCATTTAAAAGTGCTATTTCCTCTTTTAAAATGTATTGAGTCTAAGATTGATGTTTTAATGAAGAATGCCAGACATTTCTAATTTTAAAAATATAAAGTAACCGTTTGATATTATGTCAAAGAAGTCTACGAATTGTGTCACAGAGAGTGAGTATGATGAAATTTGAACCAAAAATATAATTGATCTTGTTTTAAAAGGGGGTTTGGAGCAGAGGAAGCACTGTTCTACTTTGTGCTCTTGAGCTCCAGTTCAGACCCAATCTGTTTCCTGCCGCGTAGGAACACTTGGCAGCAAAATAAATGCCCTGGTGTATCTTGTCCCTGCAGGAGCAGAGCCTCCCACTGTGGGAGCATCTGCATGATTAGGAGCTACAGCCCCACCATTAGCTGCAACCTGTAATCTGTTAGCTTTTAACTGAGTGGGCGGGAGTAAAAGACCCCTTTCGGCTGTGTAACAGTGCTGTACATTTTCAACAGAAAAGAGTCAAACTTCAAACATCTTCTGGCAGGTCTACAACTACTCATGAGTCCTCCTACTCAAGATCTGCTTGAACCTACAGATTAGACCACTCAGCGCTCTGACGCCCCGTTAGGTTTTTTTTGGGAAAGGTGATTGAAAGCCGGAGCTATCACTGCCTCGTTTCATTGCCAGACAGCCTTCAGGCTACCAAACCTGTATGAGGGATGAGTAGCAGGATCACAGTCTGAATCCTTACCATTAAATGTGTTATGGCCTCAACATAAAATCAACTTGACACAAAATCATATATGCAAACTGTGCTCAATTCATACTCCTTATCAGCTGCAGGTTGACAGTTTTGTGTGAATCCTATATTTTCTGCGGATTCTCAAGTGGGACTTTTAAATGCCAGACACATTTTTAAGATCATAGGTTGTTTTCCAGAAGCACTGAAACTTTGAATTACTACATTTCTAGATGTCTCTGTATATAACAAGTCCCTCAGGGCTACGAGAGCAGCCTGGGAAAAACAAGGTTGTACGCCAGTGTGCTAATCCAAACTTTTTTACTAGGTGCCAAGCTTTGTGGCCTACAAACAGTGAGGTTTGGTCTTGAACAACATACTTCTACATTGTTAAATGCCAATACAGGCCTCCTATTTTCACCCTATTGAATGACTGAGTAATAGTTTCCTAAATAGCTTCTTACTTAACCGTTAATCCAACCAAACCAAAAATCTGTAATCATAACTTCACTTGGATCTGGGAATATAGAACAAACCTGCGGGTTTACTCACTCTCATGATGATCACTGGGAGCTCAAAACTTGAAATGAAGCACACGCTCAAGCCCAGACAGCTTGGCAATAAGACAGATGAACAAATAGAGGCTTTTAAAAGGCTGTACCACCACCCCCACTCTGTGACAGCACCTTAACAACAAACCCCCCCCTCATCCCCTGAATGACAGAGCTCCATGGCAACATTCAATCACCTGCTGTTAGGAGGAGCTCCACACAACACAACCAATGATTTCATATTGATTCTCATTGTTGCGGTCTTCATTGAGAGAATGTGGCAGGTGTGCATATTGAGAAACTGCTTCATTTACGAAAGCTAATAAAACAGATTTCAAATGTGCGCTGGTGCTAAGTAGGCTAGCACGTATATATCCAAGTCGTTTGGGAAATTCATAAGGGCATTTGTAACGCTTATAAGGGAAAATGTATTTGATAGAAATGATATTCTTAATACATGCAACAATAATGTAGTAAATTGCCACAAACATAGCATTTTTTTTGTTTGTACTACTTGTTCCTAGTTGTAATTTGAAAGCTAGCTTGCTAACTAGCTAACAACGAATTGGGACAATTTCTTTAAAATTATGCTAACGGTAATAATGTAGAGACTAGATTCTCAACTTTTTGATAGTAATTAGCCTTTAATCCTAATCTTGCAAGTTTAAACTTCAGTTTAAGTCAAACCCCCTGGAGTCCTGATGTTAAATTGCCCAACTAACAGGATAAATAAACATGTTAGTATACTGGTACATAACGATTTTGGTGTCTTGTTACATTATGAAAATATATCAAGGCCTTAAGTTATACATAGCCTTAATAGGGCATGGCTGTTCATTTTTTTCCGAGTAAGAAAATAAGTTGTTGTCTCCCAACTAGCCAAACCTAGCATCAAGTAATATCATAGTTAGCATGAATTACAATTGAACCTTAGCTAGCTAGCGTTAGTTGCTTACTAAACATTCAGCATGTTGTGGCCCGCCGGGTCCCTCATCCCCACCTTTCCCCTCTCGTCCAAATATGGTCAATTTTTAAGTCTTTAAAAAAACAAAACATAATGACAACAGTGAAAATGCCAAACTCAAGGCTGAAAAAAAGGTAGGCTAGTCCACACACAAACAGATGACTTCATAGTGACTTTGTCTACCTCTTTTATACCATCATTGTTTCTTATTCCTTTTTGGAGCATGCCAGATGAATTTTCATGTGTGGTTGTTTCGAGAGTGTTATTATCCACTTTATCGTCAAATACATTGTTTTTATCTAAGGAAGCTGATCTGTATCTGTTATCAGTTGAAACAGCCTAAATGAACTCTGCTGTGTCACCGGGGCCTAAAGAGAAAAGCCAAGTCACAAGTCTGAAACCACCAACAATGTGATACACACACAAAGCTTAGTTTAGCCATGTTTGCTAAACGTCTCCTGAAAAGCAGTGCAGTCATACGCTGTAGTAATATCAAATAACACAGACACAAACTTTGATGTTAGCAGCAGCTGCTGTAAATCCCACATGAGTTTTTATTAAGAGCCTCATTGCAGGGTGAAAGTGCTCCAGCCTCAGTGTCTATCAGAGGCGAGAGGTCCATACTTCCAGACAACCGTGAGGTTTTGGAGGAATGCCTGATTGCCAGAGTTCTCAGAGCTCCAGCCTGCATCCGCCCCCAGACACTGGCTCACACATTCCTCAGGCCTCCACCGCTCACCTAGTGGGTGGCGCTCAGGACAACTGGGTGCAATAAAGACAAATGGAGCGGGTGATGTTTCTTTCTTAATATATGGCTATTCAAAGCCCGAAAGAAAATATCTCACGGCTCATAATACACTCTGCCAGTTTTACCTAAAATCGGCCCATTAATTATTTGTAATCCAGCAGAAAAACTGACCAACAAACCAAACCAGGTCACAACTTTAACTGTATTCAGTACAATTATTTCATTGCTAAAAAAATTCTGACTGTAATTAGATAGATGGATAGATACTTTATTGATCCGAATTTGGGAAATTCTTTGTTTAATAATACTGTAAAACAAACCAATAACTCAACTCAAAAGTATGAAATCTAGCCCAAACTGTTTTTTTTAATTAAACGACTCAAAAACGGTAATGACTTCAGTTAATGGCACATTTCATGTTTCATGATTCTCGAGACAGTTTCTTAAAAAGGGGTCTTAAACTTTCTCAGGTTAACTTGGGCAAGTTCAACATATGCGAACACCTTGCTGAATGTGAAATGGAAATAAGAAGATTCAATGCTCAAAATGACCAAAGATAGAAATAGAAATCAAGAGAAGTTACATTAAGGATATGGATTTCCTATAAGTAATGATTCCATCTCATGTACTGAAGACAGTATTTCTGACGTGACATCCCATTTTGTCAGTTTTCCATCTCTAAGTCAGTACGTTCTCATCATTTTACTCTTAACTTTCCTTATTTTCATCCTCGCAGCAGTCAGCATCTCTTCCTAATGTCTCCCCCTCTCCCCAGGGAGTCAGCGTCTCCTGTTTTCTCTCATGCCCTTTAAAGTTTCTCCCTCCTCTTCCCCTTCTCCTCCCGAGCACCCTGGGGCCATTCCCTGCCTGTGTAACTCAGATCAGAGCAGCTACTTCATAAATGTACAGCCGTATTTTCTTCACCTACGTCACAGGCATAAACAAAGACCTCACGCGCATAGAGTAAACCGGGGAAAGTCCAACAAAGCCATATTCTCTACATATATCTGCAGGGGCGGTGTAACAGTCTGCAAAACAAATCCCATTCATGATCAGACTCTGATCCTTAGAGGGTTTTTTGGGTCCCAGAGGGAGGAACAAACAGATGAACCTAACAAGAGATTTTTTTTCTGCTGCTGCTTTTATTTTCTCCTCCCCCTGTGGAACACATGAGCATCAAGCCTGGCAGAGGGAATAGGACAAGCCGGCTCTCCGCGAACCTCTCTGAATAATAAGCTGCTGGTCCTCCGCGTTGATGTCACTGGGACTGATCTCACGATGAAACTGTGGAGTTGTTGCTTCCCGGAGGAGGGCGGCTGGCATTTAAACCGCTGA